>NC_137677.1:16239182-16255999 GCF_963989245.1 Nansenia antarctica | reverse complement strand
AAAAGAGAGAGAGAGAGAGAGAGAGAGAGAGAGAGAGGGAGAGAGAGAGAGGGAGAGAGAGAGAGAGGGAGGAAAGTATTGGTGCTTTTAAATAGCCTACGTGGAACACCAAATCCCCTCAGCAGCACAAATCAGCTGACGCGCTGCCACTTGCCAAGGAGGGGGGGGCAGGGCTTATAACTCTCTCTACTGACACATTCTCACCATGCAGACAGAGAGAGAGGGGGGAGAGAGAAGGGGGAGAGAGAGAGAGCTTCTTTATCCATGGTGGCCAAGGGAGAACTCTATCCTCTCTAAACATAGACCTCTTGGTGCACTGGAGAGAGAAAAAAGATTGGCAGGGAGAGAGAGAAAAAGAAAGAGAAGGAAAGAGATCAACCAAACCCATATGCTTCTCTCATTTAGTAGAGAGAGACTGCTGCTGATCAGTCTTTGGTTTGCTTCTGTGACGGTTCAGGGCATGACACTGCTTTGTACGGCATTAGTCAGCTAAAGCTTACGTGTTCTGGCTTCCTTACGTGTTCTGGCTTCTCCCGTGAGCTCAAAATGTGGACTTTTCTAAAGTGCGTGTCAGAGAGCTCTCACAGCCTTGGAGGAAGTGACTCTATGCTGCTATCATATGGTTTCTTACAAGATTACTGGGTTGAATAGGGGGAGTGCAGATTCAAGGATGGAGAAAAAGAGGTGAGATAAGCTGAATGGGGGAGCAGAGCTATGGCTTTTATTCTCTTTCTCTCTCTCTCTCTCCCTTTCTCTTGAAGTCCAACCGGTTTCCTGCCTTCCCAGAATAATGCACAGTTTATGAGGTAGGCAGAGGGCCATGCTTTATAAATGGCACTGCCTAACCCCTATGCTTCTCTCTCTCTCCTTCTTTCTCTCTCCCCCTCCCTCTCTTTCTCCCTCCCCCACTCTCTCTCTCTCTCTCTCTCCCTCTCTCTGTCCGTGTGCTGTGTGTGGTGTGTTTGTGTTTGTGTTTTGTGTGTTTGTGTTGTGAAGGGTGGCTAGGTAGAGTGGATATGGATATGCAGGGGGATTGTATAGGGCTGGTATGTGTATTTGGGGTGGTGGACGACCACTTGGAGTTACTCTTGGCGGAGCTCTCAGATTCTTGGGCTTTTTTGGATGCCCTCCATATCTCTCTCCTACACCCTGCCCTCCCCACACACCACCCTCTCCTTCCTTTGGAAGACATGGAAGACATGTCTACTCCACAGCCCCCCCCCCCCCCCCCCGCCCCCCTCCAGTGCATTCTGATGAAGGTGACTGCTGAAGATGCCAATCTCCACTTCCTGCCACCCCCCCCCACCCCCCGCCCCCCCAATGCTTAGCCGCTTCCCCGAATGAGAAGGATGTTCTGCGCATCCGACAGTAAATCTCCAGACGTCCTTCGTCTCGTCTTACCCGAGGTCATCCCTTGACTTCCTACCCCCCAGTCTGCCAACCCCCCCTCTCACCCGGCTCTCACCCCCCTCTTGCACCACCTCTCACACCCTCTGCCCTCTCACTCCCCTCTCACCGCCTCTCACACCTTCTCCCCCCCTCTCTTCCCCTCCCACCCTCTCTTTCTCACCCCAGTTCTTTTGGGAGTGGTAACTTCTTCCTTTATTACATGATTAAGCATTATAAACATGCATATAGGGTACAGTTGTATCATACTATACTTGACCATCTTCATCACCATGGTAAACCCACTCCTTGCACTTATCAGCACCCTCATCACCATGGAGACTGGTACACTGATAGCAGAGGCTGAACTTTCCACTTGAACTCTGATCTTACTGGACTGAAATGAACTGAACCGGACTAAATGGTACCATATGTCCAGAGTCCCTTTCTCAATCCTAGCACACACAAAGACACAGACACAGAGACAGACTCAGACACGCACACACACACACACACACACACACACACACACACACACACACACACACACACACGCACACGACTAGATGAGAGGAATGGTGTGTGATCTCAGAATGGACTGTTGTGTCCTGGAGGCCTTTCCACATACCATGTTGTGTTGTCCAGTGATAATAAAAACAGTGTTTGATGTTATTCCATTAGAAGCAGTTGTACGCCTCACATTCAACTTGGGCCTAACAAAGAGGTATGGGTAGGGTGGTGACTCACCATCCATGCATCCTTATGACGTTATGACTCACACTTTATGTCCCAACTGCCACTTAGGTTAGAGGAAGTACAGGGGAGGGCAGGGCACAACAAAATAGCATTAGATTAACAGGGCACAACAAAATAGCATTAGATTAATGGCATTAATTACACGTACACACACACACACACACACACACACACACACCGCACGCACGCACACACACACACACACACACACACACACACACACACACACACACGCACGCACGCACGCACACACACACACACACACACACACACACACACACACACACACACACACAGGACTGACAAAGGATTTGGCTAACATTGTGTGTAATGTTCTGTACAATATGTATCTTCTGGCAGTGAGTTAACCCTTGAATGGCCTGTGTACAGAGAGTGTCTAGCATCTTCTACAAGAGCACTGGGGGATTGCATCATCTTGATACAGACTTACTCTACCAATGGAATCTGATACTGGAATAAGACCAATTCTACCAAGGGTATATCGATATAATGTTATACTGGCAGATACAAAGAGCCGCACCTCCAATATGATATTATAACATGTTATCTGATTGTATAGAGCCTTGTAACGATGGAGGGAACACAGTCAATGTAGTCTTACACTGGTGACACATATCAACAGTGTCCTCTCCCAACACCTTGCACTGGCGAGACAGCTTTGTCAAAGGACCTAGCTTTGCTTTATGGCCTCCAATCCAATAGGATATGAGATACACATCCACCTTGGTGAATGGGTTAACCCTTCGGTTCCTCAGCCTCGGAGGCAGGGCTCTGCCACAGCTGTGGGAGGACATTGGCTCCGCTGGGAAGACTGGCAGATTGCATCGCTGGTGCGTGACTGGCTGATAAAACCTCCTGATCTGTTTGCACCAGTCCGCGCCAGTCACGTGACCATCACACCATATGACATCATTGAACGCATAGCTGTGGTCGCCTTCACAAAATTATGATCAATGTGTATCAATACCCCCCCCCCCTCACAATCGGAAGGTAGATTTGTTTTTGTGGATATTACATTTTACCAAGAAAATGGAAGACATAAGGCTGCCTATTTCTTTAAAATAAAAATGTAATTTTTGCCACCTTTCTATTTGTGATTGATGGCAAGCTGGTAGAGAATGTATCAGGCAGTTAGGTCTGGACCCAGTGAAGGTGCTTTGTTTGACAGCTAACAATCACTGTATACTCATAAATGTCAAAATGGTCAGCAATATTGCAAAACTAGGTCAAATACATTGGCCATGGTTTCATTGCCTGTGGTGTAACTGTGTGAGGGTGTGAGGGTGTGTGTGTGTGTGTGTGTGTGTGTGTGTGTGTGTGTGTGTGTGTGTGTGTGTGTGTATGTGTGATGTGGGCTATATTATTGTATGCAACCTAATCATCTCCATGTTATGTGGTTAAGTGTGGTTTTTTTCACCACTTTCACCACATTAAAACGTCTGTATCAGTCAGACCTTTGCATGGCAGTGCTTAACTCCCCCTTAGACACCCATCTAAAAGGCCTTTAATGTGTTCCTCTCACAGACAGTCTGAGATTCCACACAGACAGTTCCTATGTGTACTGTTGTGTTGTTGTTGGTATTGGACGGCTTTCACCAAATCCCTGCCTCTCTCTGGCTCTGGCCTGTCTCTGTTACACCATGTACTTTTGTGGCGCAGTGCGGCCCTTTTAACTTAATGAGGGCATGTTCTGCCTGATTCATTTTCTCTAAAATACACGTTGTACGGATATAACAGTGTGTCATTAGAAATCGCTTGAGGGAGACCCAAAACAGACATGTCTCTCCTCTCTCTTTTCTCCAGAGACAAAGCAGAGGACAGAGTGCGCACTGGCATGTGCATTGAGGTGAGAAGGCCTTGAATAGTTTTCTCACACACATGTCTCATCCACATACAAGCAAAGAAAATGTTGGGCTACCTACACCTACTCTGTGTGTGTGTGTGTGTGTGTGTGTGTGTGTGTGTGTGTGTGTGTGTGTGTGTGTGTGTGTGTGTGTGTGTGTGTGTTGTGAAGGGTGGTACCACTCAAAAACAGACACACCCCCTGTGTTCTCTTTAGCAACACAGCCCATTCATGTAAATTCTCTCCATGAGACATACCCATATCTTGGACATAAAATTAACATCGCAGGAGAGTGGAAGGAGCAAGTCAATAACATCCTGGCTGAGTTCACTTCCAGGCTGGACTTGATAGACAGTTGTCCTCTGCCACTAACTATGAAGTTAGAAGCCATCAGGCAGGTGGCCCTGTCCAAAGTTCAGCACCTCTTCTCCAATGTCCACATCCCCCAGAAAGTGCTGTGTGAAATGAACAACAAGACTGTGAGCGTAGTGCGCAGGTGGCTTGGACTCAATTCACACAGCACCCGTGACATCATCTTTCATCCCCAATGGGAGGGAGGGCTAGGGGTCCCCAATGTAGAATGGATCTACACCAGCATGAGAATTTCCCATCTTCTCAGGATGCTTAACAACGATGACAAGGACGTCAGGGAGCTGGCCCGCTCCTCCATGTTCCTGGACCTGAGGAGAAGGAAGGTCCCAGTTGCCAGGGGGGCGGAGCCCCACTTCCTTGGGTTCAAGAGGAAACCCAGCGGAAAATTGGACACTCATTCCGCTGGTTTTGGAGTCTGGTCTGATTGGCCAGACCTGAATGACCTCTGTGTCCGAGCCGGGGTGTCCCTGGAGTGGGTGCGGTCTGACTCTGAGACTGTTCGGGTCTCAGAGAACTGTATATCTGACCCTCTCACACAGGTCAGGGCAACAGCCTCCTTTGCTGGACAGAGCCACCAGCTAACATCTAGAGGGGCCAGACGGACTCTCATGGACCTTCATCAACATCAACAACAACAACACTGGACTGGTCTGAAACTCCAGGGAAAACTGGCATGTCTTCCCACAGCTGATCACTCTGTTTCCCATTCTTTTCTAAAAAACACTGCACTCGATGAGGACATTGTCATATTCACAACCAAGGCCAGATTACAAGTCCTTCCTACCAGACTCAACCTCTCTATTTGGTTTCCCTCCACTCAGGTTCCTCATTGCTTGCACCACACCACAGAACAGGTTACAGAAACACTTTCACATATCTTGAATGGCTGTTATGTTTACAAAGGAATGTATATAGCACGTCATGACAGAATTGTGAGCCTAATAGTAAAGGACATATCACTCCACTTCCCAGTTACAGTGAAAATGTATACACATGCTTGTGTCAATGCATGTTCAATTTCTGTAATGACCAATGTCACTTTTCACAGTTGTCTGCTAACACACCAGATGTTGTTGTTGTTAATGAAGAGTCCAGAGAGGTGTCTGTATTAGAGGTAGCATGCACCTTTGATATAAGCCTAGAGGAAGCCTTCATGACTAAGGTCATGAAATACCAGCAGCTTGTAGACACCATCTCAGAGCTAGGCTATAGGTGTACGCTATTAGTCTTTATATTTGGCAGTCTTGGACATGTGCACAGATTGGTTGTCAGAGGACTACGTCTACTGGGAATGTCCAAGGGAGAAGCAAAAAGGCTCAGCAAGTATTGCTCTGTCTCTGCGATTATTGGCAGCCGCCAAATATGGCGGAGACGGTGTTACTTGTACCCGTGAGTCTTGTCCTGTTGTATGTGAAAGACATTGTCCATGTCTGTTTGTGAATGCATCCCATCTGTGCCTTCAGTATTTGTGTCCTTGTATACTTGTTTCTATGTGGACAGAAATAAATGATTAAAATGTGTGTGTGTGTGTGTGTGTGTGTGTGTGTGTGTGTGTGTGTGTGTGTGTGTGTGTCTGTGTGTGTGTGTGTCTGTGTGCGTGTGTGTGTGTGTGTGTGTGTGTGTGTGTGTGTGTGTGTGTGTGTGTCTGTGTGCGTGTGTGTGTGTGTGTGTGTGTGTGTGTGTGTGTGTGTGTGTGTGTGAGTGTGTGTGAGAGAGACAGAGAGAGAGGGGGGTTGGGGGGGGGGGGTTAAAACCTATGAACTCTTGCTCTTTTGTGACCTGTTATTAAAATCATAACGGTTCAGGGTCAGTGAGGATGGGGGAGGGAAGGCGCTTGAATGACTCTCTGGACCCCTGCTGTGGTAACCTATCAGTGGGAGGTGGTGTGTATCTTTTATTAAAAGTGTGATTAAAACGAATTATTAGGTTTACCGAAGCTGTCGGTCATACAGACCTGTGTGGCCTACAGCGAGCTCTAATTTCGGGCACTCTGCCAGAGCTGCTCGAGTGATGATCAAAGAGAAGACAGTAAGTAACCTCGGGGCTCTCTTTTTGTCGAGTTCTCTTAATCAAATCCAAACCGCATAGTGTAGTGTTTTCTGGGAAAGTCGTGTTTATGTAAGGGGAATGTGTTTTGTGCCGAATGCAGCTCGAGAGGTCTAATTACGCTTCGTTTATGCGCGCAGACACCCCAGTGTCAAAGCCAGACTACATAAATCACACGGAGTCATTAGTGGGAAAATATGATTTTTTGTTCTTTCGGGGGTTGGTATTATAATGAAAAACCTTGACTAATAAAAGCAATAAACTATTTATTGTCTTCAGGGGATATAAAGGGTTTATATCTACACCCCCTGTAAGGACAGGAATGGCATTTACGCAGACGAATTGGCTGTAAACGCGTTTTATTTGAAACAGTGGATATAATTAGAAACTTTTGTGGCTCTCCAAGAAAACATGGTTTGCGTTTTCTCTCCCTCTCTTCTATTCAAGCAGCTCCCAAATATTTTGTGTCAGAAATAAAGTTCACGCGAGGAATTTCACATGTGGTCGAGGGCAAAATGTATTAGACTATATGCAGCCACGAAATAGGAATCTATCTGGAATACACCGGTTGGAACTTAAGAGGGAAACATTTTCCCCCAAAAAATCATTCAGCATTAGGCCTATAGGACATGCGCATGAGAACCAATGCCTCGGATGTAAGTTCACGAAACCAGAAGCAGTTAAGTCTGAGAAAGACAACCTCACAATTAATATTATTCTATAACGTCTCTCTAAGAGCAAGTGATAGTGCAACAATATATTTTTGCTTTCTATGCGTCCTTCCAGCTTCAACAACAACTAAACAGCAGAACAGACGATTGCTCACGTGATATAATTGTATTCAGTGTTTTTTGTCATGCTCTCCCCCACACCTCTTTCAAATCATATAATAATTCGATGCACACATACACCCTGTCCTGCCCTCATGCTCTCCTCCCCCACACCCTTCTCCCCACCTCCCTCACCCCTGCACACAAAGCATCTCAAGGCCGTGAGAGGTTCTTGGATGTGACCATGCATGAGTCACATGAGATGAATCTGCTGTTTGATGGGGAACGTGCGTTCACAAGGTCAGGTGGGGAAGACAGATTTAAGAGCTGAGATGAGATTCCATTTTTATTCTCTGCTTTTTTTTTTCACAGGTGGGAACAGAGCCCATTGTATTTACATTCCCAACCTTCTCCAGCCCCCTTCAACCTCTCTGCAGCCAGAGGAGATGGGCACCATTAAGACCCCCTTAGCCCTCACTCTCAGTCACTGGTTAAATAAGCTGTGCGTCTCACCCTTCTCTAGCACCACTCATGAAGGACAGTATATTCTGTGTGTGTGTGTGTGTGTGTGTGTGTGTGTGTGTGTGTGTGTATGAGGGCCCCTTGATAGTATACCATATATGACATGTTGAACATGCACATCACATACATGTCCGACATAACAGCCGCGCCTAAACTTTCCTATACAACGTGTCACACTCTCTGCATGTACAACAGGGAGGCCATCCATCACTCCCTGGCACAGCCCCTGGGTTGAGCAGGTGTTAGCCGCCCAAGTCCTACAGCTAAGTCAGGACCCTGTAGAAGGGCTCTCTATCTCAGAGCCTAATTAGTCACCTACAATCTAAACACCATGTCAAGTCACAGGTTTAACAAGAGGAGGGGGGCGGGGGTCCACTTCACAGCTGGTGTACGGGACATACACTGCTTTTTAGCCCATACTGGGCACCTGTATAGTGTCAGGTCAGGCTTGAACATGTGTCCAAATATACAGGGCTGGGAGTAGTCCTTATATATGACTATGCTATGCTGTGGCCCTGCTTACATTGCTAATGTGCAGAGTTCTAATTGAGATGATGCCTCTCTTTTGGAATGCTGACCCGCTATACTAGCAATGGTTTACTATGCTCACACTTCTGTAGCAGACACTGCCTTTCCTAAACAACAAGAGCTGTATATATGTTTCAGATAGTCTCCTCTCCTGCCATCTCTCATCTCCAGCATTGACATACAGTATATACACATCGCTTCTTCATCTCTTCTCTCTGTTCCCTAAACCGTCTTTCACTTACTCACTCTCTCTCTCTCTGTCTGTCTTTTCTGCTCGCCCTCATTTCCCCTCTCACTACTACAGAGTTCCTTTTTTCCAAGGCATCCATTCACAGGTTCCTCCAAAAGATCTGCCTGCTTGCCAGAGAACCTCAGAGCTCCGGAGGTGACATCACCACATGTGACCAGCTCTAAGCAAACCCATGCGAGTTCACACCGGGATTATAGAGTAGGACTCTCCCGCTCTTAACCTCCCCCATCCCATTCTTTCTCTCTCTCTCTCTTTCTCTCTCGCTCTCCTTCCCCCTCTCCTTCAGACCTGCTCTTATCTCTACAGAGATGACAGCTCCACCATACATACAGTGTCCTGCTGAATCTGCTAATTCTCCTTTCCAAATTTCCAAACTATTTGTTTGTATATAAATGTGCTGTGCAGTGTACTTCTGTGCTGTGCTTGCCTGGGCTTTTCACTACTCCCGTGGCTGCAGGTAAACTTCTTGAAAGACAGGTTTAAGGTCTAAATCCTCTTAGCGAGGGCTGTCTTTGCAGCAAAACGCACTCTGATCCTGTCCATTATCTAGGCGTGATGAGTTGGAGACTCCTTGGGGGGAGAGGCTCTCTCAGCTCTGGGTAAAGCCATCAAGGTGCTACCACCTCGCGTGCGCTGAGCGCCGGTATGTGTGTCAGGACAGGAAGGAGAAACTGATCCTCTTAGCAGGCTGAAATTGGCCCGCTCTCAGGAAAGTGTCCCAACGCTTTCTCAACCTCAGAAGCACAAGGACCCAGGGAACGGAACCGTAGCCCAGGCGACAAGAGTGGACTTAACCCGTGTCTTCCTCCTCCTCCTCCCCATCCCCCCTCTCCCCCTCGGCAGGGGAGGGTGTTCAGATGGAGGACAGTCTCTCTGAACAGAGCGTGATTTCCTGCACGCTCGGCCGGGCCCCCAGGCGAGAGCCGGATCCAGGGCACTCCAGTGCATGTTTGACCGATTAGAGTGAGTCACTGGCGAGCTGGACACAGACCTCCTGCTAGCTGCTGCCAGTCGTCTCCGGTGCCAACTGCCTAAACAAAGAGCACAGACAATCAACTCCAACACAAAACACATAACAACAAATATTTCCACCCCACTCTTCCTCCTTCCATTTCCTGTCCCTCTCTAGCCCTCCCCCCTTTTCTCTCTCTCTCTGCACGCAACTCAACTAACAGCCTTAATTCCTGACCCACGGTCAGTTTACATATTGTTGGATTTTGAGGAACTCTCTCTCTCTCTCTCACACACACACACACACACACACTCTCTCTCTTTCTCTTTCTCTATCCCTTCCTCTGTCCCGCTCTCTTGCCTCCAGATGTTTTGAACCCTAACCCTAACCCTAAACCTCTAAGTATGTCATGCTGTAGAGAGAGCAGACAAACCAGGGTGTACTCATTTTATTGATTTATTGGAAGAAGATATCGCTCTGTTTTTATTCCTAAAGAGCAGTGCATTACCCCAATCAATAATCAATGAGCAGTTTTGGAGGCGTGTGCAATTGAAATAAACATCTATAAAAGCCATGCCATTATGTGTAGAGAATAGGTGCCATCATGTGTAGAGAATAGGTGTCATTGCATTACTTTTTCCTGAAGTTTCTTCAGTTTGTTTCTCAACACAACTCAGTCGGGTTGCCATAAAACCCACATGGAACTGCTGCACATGAAAGAGCTATATGACTACCAGGCCTGGCCATGAGTGACGAGCTCTGTCTCTCCTGTCAGCACCATGGGTGAATTAGTTAGCTCCAAATAATTTCCCTCAAAACGAAGCTGGCAGCACATGAGAATGACTCGCGTGGGATGATTATTTACACGTTCCCTCGTAAACCAGGGTCAGCAACGTTCGCCAAAATTACATCTCAATCATTCCCCTGGTGGGAACACAAACCCTGCAAGTGTGAAAAAACAAAAGTAATTAAGATTCAATGTGGTTTGTGGCTGTCGTATAAAATAAAACACAATACAAACCAGACAAACACAAAAGCCTTTTGGTTTTGTCAAAGTGAATGTTTACGTATGAGTTTGATGAATCTCTGTCAGGATGAAGCCCTTCATTTGGCTCCAATAGGGGGTTGGTACATCTTGGCTCAGTTAGGGTTTCTTGGATGGTTCTGGGACTGGTGAGTATTTTCTGAGATGAAAGAAAACAAACATGAACTAATGGTGGACAAAGATAAGGAGCAATATGGAACATTGAAGGCAAATGATGAGCCATTCTCCATCAGCACTCTATGGACACAGAACAGACATGTGAACTCAGATGCACTTTACGTAGCTCTCAGAGCTTTTACAACCCAGCAAAATAGACATCCAGGTCAAATAGGCCAAAGGAGAGTGTGTGTAGAGTAACCCCACATGACCCTTAAAGGTCATGAACACTAAACCCGGCAAAGGAATATCCCACATCAAACCACATTTAAAGCCTTTCTGACTTCATGCCATGTGACTGATTGTGCAGTGCTCATAGGCTTGGGAGGGCCTGATAGGAGACAAAAAACAGCCCTGTCCACAAGATGCATGACGTTGAGTGTGCAACGTGAAGCATCTAACATATATGTGTTGTGTGTGTTGAGGGATATAGCCAAGAGTTGTGTGTCCTATGTGTGAGGTAAAGAGTAAAGCATCCATGTGAAGAGTGTGTGTGTCGGCAGCAGGATGATGTGCTGCATGAAGCATCTCTCAGAGGAAGGAAATAAATACCAAGTCCCCCACTTCCCACAAACCTCACATTAGAAACTGCATTATTTCAGTGTTACTGAGGACGCTGTCATCGACAGTAAGGCGAAAAAACGAAGTTATGTTTCCAATTAATGATTTACAGTGAGAGAAGGGATGGAAATATGCTGCATCATGAGAACAGAAGACACCGGAATGCTGGGAGAGAGACAGACGAAGACGGAGAGAGACTGAGATAGAGACACTCAGATGACGAGAGATTGAGACAATAATAGACTGAGTTAGAGACATTTAGATGGAGAGGTCGGGGAGGAAAGACGGAGCTGAGACAGAGAGAGACTGAGAGAGAGAAAGACTAGGGACGAGAGACACTGAAACAAAGAGAGAGTGAGATTGAAAGTGACTGAAACAGAGTTAGACTGAGATAGACACTGAAATCCAGAGAGACAGTGTGAGACTGAAACAGACTGAGACAAAGAGCGGCTGAGGAGGAGAGACTGAGATGTAGATGCTGACAGAGAGATGGGGAGCGTCCAAGATGAAGAGAGACTAAAGGCAAAGAAAAAACAGAGAAAGACTTGACACAGAGAGAGAGAGAGAGAGAGAGAGAGAGAGAGAGAGAGAGAGAGAGAGAGAGAGAGAGAGAGAGAGAGAGAGAGAGAGAAATGGCCATTGGCATGTGCATCAGGCCTCCCCCTTCTCATCTTGGCCACGTGTTCCAGACACATCCTCCTACGAACAGTGTCTAATGTAGAGCATCTCTCCACAGCTGGATAAACAGCAGACAGGCAGGACATCTGCAAACCCAGAGAGACCTCACCCTGGAAAACTCTGGCACCTAGATGAAAATGAACTTGGCATTGTCTTGTCACTACAGAGTTACTCTGCTTTTCTTACCCAGAGAATCGACCCTATACACATCACTCCTTTAAAGCACTTCACACTGCTCCGTGTGCTGCATGGCCAGACAGATACAGACAGAGGGAAAGGTCTACCTCTGAACATTTCACACATTAAAAAGTGAAGTACAAAAGAAAAAGGAATATGCCAAGTAATAAGAAAACTAATCTTAGCTGCAGACATTTTCTTGCTATTCTGGGGGTGTTTCCTTACCCTCTGCTTGTTTTTCATAATGCAGTCTCAACACTTTTTCTGCTTCTCTGGTGGAAATCGCACAATGGTCAATACTGATTGCTTTATTTTTCCAGTGTGTACCCCCTCTCGCGTTTGTTATTGCAGAACAGGAGGGTATGCAGGACAGGGGGGTACGCTGAGCAGACAGAATCTGACCAGTTCTGCACAATAATTTGAAATCCTGCATGTGTGTGTGTGTGGGGGGGGGGTGCACAGGGATGTGCAGTGCTAGATCACCAAGCCTGGGTATGTGAAAGGTTAGCGCCGGAACATAGTAGGGGGTATGCAGTCTGCCCTGCACATGAACATAGTAGGGGGCATGCAGTCTGCCCTGCACATGAACATAGTAGGGGGTATGCAGTCTGCCCTGCACATGAACATAGTAGGGGGCAAGCAGTCTGCCCTGCACATGAACATAGTAGGGGGCATGCAGTCTGCCCTGCACATGAACATAGTAGGGGGCATGCAGTCTGCCCTGCACATGAACATAGTAGGGGGTATGCAGTCTGCCCTGCACATGAACATAGTAGGGGGCATGCAGTCTGCCCTGCACATGAACATAGTAGGGGGTATGCAGTCTGCCCTGCACATGAACATAGTAGGGGGTATGCAGTCTGCCCTGCACATGAACATAGTAGGGGGCATGCAGTCTGCCCTGCACATGAACATAGTAGGGGGCATGCAGTCTGCCCTGCACATGAACATAGTAGGGGGCATGCAGTCTGCCCTGCACATGAACATAGTAGGGGGCATGCAGTCTGCCCTGCACATGAACATAGTAGGGGGCATGCAGTCTGCCCTGCACATGAACATAGTAGGGGGCATGCAGTCTGCCCTGCACATGAACATAGTAGGGGGCATGCAGTCTGCCCTGCACATGAACATAGTAGGGGGCATGCAGTCTGCCCTGCACATGCTCAGTAGCACTTTCTCTGTGGTGTCTTGTCTGTGTGTTCTAGAGCTCAGCATGTACCACAACCTATATCAGTAAAGCAATAACTCTACAGCAAAACACTAACTCGACACGCATGCACACACGCACACACACACACACACACACACACACACACGCACACACACGCACACACACACAGGTCTGCACGCATACACACACACACACACACACACACACACACACACACGCACACACACACAGGTCTGCACGCATACACACACACACACACACACACACACACACACACATACAAATGACTGTGTGGGTTGGGGTAACAAAAGACTGTTAGGCAGTATCATTTCAGTATGTGGGGGTCATTTTGCATGATACTTATATAATCACTGGATGTTCAGTGTGCTGGACTCCTCTTTCAACCGGTTCCCTATTAACTGAGTTGAGCTCAAGGAAGATTTGTCAGATACTTTAACACGAATATGAAATATTGGCTACAAACCAATGAATTAGAACGTGAAAAAAAAAAAGATCGGGCTTCAATCCACATTCACCTTTTGCAAAATGTTAATAAATAGAAAGTAATTGCAGTGAAATAACACATCAAACTCTAAATATTACCGTAAACCACAATTATTTACATGTAGACCCTCTCTTGTTATGCTAGATGTTAGCGGTCCCTCAGGTCGGGGCTCTCCGTTTACATTATTCATACGGAGGGTGTGACTTGTTGGCTCTTTTTCCGCCTGTATAAAACGAGAAGTTCGCGTAAAAGAAAATACAGATGGAGAAGACTAGCCCGCTCGCTGTGTCACAGATAGTCCCCTTAAGCCTACGTGACAACTCGCATACTGTCCCTTTGTGACCAGCTTATCGGCAGAATGCCCGGTCTCTGCGTGCTTTGTCTCACTGCCGTGCTGGCTGCATTCACCCGTTTCGCGGAGACCGTGGGGCCGGTGGTCCGGTGCGAGCCGTGTGACGCCGGGGCGCTCATGCAGTGCAAGCCGCTGCCCAAAGACTGCGCCGAGAGGGTGCGGGAGCCCGGCTGCGGCTGCTGCCTGACGTGCGCCCTTGCAGAGGGCCAGGCGTGTGGAGTATACACCGGCCGCTGCGGCTCCGGCTTGACTTGTCAGCACCAACCGGGTGAGAGCCGACCCCTGCAAGCCCTGCTAGAGGGACGGGGAGTGTGCTCCAGCGCTGCGTCTAGAAAACTCATCAGCATTCTGCTCCCCGCGCAGAGACCAGGTAGGCACCTGACACAGTCCTATGTCACTCCTTTAATTAAGAGCGCGTTTTGGTGTGCGCGAACGATAGTGTTTACATAGTGTATATCTTGGTGCGTATCTAGGCTACTTCTGTTTACTCTTATTCATCTCTGATTGCCAAAATGTCAAGTTTGCACATCTCATGGACTACTCATTTAACATTAATATGACTTATTCGTGGCAATCGCTAATATTTAGCCTTTTACTGGACATAGGGTATTTGCTTTATGGCCGGCTCTCCATGAGTGCCAGGCGGTTTGCCCTGCTCGGCGTGCGGGGGACACTGTAAATAAGAACACTGACCCAGTAGAGTCTGTTTACTGTTTAGCAAGGAATCGATGGAAAGGAGAAACTATGCCTAGAAGGGGTTTGTACAAATGTAACCTAATGTACGTAAGAGCATATGCATTGTTTCACTATCTTCCTATTTAGTAGGCTAATCATTTTATAAACCCATGTGTCAATGCGTTTTGCGCACGCGTAAAACATAGCCAGCACCATCTACAGGGGCAATATGTTTTAAATAGGCACGCTTGTTCTTTGCTATGTTGTGTTTCCTTTAGTCTCCCAAATGACACGCTAGTGTGGGAAAGGCTACATTGGTTTAAAGCTCTACACAGCAATTAGCCATGACATTCTCTCCGCTCGACCGCTCGGCGCGCTGAGACGCGCGGCACCGTGTGTCAGATACGCACTGTAGTTGTTGTTCTTTCGAGTTCTCTACAGCGGACGCAGAAGCCTCTCAGTGCCAAATACTGTGCTCTCTCTCTCTCTCTCTCTCTGCCTCTCTCTCTCTCTCTCTCTCTCTCTCTTTCTCTCTCTCTGCCTCTCTCTCTCTCTCTCTCTCTCTCTCTCTTTCTCTCTCTCTGCCTCTCTCTCTCTCTCTCTCTGCCTCTCTCTCTCTCTCTCTCTGCCTCTCTCTCTCTCTCTCTCTCTCTCTCTCTCTCTCTCTCTCTCTCTCTCTCTCTCTCTCTCTCTCTTGATATGTGTGCCATTCCATGAGCGTGAGTAGGCTACACACACACACACACACACACACACTCACACACACACACTCACACACACATGCACGCACACGCACGCACACACACACACACACACACACACACACACACACACACACACACACACACACACACACACACACACACACATATGTGTAGATGTCACATTTGTGTAGATGAGCAAATATTAGCTTTTTGTGAATGATGTTCTCATTTAACTACTGGCTACTGCATGAACATAATGGTGGCACACAGCTGGTGTGCCCCTGGTTTTGGGCCATGACCCAATCTTCTGTCTGCGCGCAGTTATCAGCTGCAAAACAAAGAGGTGGGGAAACATATGCAGGCTAAATGGCCTGACACACGCACACACACACACACACACACACACACACACACACACACACACACACGCACACATACACACACGCACACATACACACACATGGGCCCTAGGTAAACACAGAGCAGGGACTGATATGTTGTGACCACAAAGATGCATACTCACACTCATGGAATGGCACACATATCACATCCATGTGATTACACACTCTGTTGTGTGTTTAGTCGTGGCTGACGTCAGCCCACCAGGCGTTGGTGTTTTTTCTCCTCCTTGTAATTTGTCTTGGCCACAGTGATGTGCTGAAGCACTCCACTGGCACATGGTCACACACAACAAAGTCTATTGTTAGCTAACCCTTTCACTTCTAAAGAGCAGTGTGCCATGTCAAGCTGACTTTACTCAACTTACTTCATCATTCACTGTCACTTTCCACTTTCTCTCTCTCTCTCTCTCTCTCTCTCTCTCTCTCTCTCTCTCTCTCTCTCTCTCTCTCTCTCTTTCTAGATGTCTTCACAGAGAACAGTCAGTTCATCAGCCCATTGTTGTGACTGACTGGTGTGTCATCATCCATGATGGCATTACAAACTAACTCCTTGACCAGTCATAAGAGCCCATATACCTCACTGTTATACTCTGGATTTAGCATGCCTGACATGCTTAGAAAGGGCCTATACTCTGTGGCTCTTCTCTTTTCTTTTTGAAGGCGACAAAAGAGAGTAGGTTCAGAGGTGTGCATATGTTGTCCTTCCGATGTCACCGACATGATGCAGTCATCTGTTAGTTCTTGGCCTACATTCCCAGGCAGAGGATAACGTGTACAGATGAGCCTGCTGACAATACAAATGCCCTCTCTATTGCCAGTTGAATGTAGAGGTATGAATATTCCCCTCCCCCCTGTCTAGTGCCCCTGCTGGTTACAGTGGAACTGCACTTCCAGTGGTTTGCATTCTGACAGCAGACCCAGATCCACAGTCTCTCTCCTCCCTTAG
>NC_137677.1:16206682-16229182 GCF_963989245.1 Nansenia antarctica | reverse complement strand
CCTTTCAATGCAACTGTTTTCTTTTTTTTTGGGTTTTTGTTCTCAATGCTTGTATGATCTTATGCCAACATCCCTCCACAAGGTGGACACAGCACCAAATATGCATTCATACACCAGGCAGGGGGTCTGAGGGAGGAGGCGTGGGGCCTCCCAGAGGAGCTTCCTGTCTGATGCTCTCCCACATCCTGTGTAAAGACTTGAAACATGGAGAGCGGCGACAAGGAATGCTAGCCCAGTAGCTCGGTAGCATGGACTTGGCTGTACACTCACTTTAAAAACAGCAACGACTTACAACCAACTCACTGGTGCTATATCCCATTCTATTTGAAGACTTGATTTAGGGGGAGGAGCATAAAAGTATGTTTAAGCTATTGCCCCCCTCCCCTGTTCTTTGTAAGTGTGTCTTTTTATATATATTTTTTTCCTGGCCAGCTATATGTCTGACTAGACATAATGTACAGTTCTTAAAAGTCAAAGTAAAATTATTTATCTAAGAAAGAATTATAAGCTGATCCAAACTACATTTTCTTACGAACGATTCAGTGACTCACCGATTGCACAACAAAGTCTAAATGATTCAGCGTATTTTTTGGGGAATATAATCACTAATGAATGTTTTTTTTTTTTTTTTACCTCAGAAGTATCATTTGTAAGCTCAATATTTCTCTGGTGTGCTGCCCAGGGTAACTGTCAGTCAGTCAGGCACTCAGGTCACTAGTCTGTAGTCCATGCGTCTGTACTCCAATGGGTCTGTAGTCCATGGGTCTGTACTCCAATGGGTCTGTAGTCCGTGGGTTTGTACTCCAATGGGTCTGTAGTCCATGGGTCTGTACTCCAATGGGTCTGTAGTCCATGGGTCTGTAGTCCAATGGGTCTGTAGTCCAATGGAACTCTCATTCAGTTGGTCACTTCTCTCCGTGCACACCCTGCCATCCCACCTCGGTCCGTTGTGCTAAGCCAGGGTCACCTCTATCTATATGTCACTTTTCTGCTGGTCACGTAAGAATCTCTCTGTTCACGGGTAATTGTACTTTATTTTTCATTTAATTTTAAGTTTATCATTTAAAGAGTTTTGATTCTTAAAAAAATAAGCTTTTCATGTTACTAAACTAGAAATCACACAGCTATTGTTTTCTTTGAGAAAGGAAATGATTATGTTCAAATATAATTTGTATTTAATGTCTTTTTTTTAAATAAAAATAAACACTATTTTAATTTACTGTTCATGTGTGTTGGTGTGGTCCATTTAGTGAATGGCAGGAGATCATTTATATGAGTCAGGCTGTTTAACTACAGAGCTACAGTAAACTGCACTTAATGAACAATATACATCAAACCCTTCTGCACCCAAAACACTGGCGAAGAGAGGAATCCATTTTGATTGAAGTGATGAAAAGGTTCAAAGGTGGTGTGTTTCTCAATACCAATCCTTCTCTCTTGTATGGAGTCGTACAGGGCGATAGCTCATTCAGCCTTGGAATGTGGCAAAGAGGATAAAGCGACGGGGCAATTTGTAAAAAATAAAAATAAATCTGGTGGTGCCAGGCAGACTGGCAGTGGGCACGGGAGGTTGAGGGAAATTCCGGCGTCCGACCAAGGCAAACAGAGAACGGGTCAAAAGGCAGAAGAGCGCAGGCCGGGCAGAGCCGTGTCTCTGTTCCCCCCCCAAATACCAATCTAAAGTTATCCCGAACCCCCACTTTAGATCCCCATGATAAGACTGCACACACACACACACACACACACACACACGCACAGACACACACACGCACACGCACACATACACACACACAGGACACACACACACACACACAGGACACACACAAATCAGAACCTCAGGCACTGCTACAGAAAGACAAGACAGAACAGCTTTAAGCTTAAGCTTGTGCAAGGTGTGTGTGCGTGCGTGCATGCGTGTGTGCATGGTTTTGGCCTGGGTTTCACAATATGTTGAGGAAACAAATGTGTTTTATTAGTACAACATTCCTGTCATCCAAATGAAGTTTGTTGTTATGCTATGTCTGTTTATACACAATCTGAGGCATATACCATTCAACCACACAATAAAACACTCAGCGTGTTACGATCCTAAACTGTAGGAGAACATATTTGAGGTTAAAGTTTTTATTAAATATATCACTTTTTTTACATTACATTTCAATTACAAAAGTGTACATACACATGAGTGAGCAGTTAGTCACTTTGGAATAAACTCACAAAAACACCTCTCTCTCTCCAACAGCAGCATGTAGACAGAGCAGACACATCACAAATCAAACACTTTCTGACCACACTTGGGTTCATGGTCAAATGAAAACAATGTGCTCTTTGTGGTCATGCTTCCATGGTCAGAAAGAGCAGTGATATCAGTAAAGTAAAAGTCCTTAACAAGGTATATCAAAATAAAAGTCAGTGGAGACACAAACATCGGAGGTAGGTAAAGGCAAGATACCCGTTAGAGGGCCAATGCAGGAGCACTACCCATCATGCAATTCTGCAAACCCACAGGACCATGGGATATTGATTCAGAGAAGGTAAGAATTCCTTAACTGAGCGTTTTGCATTCTGAGTTGTTATCATGTATCACATCAAAACAAATAATAACATGAAAATGACAACATGAAAGTAACATCCTTCTCAAAGACGTTTGGTCACTCAGTGCTTTTGTTCTTGTTTGGTTCATTCAGAAGTAAACCACCAGACAAACTCCTTAACAACAGAGGGAACTCAGCCATGGAGTTCCTCAAGGTACAGATACATATATACACTTTATACACTGATACAAATAATAGTAAAAATAATAATAATATTAATAATAATAATAATATAACAACAATATAACAACAATAAGGCAAAATGATATAAATATTCTTAAAATAATTACAAATAGCAAAATGAATATTCACTCAAAATAAATAAGGCTGTAGAGTTAAGTAAATGCATTAACAATAAAATCTCCTTTTCAGAAAAAAAATAGATTTTGTCTTTGGTGGGGACGGGGTTGGGGGTGGAGGGGCTTCGGCCCCACAATAACAGAATGTACCTGAATCAAACACCACCATGGACAATTAATAAATAACAGGTATCAAAAGAAAATCAGTGGCTTGCTATGTGTGTGTGTGTGTGTGTGTGTGTGTGTGTGTGTGTGTGATCTGCTTCAGTGGTTGCTCTCTTAAGGACATTCGGCATCTCCGGGCAGATCGTTGGATCCCAGAATCTTCTTTCCATTCCAGGAGGACACACACCAACACCTGCCCCTCTGTCCATCCAGAGACGACTCACACTGGAGGGAGGAAGAGAGAGAGAGAGTTTAGAATCCTGCACCAACACGCAACAACCAGATCTGTGTTTGACGTACAGACCCCTCCATAGGGCAAACAGCCACACGTGTATAGTCACGCTACACCAAGGGGATGACCTCATAGTCAAACAGGCTGAATATGCTTCCAGGTGTAAACAGTGCTGTAAGCTGAACAAACCTCTGCCTGAACACACACACACACACACACACACACACACACACTACTCTGAATCTGTGGTTGGCACAATCTTGGCTACACACATATACAACTAGGTGAGATTCTTTCACACTGACGGGAGGCAAGTCATGATCGGTCACAAATGCCAAGTGTACACACGCACACACACACGCACACACAAAAGCTGATATTTGCACAAGGTGCCTACCTGCTTGGCTTTGTACAGGCCATGTTTGTCACAGTTGGGGAGGTAGAATCTGGTGAGCTTGTCTCCCAGTTTCTGCTGGGACTTGGCAATCTTCTCCAGAGCTCTCTGCAGTTCAACATGACAGGGCCCCTGAGAGAGAGAGGGTGGGGGGTTAACTGGATGACCTGGGCATTGCTTAATTCCATGCTGACACAGCAGTGAGTGTTATTACCGCTTTGTCACCAATCATCTAAGGCTGCATCAACCCACACATTCAAGGCCTGTTGCGGCAGAACACTGGCCCTTGTTCTCTAGAAAAGAGCTAAGTTCTGTGGCATTTTATTATCATTAGTTTAATGATAGAGCATAGCCAGGTAGTGCGCACACACACACGAATGCACGCGCACACGCACGCACACACGCACACACAGTATTCCAAAGGCTTTCGAGCTCCCCCTTGTGGTGTGCAACTGCCCAAACGTCCTCTGGCTCCTCAAAAGTTTTAAGAACGTAAAATCGTCGCTGCGACAAGGTTCGTAAATGTGTCATGAGCGCTTACCTGTTCCACCAGTTTCTTCCTGATAGCGTTGACTTTGGCTTTCATGCTCTCCTGCGCGTCTGCGGCAGCCCGTGGGTCGAAGGGCTTGCTGTGCCCAGGGAGGTAGAGGCTGGAGCCGGGGTCTGACACAGTGGCTGCGTTCTCGGTCTCAGCGTCAGGCTCTCCCTGGTCTAGAAAAAAGAGAGAATGAGTGTTGAACAGGACTGGCAGAAAAATGTGACAATTAATCATAATGAATCATACTAATCATTATTAGGCCTATTATTCTAAACACTCTTTTTAAAAATCATTATAGTTATTTACATATGTGCAGTTATGTCATTTATAGCCTATTTATAGCCAGATTTATACGATATATAATGGATTCCCAGTTGCATACCTTGGTTTTGGGGCTCGGAGAACCGCTCGGGCTGGCTGCTCTCCGTGCACACGGCTTGCCCGCGAGTGAGAGAGTGCAGCGGCCGGGGGTCGCCGGGTCTCGGGGTGCACCTTAAACCGGACCCGCAAGGCGCCGTGTAGATTCCGCACAGCTCTCCCGTCTTCAGGGCGCAGGCGAGGCAGCATCCGCAACCAGGTTCCCGCAGAACCTCCTCACAGCCTGATGCCACCGCCGGACACACGCTCAGCTTCTCCGGAGTGCACGGTGCGCATCGGATCGGCTCTGGCCCCACGACCGGGGACCCCAGTGCCACTGCGAGCAGGAGGGAGCATACCGCTGCCACCACGACGTGTCTTAGAAATAATCCACTCATGGCAAACGAAGGGTTTTAGGACTAAATGTAGAGTATGGCAGAGAATTATCAAAGATAAACAAGATTAACCACGGTTCTTGCTCGTTAGTTTCTTTCCTTTGATTTTGGAAAAATGTCTAACTACTCGTTGCGCGCAGCCGTATTTATACCCGGGTCGTTGTAAATGTTTGACGCATCGGCGTTATGAATGATTTCTGAAAAGAAGGTGTAATGATCCGATGGTCTCTGATTGGCCCGCGTATGTCCGGACGACCAGGGAGCTCATTTGAATACAACACTAAAACACAAATATTTAGTTTGGAACAAGCGGTGCCTGCACGTCGTGCACTTTATCACTTCATCAACCAGTGTGACGACACCACCATTTGTTGTTGCAAGTGGGAAAATAATCCTCAATCCTGAACTCTGAATCATACAAAAACTGGGTTATCAACTGAAGTTTGTTTGAAATGTGTTTATCTTAGATAGGCTACTTGTGATTCAGTGTAAAATAATTATGTTTTATTTGATTGTCGAGGACGTTTAATTCCACAAACAAGCAAGTATCTATCTCCCCACAGTGTGGACAATGACCACTATTCATACTTTGTTTTCACGTCCCTCCAAACTTCTTACACAACTTCTATAAACGAATTAATGATGGCAAATTACCCAGGCCCGCGCTCCCCTCGACCGTACTGTAAATGTCCAACTCTAATTTGACATTAGAAGGCATCCGTGCACGGCGCAGATAATAAATCCAACCCCAAAATAGCTGCGCAAAAAGGGTCCCAGTGCGCGCCAGTGAGTCATGTCACTGCGTGGCGGAGGTATGTGACCTCTCTCAGATACGGAAGCCCATTTTGGTTTCAGTGCCGGAGGAGTCCCATTGTAATTACCCACTTCCTGGTGTAATAATAGACGCTCTTGCGAGCCGGGGCTACTGACATGACGAGAGACACGTCCCTCGCGCAGTGCGTCTTTTGTTGGCCCCCGTGTGTGATCATTTTGAACGGGGACAGGGCGGCCACGAGGGCAACGGTGTGTGTGAAGGTTTTGCTGGTCTAGCGCCTGGGTTGAGTGCTGCTGCAGCCAGTGTCATAGTTAGTGAATGTGTCTCATGGCTTGGGCCACATGCCATAGAAAGTGAACATTGTATGGATATGGGGGCACCAACCATAATATTTAACGAATGGTTGATTTCCCCATGATATAGGTCTATCCCTTGTTCCGTTTATAGTGTGTCTGTGTAATCATGCACAATTCAGTGATATTCATTAAGCCCATGCAATGGTTTTATAGAATTGCATCATCTGTCAACTGCAGTTAGGAGCCACTTCTCACATGACTCACTGATTTCTCACAACCTCAGGCTAAATACAGATATTAGTGTAATGAGACATGACTTCTGGAACCAGTCAAAGCTTGAGAAAGTCCATCGCCCTCTATAATACTGACAGCTGGGTTTCAAACCCAATGCTGATTTCACAGCATTCCTGCATGGACACATGCAGCTACACAGCAGACTAGTCACACACATGAAGAGGAGGAGGATGCATTTCCTTTTTGTTAAAAAACAAATGGCACTGAAACTATATGGAAAGCCAATTGCGTCCATTCCATGTAGGCTATGATGTCCCGTGATGCCATCGACGTAGATGGGATGCAGGCTGACTCTCCCCTTGATGCTTTTGACCTCAGCTGGGCCCAGCAGCCAGAAGTCCTCAGTGTTATGGTATGTTATGGTATGTGCTGGGAACTCTGGGAAGGTTAGGAACTCAGGGTGGTGTGCTAAGCCTTGTGGGAGTATGGTAGGGCAGGTGTTCTCAACTCTCCCACAAGCCCTGCCCCCAACATACCCCATTAACGCCCTAACATGCCTATGTTAGCAGCACACATGGACACCTAATGAGATTACCCCCCCCCCCCCCCCCACTCAAATGTTACCGCATCAACCACTATAGGATTGTCCTGGGAACACAGGACTATCCAGAGCAGGTGATGGTGTTTGAGGAAGACATGGTTATATAAGTTCCAGAAGGATTAGCGTATGTGAACCACACTGATGTCCCACCAAGGCTCAAGAACTGACAGGTTATGTAAAGTTGAGCTCTGCTAGATCAGAGAGAGAAGAAAGGAAAGAATAAACAAACAAAGTTATCCAAGGTCAGGGACAGACCCAGTTTCAAAATGTGTACTTACAGCCTGAGACCACCCCCCCCCCCCCACTCCCGGAGATAAGGGCTTTCTCCCTATGATGAACACATGCACACACACCCACACACACCTGGGATAAGGGCTTTCTCCCTATGATGAACACACACACACACACACACACCCCCCCACACACACACACACACACACACACCTGGCCATTAATGGGAACAACGTTGCCTTGTTTAGCACAGAAGGGCAGAGTTATCTGAGGACAACAAGCCAAAGACAAACCAACAAATATGTAGAGGTTCTCCAACACACACACACACACACACACACACACACACACACACACATACACACACACACACACACACACACACACACACACACACACACACACACACATACACACACACACACAAACGCACAAATGCACACATACTCACAGGGGCACTCTTTGAGGCCCACATACATAAACTTTGTCTCCCATACAATACCATACTGCAGAAGAGGTTGATTAAGGTCAACTTTACAGTAATGCAAATTAAAAAATGAAGTAATAAAGAAGTAATAAGATGACTATGTTAGGTTAGGTCTAAAGGTTATATTATCTCTGAGGTCATTGAGGTTGGGATGAACAGGGCATGGGGGGTGAGTGATTTGCCTGCTGTGCTGGTTTGGTTGGGGGCCAGGACCAGTAGCATCAATGCACAGCTAACTCAAGAACCATGGTCATCTCAACCACATTTGGTCTTTTGCAGTTCACCATCACATCAAATCCATCACCGTTTTGGGGATGTATTGAGTCAGTTGTAGGATGGATGAAAATCACTGTCTATTAGTCTTGTTTCAGCGTGAGTGGGATGGGAGGGGATGGGTCAGCCTGATCTGTATCCTCAACTTGGGAAGAGAGTCTCCTGCCAGCAGGAATGTGATGTGAGTTGATTCAAATACACTAATCTCTGCACTCCTCCTTCCCTCCTTAATCCGGGTCCTATTAAATAGGCAGCACAGGTCACAGATTGAGCTCTGGGAGCGAATCATCAAAACAGACCTGGGGTCACATGAGACAAATCTAAACTGCGCGCCAGAGTGTCTGAAGGAGAGACAGTGTACTCTGTGAGCCCCAATTTTCTTCTTCCGCTAAAGAGCACTCCCATGACCGTTAAATTGCTAATTTCGTTACAACGTTTCAGAGTGGATGAATGAATGAGTGGGTGGGGATACTTGAATATGAAATGAATCTATCCATTATCCTCGCCACTCTATAATATCACAATCTAGCCCTAGGCCCCAGTCATTTACATTATCAACTGCCACTTTGGTTTTGTCTTACTTCAATTGTCTTCATGCATTTCATTCCATAATTTAATTTAAATGCGGTCACAACTTTGTGGTTATTAGAATTGTAGGCCTATGGTGTCGGTGGCAATATAGGTCAATATTTAACGTAATAAGACATAAAGTCAGGATAATTTTCGAGCGCATGAACGTGTTGAGACCGCAATGTCGTGCTCAGTTTCAATGATAGTGGGGGCTAACGTGTATGTGAGGGCAAGCACGTAGGAAAGGCCCCTTTCCTACGTGTTGCCCCCATATACACGTTAGCCCCCACTATCATTGAAACTGTGCACATTGCGGTCTCTCAACACGTGCCAAAATGCGAGGTATTCACCTTGCTCCTTCTCGCATCACCTTGCTCTCTCTCACTATATCGATCCCTTTCTGTCACTTTCTTTTCCTATTGACATATTTGGATGACTTACAATTGACGTACTGACAATGCGATCAAATTGTAATTTACCTGAGACCAAATAATTTCATGCTTTTTACTCACACTAACAACTACGTTATTCTGAAGTCAAAAGTCACCAGAATTGCTTATGTAACAGGTGATATGCAACATTTTCTCTCGGTCACAACATTTTAGGCAGCACCCCCTTGTGAAATATAGTCATGTGGAAAAAGTCTCTTTCTGATGGTAGATGCATGTACTTTGACATCAACTGTGGCAAGAGCCTGTAGGTGATGACATTTTAGGATTGTTGGAGACTTCTTTAAGCATCCCTTGGTCTGCTCTTGGCCTGAACTGGTTAGGACACCCTGTTAAATATTTAGTTATTTCTTAAGAAATATGGACATATCAATATTTGATCTTCTTTCAAACAATATCTATAGATAAAGGTGAAGCTATTGAAAAACAATGACAATTTAACTTTGTTATCATTTATTTCACAAAAAATTAACAAAGATGCTAAAATGTTAGGACACCCTATGTTAGTAATAGTTGGTATTGCCCCTTCGGCTGAAATAACCTCAAATAGACGTTTCCTATAACTGTCTACCAGTCTCTGATATCAACTGGGAGAAAGTTTTTCCCACTCCTCCATGCAGAATTACTTCAGCAGTGTGATATTTGAGGGGTGTCTTGCATGCATAGCCCGGTTCAAATCCCCTCACAGCATCTCAATAGGATTAAGATCCAGGCTTTGACTTGGCCATTCCAGAACTCTCCATTTCTTTCTTTTGAGCCATTCCTTGTTGGATTTACTGGAATGTTTTGTCATGTTGCATGGTCCACATCTGTTTCAGCTTAACGTTTTGGACAGATGGTCTCACATTTTCCTCAAGCACCCTCTGATACAATAAATAATTCATAGTGGATTCGATGATGGTGAGCTGGCCAGGCCCTGCTGCAGCAAAGCAGCCCCAAACCAGGACATTACCACCACCATGCTTCAGAGATGGGATGAGGTTCTTGTGCTCAAATGCTGTCTTTGGTTGGCGCAAAACATTTCGGTTACTGTGCCCAAATAGTTCAACTTTGGATTCATCTGTCCAAAGTACATTGTTCCTGAAGTCCTGGTGTTTGTCAAGGTGTTCTCTGGCAAACATTAGTCTTTACAGCAATGGCTTCCTCCTTGCATACCTTCCAGGGGCGGCGCTAGGGGGTGGCTACTTGGGCTCAAGCCCCGGATGTTTTCTGAAAAGCCCCGAATGTTTTACTTAAAAATAAAAAATAAATAATAATTAAAAAAAAATCTCGTGAGTAACGTGCAGTACCGGAGTCCAACAGAGAGGCAGCAGCTGCGCGACATTAGCCTGCGTACTGCGTAGCCTGCCCTGCCCTGAAGAAGACGTGATCTCAATCAGTGCCTGACTTTGTAAGCATGGATATCCCGAAGTTTTTTTCAACAAAACAAGCGCCAAGAACTGTTGCAGCAGCAGTATCAGCAGCTGACAACAATGACATCACCAGCAGTGATGACATGGATGATGTTTCAGGTTTGTGAATCTTATTAGAAAGGTGACTGACTCACTGACACTACTTTTCCGGTTTGCTAATGCTAGCTGGCTATCATAACATAACGTTATGTTTATAATTGATTGATTGATTGATTGATTGAAAACCTTTATTGTCCCCAATGGGGAAATTTTGTTGTCAAACAGCTCAGTTAGGGCAGAAAAACATTCAGTACAGAAAACAGAAAAACATTCAATAAAAAACATAAAACAGTGCAGGCTCAATAAGTAAAAAGTTCCAAAAGTTCCATCTCCAGGTCTCCCCCACCCTGCAGGGCCTGGTTGTAGAGTCGGAGTGCAGCTGGAATAAAGGACTGTCCAAATCTTTTTGTACTTTGACGGGGGAGAACAAATCTGTGGCTGAACTTGCTCCTCATCCCTGCCAGCTCGCAGTACATCGGGTGGGAGGGATTGGCCAGCATGGCCGCCAGTTTTTTCCCCATCCTCTGTTCTGCCACCACCTCTAGGCTGTCCAGCCCGGTCCCCACCACAGAGCTGGCCTTCTTCACCAGTTTGTTTAGCTTATGAATGAAAATGAATGAGCAATGAATGAAAATGAAATGATAATGAAAATGAAACATAGCAAGGTACTGTTACGGTACATGGTAAGAAATCAAACAAAGGATAATACTTATACAAATAAAGCGAATAACAGGCTGATAGTCTTTGATATCTGCACTCTGGTTGACTGAGTAACAAGTGAAAAAGAATGATGTAACGTTAATGTTACAGCTAGTAAACATGAAGTAACCACATTAAGTATGCCCTTATGGTAGTATGTATGTATACAGAACATGACTCAAATCTATCCTAAGATGTAACGCTAACTAACTAAGTTTGTTTAATGTCCCAGGGGGGATTTGATTTCACAGTACTATACACAGGCCAACAATACATGTAATATATCGTCATATAACACAGGACAAGACAATCAATACAATATAAGTGGTGAGCCCAGAGTCTGCCCTGATATACATACTGTAACATAACTAGCCTCAGCCCATCAATTCTGTAATTCTATACAAATATAAATGATGGTGACTGACGTGTGTGTGTGTGTGTGTGTGTGTGTGTGTGTGTGTGTGTGTGTGTGTTTACTGTCTATTTTGTAATACAGCCTTTTGTCCGCTTTAAGGTGGTGGTAAGTTGAAGGTTGAAGGCAAAAAAATTATGCACGCTCCGCACGCACATTATATTCTCCCTCTGGGCTAAGCCCCGGATCTCCTACAATCCTAAATCCGCCTCTGATACCTTCCATAACAAACTAACTTGTGAAGTCTCTTTCTGATGGTAGATGCATGTACTTTGACATCAACTGTGGCAAGAGCCTGTAGGTGATGACATTTTAGGATTGTTGGAGACTTCTTTAAGCATCCTGTGGTCTGCTCTTGGCCTGAACTGGTTAGGACGGCCTGACCTAGCCATGTTGGCAGTTAAATGTTCTCCATTTGTAAATTATTTTCAAAATAGTTTGGAGATCTTTTTAAATCCCCTCACACACACTCATACACATCTACAACCTTCTTCCTGAGGGCCTCAGATAACTCTAGATGTCACCATGGTGATAATACTCACTTCAACAATCAACAACAAACCAAACTAAATGTCTGAGGTTTAAATAAAACAGGCTCCTCCAAAATCCTCTCTAACAATGTTCTAATCAAAACACATCAACCTTTCTATGAAATAGGCATCCATACATTCCTGTGATCTGTAGGCCTACAGTAGTGTTGTGTCTATTTTAGCCTATTGGTAATTATTGAACATGGAATGGATTATTGTCTCATTCCCTTGCCAACATTCTGAACCACATAGTGAACTGCACCAACTCAGCCACCGTGGACGAACGGGTCCGGGTCTACCCCAACACGAAGCCATGGATGACTGGGAAGGTCCAAAAACTGCTCAAGGAGAGGGACAACGCCTTCTCAGGGAAGGACACACTGCTGTACAGCACCACCAGGGCTAACCTAAAGCGCGGCATCCGGGAGGCCAAGGCAGACCACAGAGAGAAGATTGAGGAATGCTTCCTGAGCAACGACTCCAGGCGGGTGTGGCAGGGGGTTCAGCACATGACAAACTTCAGAGCCAACAGGCTCACAGCCGCGGAGGACGACCCCCTGCTGGCGGAAAAGCTGAACTCCTTCTACGCCCGGTTCGACGAGGGGCGAACGGAGGTAACCACAACATAAACACCACTCTCTCCAGCTCTCAGCAGCCTCACCCTCACAGAGCATGAAGTGAGACGCGTGCTGTAGGCGGTGGACCCCAGGAAAGCCTCAGGGCCGGATGGCGTCCTGGGACGGGTGCTGAGGGACTGCGCCGACCAGCTGGCCGGGGTTTTCACCAACATCTTCAACCAGTCCCTGTCCCAGGCCACCATCCCACCCTGCCTGAAAACCTCAACTATCATCCCAGTCCCGAAGAAAAGCACGGTGAGCTGCCTAAACGACTACCGCCCGGTGGCACTCACACCAATCATCATGAAGTGCTTCGAGAAACTAGTCCGGGCCCACATAGTCACACGCCTCCCGCCCAACCTGGATCCATACCAGTTCGCCTACAGAGCCCACAGGTCCACAGAGGACGCCATCGCGACGACTCTCCACTCCACTCTATCCCACCTGGAGAGGGGAAACAGCTACGCGAGACTGCTCTTTGTGGACTTCAGCTCTGCCTTCAACACCATCCTTCCAGACAGGCTAGTGACCAAACTACTAGACCTGGGACTATCACACTCTATATGTGCATGGATCAAGGACTTCCTGTCTGACCGCCCCCAGAGGGTGCGGGTGGGCTCCCACACCTCCACAGCCCTCAGACTCAGCACTGGGTCCCCCCAGGGCTGCGTGCTAAGCCCCATCCTCTACAACCTCTACACCTACGACTTCACCCCCGTCCACCCCAGCAACTCCATCGTAAAGTTTGCAGACGACACCACCGTGGTGGGCTGCATCTCGGGGGGGGACGAGGCGGCGTACAGGGATGAGGTGGAGCAGCTGGGCAAGCTGTGCAAGGTTAACAACCTGCTGCTGAACCAGTCAAAGACCCAGGAAATCATCGTGGACTTCAGGAGGAAAAAATCTGAGGTCCAGCCCCTGCTCGTCGATGGAGGGAGCGTGGAGAGAGTCTCAACCCTCCGATTCCTGGGGGTGCACATACAGGATGACCTGTCCTGGAAGACCAACACAGCAGCCATCATCAAGAAGGCACAACAGCGGCTCTACTTCCTGAGAGTCCTCAGGAAAGACCACATCGGACAGGAGATGCTGGTGACCTTCTACCGCTGCGCAGTGGAGAGCATCCTCACCTACTGCATCTGCATCTGGTTCTCCAGCTGCACAGCCGCAGAGAGGAATGCGCTACAGAGAGTCGTGAGATCGGCCCAGAAGATCACCGGCGCCCCCCTCCCTTCTCTGGAAGAGCTGTACAACACACGCTGCCTCAGGAAGGCCTCCAAGATCTCCAGAGACCCATCCCACCCTGGGTACGAACACTTTGCTCGGCTGCCCTCGAACAGGCGGTTCAGGACCATGTTCGCAAGAACAAACAGACTGAAGCTCAGCTTCTACCCCAGGGCCATTCAGGCCCTGAACACAGCAAAGACCTAGGTTCTAGGCCCTGGACAATCTAGACAATTTGATGGCAGCTACTAGATTGAAATCAAGTGCAACACTGAAACACAACTGTGAACATTTCAAACCTGCAAACTGCGACACTTTAAATGAATGTGCAATAACACTATGTGCAATATGACAACCCTCGGGTACATAAGGTTCAGAGATAGGAAATGTTAGAATAGGTATAGCATAGCATAGAGTACAGCACAGTGTTTTATTTGTATAGTATAGTGGATAGTGGATAGTGTACATAGCCTTTATTTATGTAAACCAGCTCTTTTCCCTTCTTGTTTTTAGTTTTTTTTCCTAGCACCAGGGGAGCCCCCCCCTCCGAAATTTCGTTGTTTGGTACCTGTACTATATCAATGACAATAAAGACCATTCATTCATTCATTCATTCATTCTGAACACTCACAGTTACTGCTTCACCTTTATTGGTGCAAATGTTGTATTGGTCGTGGCAGATGTGACACCAGTGCACAGTGACACCAGTGCACAGTGACACCAGTGCACAGTGACACCAGTGCACAGGGCTGTTTTGATGAAGCAAATCATGGCCCATGTATGAGAAGGTTATTTATTGGATTGTGTCTGAGTATTGGCATGAATGTACGTGTGTGTGTATGTGTGTGTGTGTGTGTGTGTGTGTGTGTGTGTCATCAACATCAACAACAACAACACTGGACTGGTATGAAACTCCAGGGAAAACTGGCATGTCTTCCCACAGCTGATCACTCTGTTTCTCATTCTTTTCTAAAAAACACTGCACTCGATGAGGACATTGTCATATTCACAACCAAGGCCAGATTACAAGTCCTTCCTACCAGACTCAACCTCTCTATTTGGTTTCCTTCCACTCAGGTTCCTCATTGCTTGCACCACACCACAGAACAGGTTACAGAAACACTATCACACATCTTGAATGGCTGTTATGTTTACAAAGGAATGTATATAGCACGTCATGACAGAATTTTGAGCCTTATAGTAAAGGACATATCACTCCACTTCCCAGTTACAGTGAAAATGTATACACATGCTTGTGTCAATGCATCTATGTTCAATTTCTGTAATGACCAATGTCACTTTTCACAGTTGTCTGCTAACACACCAGATGTTGTTATTGTTAATGAAGAGTCCAGAGAGGTGTCTGTATTAGAGGTAGCATGCACCTTTGATATAAGCCTAGAGGAAGCCTTCATGACTAAGGTCATGAAATACCAGCAGCTTGTAGATACCATCTCAGAGCTAGGCTATAGGTGTACGCTATTAGTCTTCATATTTGGCAGTCTTGGACATGTGCACAGATTGGTTGTCAGAGGACTACGTCTACTGGGAATGTCCAAGGGAGAAGCAAAAAGGCTCAGCAAGTATTGCTCTGTCTCTGCGATTATTGGCAGCCGCCATATATGGCGGAGACGGTGTTACTTGTACCCGTGAGTCTTGTCCTGTTGTATGTGAAAGACATTGTCCATGTCTGTTTGTGAATGCATCCCATCTGTGCCTTCAGTATTTGTGTCCCTGTATACTTGTTTCTATGCGGACATAAATAAATGATTAAAATGTGTGTGTGTGTGTGTGTGTGTGCATGGTGTGCATGCGCGTGTGTGTGTGTTTGTGTGTGTGTGTGTTTGTGCATGCGTGTGTGCGCGCGTATGTGTGTGTATGTGTGTGTATGTGTGTGTGTGTGATTGTATACTTGTGTGTGGGAAACCCAGGAAATCCAGGCTCCCATGCACCACCGTCCATTGTGTTGAGTTTCCTCCTCTCTCTGTGTGTGTAGCTGCTGTGCTTCCCTCTCTCTCTCTCTCTCTGTGTGTGTAGCTGCTGTGCTTCTCTCTCTCTGTGTGTGTAGCTGCTGTGCTTCTCTCTCTCTCTGTGTGTAGCTGCTGTGCTTCTCTCTCTCTCTGTGTGTAGCTGCTGTGCTTCTCTCTCTCTCTGTGTGTAGCTGCTGTGCTTCTCTCTCTGTGTGTGTAGCTGCTGTGCTTCTCTCTCTGTGTGTGTAGCTGCTGTGCTTCCCTCTGTGTGTGTAGCTGCTGTGCTTCTCTCTCTCTGTGTGTAGCTGCTGTGCTTCTCTCTCTCTGTGTGTAGCTGCTGTGCTTCTCTCTCTGTGTGTGTAGCTGCTGTGCTTCTCTCTCTCTGTGTGTGTAGCTGCTGTGCTTCTCTCTCTGTGTGTGTAGCTGCTGTGCTTCTCTCTCTGTGTGTGTAGCTGCTGTGCTTCTCTCTCTGTGTGTGTGTAGCTGCTGTGCTTCTCCCTCTCTGTGTGTGTAGCTGCTGTGCTTCTCTCTCTGTGTGTGTAGCTGCTGTGCTTCCCTCTCTCTCTGTGTGTGTGTAGCTGCTGTGCTTCTCTCTCTCTGTGTGTGTAGCTGCTGTGCTTCTCTCTCTCTGTGTGTGTAGCTGCTGTGCTTCTCTCTCTGTGTGTGTAGCTGCTGTGCTTCCCTCTCTCTCTGTGTGTGTAGCTGCTGTGCTTCTCTCTCTCTGTGTGTGTAGCTGCTGTGCTTCTCTCTCTCTGTGTGTGTAGCTGCTGTGCTTCTCTCTCTGTGTGTGTGTAGCTGCTGTGCTTCTCTCTCTGTGTGTGTGTGTGTGTGTAGCTGCTGTGCTTCTCCCTCTCTGTGTGTGTAGCTGCTGTGCTTCTCTCTCTGTGTGTGTAGCTGCTGTGCTTCCCTCTCTGTGTGTGTAGCTGCTGTGCTTCTCTCTCTCTCTCTGTGTGTGTAGCTGCTGTGCTTCCCTCTCTCTCTCTGTGTGTGTAGCTGCTGTGCTTCTCTCTCTGTGTGTGTGTGTAGCTGCTGTGCTTCCCTCTCTCTGTGTGTGTAGCTGCTGTGCTTCTCTCTCTGTGTGTGTGTGTAGCTGCTGTGCTTCCCTCTCTCTGTGTGTGTAGCTGCTGTGCTTCCCCCTCTCTCTGTGTGTGTGTAGCTGCTGTGCTTCCCTCTCTCTCTCTGTGTGTGTAGCTGCTGTGCTTCTCTCTCTGTGTGTGTGTGTAGCTGCTGTGCTTCCCTCTCTCTGTGTGTGTAGCTGCTGTGCTTCCCCCTCTCTCTGTGTGTGTGTAGCTGCTGTGCTTCCCTCTCTCTCTCTGTGTGTGTAGCTGCTGTGCTTCTCTCTCTGTGTGTGTAGCTGCTGTGCTTCTCTCTCTGTGTGTGTAGCTGCTGTGCTTCCCTCTCTCTGTGTGTGTAGCTGCTGTGCTTCTCCCTCTCTGTGTGTGTGTAGCTGCTGTGCTTCCCTCTCTCTGTGTGTGTAGCTGCTGTGCTTCTCTCTCTCTGTGTGTGTAGCTGCTGTGCTTCTCTCTCTCTGTGTGTGTGTAGCTGCTGTGCTTCTCTCTCTGTGTGTGTAGCTGCTGTGCTTCTCTCTCTGTGTGTGTAGCTGCTGTGCTTCTCTCTCTGTGTGTGTGTAGCTGCTGTGCTTCTCCCTCTCTGTGTGTGTAGCTGCTGTGCTTCTCTCTCTGTGTGTGTAGCTGCTGTGCTTCTCTCTCTGTGTGTGTAGCTGCTGTGCTTCTCTCTCTCTGTGTGTGTGTAGCTGCTGTGCTTCCCTCTGTGTGTGTAGCTGCTGTGCTTCTCTCTCTGTGTGTGTGTAGCTGCTGTGCTTCTCTCTCTGTGTGTGTGTGTGTGTGTAGCTGCTGTGCTTCTCCCTCTCTGTGTGTGTAGCTGCTGTGCTTCTCTCTCTGTGTGTGTAGCTGCTGTGCTTCTCTCTCTCTGTGTGTAGCTGCTGTGCTTCTCTCTCTCTGTGTGTGTAGCTGCTGTGCTTCTCTCTCTGTGTGTGTGTAGCTGCTGTGCTTCTCTCTCTGTGTGTGTGTAGCTGCTGTGCTTCTCCCTCTCTGTGTGTGTAGCTGCTGTGCTTCTCTCTCTGTGTGTGTAGCTGCTGTGCTTCCCTCTCTGTGTGTGTAGCTGCTGTGCTTCTCTCTCTCTCTCTCTGTGTGTGTAGCTGCTGTGCTTCCCTCTCTCTCTCTGTGTGTGTAGCTGCTGTGCTTCTCTCTCTGTGTGTGTGTGTAGCTGCTGTGCTTCTCTCTCTGTGTGTGTAGCTGCTGTGCTTCTCTCTCTCTGTGTGTGTAGCTGCTGTGCTTCTCTCTCTGTGTGTGTAGCTGCTGTGCTTCTCTCTCTGTGTGTGTAGCTGCTGTGCTTCTCTCTCTGTGTGTGTAGCTGCTGTGCTTCTCTCTCTGTGTGTGTAGCTGCTGTGCTTCTCTCTCTGTGTGTGTAGCTGCTGTGCTTCTCTCTCTGTGTGTGTAGCTGCTGTGCTTCTCTCTCTCTGTGTGTGTGTAGCTGCTGTGCTTCCCTCTCTCGCTGCAGCTCTAATGAGAAGTAGGTGGAAGCCAGAGCCAGAGCCCTGCTCTTGGCAGACTTGATTAGACAGAATCATCCTGTGAATGAATCAAGGGAACTGTGTTGGTAGGATTTGCCAAATTACATGAAAACATGTCCCTACAACACATATGGGTCTAATTCATTCAACTTTACAGATGTCGATTTTGTGCAAGCAAAATAACAAATGCAAACCCTTACAATTACTATGCTGGTAAATGTACATGTTTATTCATCAGTTATCATTGGTTAAATTGTCTTAAAACCATAGGATTGGCATAATAGACCCCTTTTGAAGAGGCTGTTACTTGTAGTCAAAATGATAAACCATTTACTGTAGGTCGGTTTGATGTACCTCTGAATATGTCATAATAACTTATCAACACTTGTCCGTGTTCATGTTAAACAGAGGACAACGTCTCCTTTATGCCTCTAGTTCTAAGATAGGTGCCTCCCACTGGGTCATGTACCTGTTTATCCTCTGACCAGGTGACCTACCAGATGACTGTGTTCTGGACAGGTCTACTGTCAGAGTGACTGGGGTCGTGTTGTGATGTTTTGGTGCTCTCTGTCAGTGTGTCACATTCCATCTGCTTGTTTGTCCACCCATGACCCAACAGGTCTCCCTGTAACAGCAATGGAAGATCTGGGACAAGGCTAGCAGCATGGTCTTACATAACCTAACCCAGAGTTCATTGGTCCCTCTACGCTAGTGGCTCTGGTAAAAAAACATACAGTACATACTGGACACCATGAGGAGGGTGGAAGAGGGGGGGGGGGGCGAGGTGGGTAGAGGGCAGGCATTGGTCAGTGTTGTTGAGCAATCTGGTTCAGGCAAGTGAGTTGTGTATGTTCCTCTGGTAGATTGACCTATTGGCATCAGGTATGTGTTGCAGACGTAACTCTTGTTTGATTCTGAACTCCACTGTGAAGTCCACTTGTATTGTCTTTGTTGTGTCAACACCCAAAGACCTACACACAATCTCTCTCTCTCTTTCTCCAACACGTACACACACACACACACACACACATACACACATGAACACGCCCATGCACGCACGCAAGTAATAAACATGGACATGTACAGTACACACACACACTCTTGGGCAATCCACTCCCTGTTTTTCCTCCCACACTCCAGTGTCCAGATTCCTGTGGCGTTTACAGTAAGGGATGTTACGACACACAGGGTCATTGGGTAAGAGGGGGAAATTGGAGGAGATGGAGCTGGAACAGAGAGGTAGTAAACCTCTCATTCATCCCACTCATATCCTGATTTGCTGTACCACTACTCTGCTTTACTCGGTGAGTCACCCTGAGTCCCTGACGTAGAGCAGACCACTCATCAGGCTAATCAGCGGCAATAAACGTGAACTCTGAATGCTGTCGTAAGAGCACATTTCCGCCTGTTTATCTCTGTATTCCGAGTGTTTATTTTGGCACTGTTAACCTTTGATTGTTTACCATCGCATTCCGAGCAGAGCTGTTTGATCGTATCCGCTCGGCAGGTGGTAAACACACACACACACATACGCAGGCACCGCGTGCACACGCACATGCACGCACACGCACACACACACACACACACCCACACCCACCCACACATCACTGGAGAGTCTACATGTGTATGTGTTCTCGATGGGTGTGCTGCGTGTTATCGGAGTGGATCACAGACCCCATCACGAGGTGTAAATACCTGCTCAGGGGGAACTCATACCCTGGTGTTTGTTATTTACTCTTTGAAAAACAGAGCTTTGATGTAGTCATGTGAGGTCATGTGGCTATGACAACCATGTGTCCTCAGATATTCCCCAACCCAAATGTAAATCCCTGATTAGGTTTATTGGAGTACTGCTGGGCTTTATGATCCATATTGACAGACCTTGCACATGAACACGCACACGCACACGCACACGCACATGCACACACACACACATACACACAAACACACACACATACACAGAGCAAATGCAACCTTCCTAATCTCTGATGGATGTTTGGAGGCTCTTCCTGTGACAGGACTTGAAACATCCCCTCAGCTCTCCACTCACACACAAACACACATAATAAGACCCCCCTTTTGTTTGGTTTGGTTTTCCTTTTCTTTTTTTCTTTTTTTCAAAAGAACTCTTGTGGAGCAGATTCCGCTGGGTGATAAAGCGGCACTGCGGAGTGGAGCTGGAACAAAGATGAGGGAACCCTGCAAAGCACGCTGGGACTTCACAACAGTCACTGGCACCTCATTCAACAGCCTCTCTCTCGCTATGCATGTCCATTCAACCCTGCCATACCTGGGTGGAATAAGGAACATACAGACCGTAGTAGGTATAGAGAGGCTCGTGACATGTTTATGGTCTGTGGTGTCTTAGTGGGTTTTGGAAGTATTCAAAGATTTTTACCTCTTCCCATTCAAGTCTACTTGACGTAAACACACCATCCTAAGACACCTACACTAAGCCTTCTATGAACACCAGCACTGAACTCTGGCTGCCACTGACCCCTGTGTTGTTGTTCCTCAACCTCACATTACTCTGCTGTTCTGCTCTCCATAGGCACAAACTTGACCAACTTTGTTATGACGTACGCACATTTCACTGTCTCTCTCTCTATCTCTCTGTCCCTCTCTCCCTCTCAGGAAAAAAACACAAATGCTCAAGGAGACACAGCAAGTGCCTCCATTGACTTTAATTCATAATACATCAATATCATAGCAGTGCAAACACTTAGTATAAAATATCTCCATAAGAAAATGTACATTCACATAAAACATCTCAATCAACACATTTTTTAACAAAAGAAATTGACACATATTTTAAACATTCAGATATATGTTTTGTCTGTAAACAGAGGAGTTATCTTGACAATATACAGTAATATCTACAAATAACAATTCTAACCCGTATCATATATGAAAATATCTAATTCACAAGAAATATATAATATAGAACCCCTCTCCATCAACATAAGTGGCAAGGGTATAAAAATCCTCTCATCTTATCTGTTAGAAACTGAAGATATCGATCTGGCATCTAATAGACTTCCAGTTTGAAACATTTCCCTAAGAATATACTGTATGATATGCATGATCACCTCAAAGTTAACAAAATATGTTGATCATGATATACTGTAGCATTCCAATAAAGCTTTCCAAAATCCAAATATTTTCCATCATTTGAGTTACAAAACTCAGTAACAAATCAAACAGTAAAAATACAGGCATGTAACAAACAAGGAAAGTCCATTAAACCTGTAGCCACACGGTCATTGTACTACAGTTGAACACTGAAGTCTGATATGTTTATGACAATAGGTTGGCACATTTAGAAATCCACTTCTTGTTGTCTTGGCTACAGCGTGTGGAGAGTAAGAGTCATCCTATGGTGAACTGTCCCCATTAGATCACACCACCACACACAAGCTCATAAAGAAGACAAAGGTCAAAAAGCACCATACATTCAAGAGGACTGCTGCCCTTAGCGCATGCATGAGGACTGGACCAGAGAGGGTCAGTGTGTGGTTGTTGCTTTGTCTGTGCTGATGCTCTGTCACCTCTTGCAGACCAGACCCGAAGCTACGGTGGGCCATAAGGGACATGGGGTGTCTCAGAATTAATCTTTTGGATGTGCTTCATTGAAAATATGGAAGTAGGGCGGTGTTTGTCCGAGAACTGTACTCCCCTCCATCCATCCATCTAACCACAGCCGTCAATAAAGTTTAGAAAGGAACACCAAGAACATCTTTCTGTCGAAATATGACTTACTGAACAGGCAGGCAGAAACTGCAGGTCTTAAAATGCCATGGAATAGGAACCACACCCAACACACACACCAAAAAAACGTTCTTTGTCATGCTTAGCATAGTTGCACAGAAATACAGAATTGTTTTAATCGCTATGCATGCTCTTACAATTAACAGCACTATCAGATTAGGACTGGCTGACCCAGCCCACTACTGCATGCAGGGATTGTTATGCCGAGAACACAAGCAGCTTTATTGCTACACTTTAACTGGAATCAAGGAAGAATCTGGAAGTCAAGCATCAATCAGAAACACACACAGCAAACATGACTCGAATGCAGCAGTGTCGTCATGCACCAAATGTTACAATACTGAGCTGGCACTGGTGGCCATGTTGAATGTATCACCAAGTTTACCGTATAGAAGATTTGAATACT
>NC_137677.1:16191682-16201682 GCF_963989245.1 Nansenia antarctica | reverse complement strand
ACATACCCAACCTCAACACAAACACATCCTACATATCCCACCTCAACACAAACACATCCTACATATCCAACCTCAACACAAACACATCCTACATACCCAACCTCAACACAAACACATCCTACATACCCAACCTCAACACAAACACATCCTACATATCCCACCTCAACACAAACACATCCTACATATCCAACCTCAACACAAACACATCCTACATACCCAACCTCAACACAAACACATCCTACATACCCAACCTCAACACAAACACATCCTACATATCCCACCTCAACACAAACACATCCTACATATCCAACCTCAACACAAACACATCCTACATACCCAACCTCAACACAAACACATCCTACATACCCAACCTCAACACAAACACATCCTACATATCCCACCTCAACACAAACACATCCTACATACCCAACCTCAACACAAACACATCCTACATATCCAACCTCAACACAAACACATCCTACATACCCAACCTCAACACAAACACATCCTACATATCCAACCTCAACACAAACACATCCTACATATCCAACCTCAACACAAACACATCCTACATATCCAACCTCAACACAAACACATCCTACATACCCAACCTCAACACAAACACATCCTACATATCCCACCTCAACACAAACACATCCTACATATCCCACCTCAACACAAACACATCCTACATATCCCACCTCAACACAAACACATCCTAAACACAACTATCCCACCTCAACCCAACGGCATGGTCACACCATATCTCAACCAAAACACAACCAAAGAACTGGAGCATACTGCTGTCCTTCTGACTCACCATGTTTCTGGGGTTGGACATGAGGAAATGCTGTGCGACGTGTGCAGGTAGAAGATTAAACAAGATCCTCTTGTTGTCCAGCTTGACTTTCTCCATGTCATTTCTATCCTCCTCTGCCTGCAAAAACAAACACACAAATAAGATACCAACTAGATAGATAAAACAGCATGATGGAGTGGATATCCTTAACAATGAAATTGGGTGGCCTGGGGTGGTCCAGTGGTCGAGCACCTCGGTCTACAGTGCACACATATGCCCATGTCGGCATGGGTTCGAATCTGGCCCATGCTCTGCTGACATGTTCTCTCTTCCTTACTTTCCTGTCTGTCTTCACTATATCTGTCCAATAAAATGAAACATTTGAGTGGGACTGCCCCACTCAGAATTTTCTTTCTTTCTTTTTTTTTTAACAATGAATTGGAATAACCCGATCTGCTTGTTTCTATAACGTCACAGACCATGTAAACAAACACAAACAACAGACATCAACTATAGACAACATTTGATTACTTAACAGTTTTGCTTTATTCTGATTACATGACTACATCATACTGAAATAGGATTAATCGAATGGAGGTCTGATTTAATTGATGAGTTGCTTGGTTACTATTTCATCTGTAATAGCTTGTCTTCATCACTAGAGGGAGTTAATGGCTCATACTTTCTCTCAGTGAAACACACACAGACACACACACACACACACACACACACACACACACACACACACACACACACACACACAGACCTGAGTGGCCCAGAGATAGTCCAGCCGTAGTTTCAGGTCCAATTGTCTTGAGTGCAGAGCCAGAGCCCCAGAGAAGAGCAGCACCGCCAACACAGGATCGTACCCCCGGGAGTCCAGAAAACCTCCTCTAAAGAACAACACACACACACACACACACACACACAGACACACACACAGACACAGACACAGACACACACACAGACACAGACACAGACACAGACACACACACACACACAGACACGCGCACGCACGCACGCACGCGCGCACACACACACACACACACACACACAGACAGCTTTAAAACACACACTTTGGTGATACTAAGCCATGAAAGATACCCTGCTCAGTCCCTCCTTACCCCACTTCAAGGCGGTATCCGCTGGTCTCCATGACGGAGGTGTAGAGGGCGGAGAGGAGGAGGAGCATAACCATCTTGGGGAGCGAGGACAGACGGAGGTAGGGTACGACAGTGAGGGTTCCGGCCACACAGGACAGGAGCGCGTACGCAACACTCGTACACATCCCTTCTGCCACTGTCCCATTCACTGCCCCTCCAACCGTATCCACGGAAACCATCTCCATGGAACTGTTGGCGTCAGTCCCCCACACCCAGGGAATGCAGCTCACCTAGGGGGGGTGAGGTGGGGTCCAAGGTGGGTGGGGTAAAGGGGGGATGTGGAAGTTAGAAGACAGGAGAGGAGGATATTGAAGAAAAAGGAGGCCTTGTACAGCAAGATGTAGAAACACATCGACTTACCACACAGGCTTGGGTGACAGAGTAGGTCAATAGGACCAGAAGGACAAAGAGTGCCGTTCTGATCTGAATAGTGAGACAACCTGGAAAACACTACAGCAAGGGTGAGAGAGAGGGGAGGGAGAGAGAGAGAGAGAGAGAGAGAGAGAGAGAGAGAGAGAGAGAGAGAGAGAGAGAGAGAGAGGGAGAGAGGGGGAGAGGGGAAAGAGATGGGGGGAGAGAGAGAGAGAGGGGACAGAGAGAGAGAGGGGGGAGGGGGAGAGAGGGGGGGGAGAGGGAGGAGAGAGAGGGGGGGGGGGGTAGAGAGAGAGAGGGGGAGAAAGAGAAGAAGAGCTGTTTAAGTACCTGGTTGATCTCAATGATGTTTGAAATGCATTATTAGTAAGGGATGGAATATGGGATAATAGCTGTGGTAGCCTATTTGAAAAGAGAATGAAGAGGTCCCTACCTAACAGATGAGCCCAATAAAGGAGAACAGTTCACCACCCAATCACTCAGGCTCTCCCCTACCTGAACACTGGTGATGTGGAGATACATCAGACAGGCCACATGGAAGCACACACACAGCACCAGCAGCATCAGGACAAGCAGTCCCCTACACACACAGAGAGAGAGAGAGAGAGAGAGATATGGTTTCACTGCTCTTATTGTGTTATACCTGCCTCAAACTTTACATGGCTCTACGTCTAACAGAAACGGTTTGAATAAGAATGTGTGTGTGTGTGTGTGTGTGTGTGTGTGTGCGTGTGTCTGTGTGTGTGTGGAGGGGGTGTTTGTGTGTGTGTGTGGGGGGGGGGGGGGGATGGTGTGTGCGTGTGTGTGTGTGTGTGTGTGTGGAGGGGGTGTTTGTGTGTGTGTGTGGGGGGGGGGGTGGATGGTGTTTATGTGTGTGTGTGTGTGTGTGTGTGTGTGTGTGTGTGTGTGTGTGTGTGTGAAATCTAAGAGAGGTGCTTATTCTAGAAGTTGGCTGCACCTTTGACCATAGCCTAGAGGAAGCCTTTTTAACCAAAATCTTAAAATACCAACAGCTGGAGCAGGCCATATCACAACTGGGCTACAGATGTCAACTTTTAGTTTTCATATTTGGCAGCCTGGGCCATGTTCATAAGTCTGTTGTTAGAGGCCTTCAAATGGCTGGTCTACCTAAGAGAAGGGCCAAACAGTTAGCAAAATATTGCTCAGTATCCGCTGTTATTGGTAGCCGCTCAATATGGAGAAGGCGGTGCTTCCTGTACCCATGAGCTGGATATTATCTGTTTTACAGTATTGATACTGTATCTGTCAACCCACTGGTATCATCTGGTGTGAATAACATCCTGTGTGTGGCAGAACTGGTTGTTGGCTCAGCATTACTGTAACAGATTGTTTCCATGATATCAAAATGCACTGTTAGTATTTATGTCCTTTAGAATTGTACATGTATGTGGACATAAATAAAGCATTTAAAATGTGTGTGTGTGTGTGTGTGTGTGTGTGTGTGTGTGTGTGTGTGTGTGTGTGTGTGTCTGTGTCTGTGTCTGTGTCTGTGTGTGTGTGTCTACGTACGTACTGTGGTATCATCAAAAGATAGATAAGGCCAAAAAGTGTCGCGAGGACCAGAGAAAGAACCACTGCACCAATGAAGTGCTCATCATACACCTGGTAATACTGAGGGAACATGAGAAACACAAAGACAAAGGGAGAGAGCACTATGTTACATAATAGTTGAGTAAACAGCAAATGTCACAGAAGCACACACACACACACACACACACACACACACACACACACACACACACACACAAATGATGTGTCTTCTGCTCTCTATCTCTTTGTGTGTCCCTCCCACGCACACACATGAGAAGGATATCGTGTGTGTAGCTCAGACGCTCCCAAATCATTAGCGGTACCCCCTCCTGAGATGGTGGGTGGATTCCTTACACCGACACCATAGACCATGTGCGTGGGAGAGAGGGAACGAGAAGGGAGGGAGGGAGAGAGAGAGAGATACTAGAGGGAGTCACGAGTGTGCCACTCCCATAGACAGAAAGAATGCATGGAGGATATGGCCGGTTTACCCTGTTTGTGTGTGTGTGTGTGTGTGTGTGTGTGTGTGTGTGTGTGTGTGTGTGTGTGTGTGTGTGTGTGTGTGTGTGGTGTGTGTGTGTGTGTGTGTGTGTGTGCGCGTGCGTGCGTGTGTGTGTACTACTCACACTGTGCTCCCTCTCTGTGTTCCTGTAGGTCAGGGTGATGTAGTTGAGGTCTGTGATCTCCGACTCGGTCTGGCGTGCCTCGATCAGTCTGCCGATGTAGCGGTTCACCCTGGTCCCGGGGGGCTGCTGCACGGCGCTGGCCGAGAAGGAGGTCCGGCAGCGCAGCTTCTCTGAGGCGGTTCGTAACGCACGTCTCTGTCAGGGACAAATGGCAACTTTAATCTGTTAGGAAATAGGATGAGCTCAAACACAGAGATATGATGTCAGGAAGCATAACAAATGCACTGGTATGAATACTGTTCTGTAAGAACAATACATTCCTTATTATGCATAATTGTTTCATAATGACACAAAGAGAGTAAGTTTACCCATTATATGATGAATTATCATTATGCAATCTATTTGAGTCTGATTGTCCTGTAAAGAGCACATCCTGGGCTTTCTAATGATGTCACACTTGTGTGGGTGTGGCTAACAGAGCACATGGACTTTTCCTCCTTAAAGATTATGCAGTCCAACAAAGTCACAATGATCTTGATGTCTCTAATGAGAAAAAGAATGATTCACTTTGGAAGGTGAAACCTCTCTTAAACAGAGTGCAATAATGTTCATGAAATGGAAAGAATTTGAACAAAAATCCACATGAAAATGAATGCAATCATTACATTACATAATTATATTCTGTGATCAAACCAAGACCCGACGTCCACTACAAGGGACATGATTAAACTTTTTTTTTCTTTTTTTTCTTTTGAAAAACGTTTCTGCAACATGTTTCTTTCGGTACTCGGCCTGCGGCCTTGTACCTAAGACCGAATCACAGCCGTGCTGATATTCAGTATAACACACTCCCTCTCGTGTGATATTGCTTAATTATGTCATAAAGCTAGCACTCTGCAAGTCACTCAGTCATAGCATAATGATTTCACAATACCACCGCTACCAGCAACTCTCAAAATGACTAGTACTACTGGCATTATGACATCATTTGAGGTGCTACAACGTTAACACCATGTGTAGTGTCAGAAAGATTATAGCATGTTTAGAAGTCATAGCATCATGAGGTAATAATGTTAGCAATGTAGTGTAGCCCAAGAGCACTCAGTAGCTGTCAGAGGCTACCCTAATGGTTATTAATGCTAGCACAAGCAGCCAAGCCTCATCATCCCAATGCCCGTCCCAATGTTAGCCAATCTTGACAGTTAGGAGGATTACATGGTACAATAGCATGAGGCTACTTCTGACGGATATGCAGAATGATGCCTCCACATAACAACAAACAGAGTCATCACTGAGTCACAGTGTTTAAAACACACACAGGCACACACACACACACACACACATGCGCACACACACATCCACACACACACACACACACTGTAGATACTGTAGACTATGTAGACACTGGTGGGTTTAATGGAGTAATCCAGATTAGTGTGTTTGTGTGTGCGTGTTTATGTGAGTGAGACTGAGACTGAGCGTCAGATTAGGAAGATGAGCAGGATTTCACTCTATCAGCGATGGACATAAAACCCACTAAATGGTTTTAGTACTCAGCCATGCTATTTTCCAGAAATAGGAATACACACTGCTATGCATGAATAAACACATGCCACCTGCATCAACACATTCACACACACACCCAATGACATACTAATCATTCTTTTGAAACACACACATCATTAAACCTCTCTCTCTCTTTCAAACACGTACATGTGCACACACACACACACACACACACACACACACACACACACACAGATAAAACACCATCAGACCTCTCTCTCTCTCTTTCTCTCTCTCTCTCTCTCTCTCTCTCTCTCTCTCTCGCTCTCTCTCACACACACACACACACGTGCACACACACACACACACCTTGTCATCGTCATCGCAGTTCATGACATTGGAGAAGGGGATCTCTGCTTTGAACATCTTCCTACAGTGCATGAGCTGCACCAGCAGGTAGCACACCGTCTTAAACTTCATCCTCTTGGCTGGTTTGATGTCTGACAGGATCAGCCCTGGGAAGATCTGAGGACCCACATCAAGGGGGGGGGGGTCAGAGAGAGACAGAGAGAGAGAGAGAGAGAGAGAGAGAGAGAGAGAGAGAGAGAGAGAGAGAGAGAGAGAGAGAGAGAGAGAGAGAGATCACACAACCCATGTCAACTGAAAAAAAGGAGTACGGATAAATAGTGTTTCTAATTAAGATATCATATCATATGTTGAAGACCAGGCATAATAGGCTTAGAAATATAATTGTGTCCAGGGAAACAGAAGCAGGTGAGAAAAAACAATATTGGTGATATTGGAAGCTCAAGGGTTGTTCTGCTTCTTCTGTTGGAGGCATTGTACTCCTGTATGTGTTTCTGCGATGGTTACCTTGCGTCTGTGGGAAGGAACTATAAAGAAGGTCTCGATGTGGTGTTTCTGGAGGAAGGCGTGTCTCTCGTGACCACAACCTGGCTCCACCTCATAGTCTCCATTCAGACACTCCAGAGTGGTTCGAGTGATGTGCACCTTCCTGTGGGGTGAAGGGGATGGGGGGGGGAGAGGAAAGGAGAGAGGAGGAAAGAGGAGGATAGAGAGGGAAAAAAAGAATGGGGGTAATGACTCACTAGCCTGTCATTCACAGGGATCTGTTTTTATCTCTTTCAGGGTTGAGATTGATTTTTTCGAATCATTAATTCAATTTCAGTTCATCTAACCGAGCTGACTAGAAATGAACTGGAACCAGATCTTTAAAGCTTAGCTATTCAGCCCCTCTGGATCAATGACCACTAAAGTGGTGAGAGGGTTAAGAAAGGGGCCAGGTATGAAAACGGAACCTGTCCATAGCTACAGGTGTGTACTGTGCAGGAACTACAGTTGGACTTACCCAGGAAGTCCTCCGGCCTCCATGACGTTAGCCAGTGTGACATCATTAGACCAGACGTCATACTGCCACTTCCTCAGGCCCAGGACTCCACACAGCACCCGGCCTGTGTGCAAACCCACACGCATGTTGAGATCCACCTCTGTCGCCTCCACCACCGACCTACAGGGGGCAGTAACGATATAACATACAGCAGATCATTTAAATCTTCTGCCCGCTGAGCCTGATATGGCTTTGGGGAGATAATGCAGGACTTTCTCCAAAGCTTCTCCTCTCTAGTAAATCATTATACAAAGCCTTCAGAAAACAGGGGGAGATGTGAGAGAAGGAGGGAGGGGAGGAGAGAGAGAAAGAAAGAAAGAAAGAAAGAAAAGGGAGGGGGGCAGGAGGGAGGGAGGGGGGGGGCAGAGAGAAAGAGAGAGGGTGGTGAGAGGGAGAGCAAGCTCTGTCCATCAGGCTGAGCGAGGGATGTCACAGTGAGAGATGAGTGTGTATGGCAGCACCTGTCCTGGGTGATAAGAAGCTCAAGCAGTGACATCCATCCCTTAGAATGAGAGACGGAAGAACAACACGCTCCCTCTGGAAAATGAGCTCTAAGGCTCTATGTGTGTGTGTGTGTGTGTGTGTGTAGGTGTTTGTGTGTGTGTGTGTGTGTGTGTTTGTGTGTGTGTGTGTGTGTGTGTGTGTAGGTGTTTGTGTGTGTGTGTGTGTGTGTGTGTGTGTGTGTGTTTGTGTGTGTGTGTGTGTGTGTGTGTGTGTGTGTGTGTAGGTGTGTGTGTGTGTGGTCAGTTTTCACTCACGTGATGGTGTCAATCATGTCCAGGCCCATCTCCACACAGCAGTGGGCGTGGTCAGCCTTAGGTTGGGTCAGACCAGACACGCAGTAGTAACAGTCTCCCAAGATCTTAATACGCCTGCAGTGGTTCTCCTGACAGAGAGAGAGAGAGAGAGAGAGAGAGAGAGAGAGAGAGAGAGAGAGAGAGAGAGAGACAGAGAGACAGAGAGAGAGAGAAGAATCTTTTTAAAAACAAAGTCAACTGCTAACTGGAATTCAGAGGAGGACCATCAGGACCAGCAAGGCCTTCTCTGCTGGCCTAGAGATTGTCATTTCCATTAATTCTATATGTATTTTACAAAGTTCGTTCCCATCAGTCTACTCTATTAACGTCATTTCATTGCTACTCTCTCCCTCAGTTGCGCTGCTTCCAGTGCAGCTCATATAAATTAGAGCTTTTATCCAATCCGATTTTCCACCTGTGCTGTTTCCGGGTGAAAAATCTACCCTTGAGGCCCTCAGAATTTCAAGTGAATCCCCTTTGCTGTTGAAGCAAATGGAAACGATGTTGTTGATTGTCATATTCTTTAACCAATCAGATTTCGAATTTGCCATGTTGGGTGTATTCTTTGACACACCGTAGCCTTCTAGCTGTCTAGGAGCATGCATCAACATTTTCAGCCCTAAAGCACATTAAAACTTATTGTAGCAACAGGGCTACACAGTTAGCATTGTGCCTTCCTGTTTCCCAGAATTACATACATATTACATCTTACTGTAATAAAAGTACACAAGAGTAAAATGATTTGGCTTTGGTTCCTCAACATTGACGTTGCAGCATTCAGATACAGTGAAAAAACACAACAATAACAGTAGTAATAAGCAATGTAAAAAAAAGTAATCCCACAACGACATGAACAAAAAAGTGGCCTTTTGGTAAAGTGGTAATTGTGTTTAGACTTCGAGAGTTATATTAAGTTTTAAATGTCATATGCAAGTGTTATGCATGCATCGTTTCTGTTCATGTTGTAAGTATTTTGGGGAATTAAGTACCGAAACCATAGGTGACATTGCTCGATTTGATGACCCCAGCATTAACTGTCACACTACTGTCATTGTGAATATGTGATGGTTGCGCTGAACAACAATAGACTATAGCCCTAGTGTCATGGTGAGGTTATTCAAAGGCAGTTTAATTGTGGGAGGATATCACTGAAGGTGTCAAATACATAGCCTGCCACTAGCCAGTCAAAAGTCAAATGGAGTGTAGTATTTTTCTTAAAGTAAGAACCTACATATAATATTATATTATATATGAATCAATATGCAGTGCAGTTAATTTTCTGTCTCAAACTGTAAATATAATTTTGAGTGCATGAGGGTAAATGTGCACTCCCATAGCACAAGACGAATTACTGTAGTTCTGGGGATTTTGTCAAAAAACAGATTGGATCAGAATACTGATTCTAATACATGGGCAACCACAATCCCATTAGTTCTGTGTTCAGAACAGCTCATCATTACGATGGAAGTACAAAATGTAGTGTGTTTGTTTATCTGCATGTATATCTAATGTGTGTTTGTGTGAATGTGTGAGCTTGTAGTTGAGGCCAACTCTAATTGCTCCGACATGCTCTTGAAGTAGAATCCCTCCCACACATTCCCAGAGAGATGAGCTATTTGTCACAGAGCACAAACTCACCAGTAACAAAACACACACACGCGTGCACACACACACACACACACACGCACAAACACAAACACCACACACACACACACACACACACACACACACAAACAGCACACACACACACACACACACACGTACACCCACACACATAC
>NC_137677.1:16181682-16184182 GCF_963989245.1 Nansenia antarctica | reverse complement strand
TTCACGAGTGCTTCCAGTCACTTTGCATTTTAAGAACCACTTCAACTCAAGAATGTTATTGGTCTTCACCATATATGTTAATTATGCTACTATACTTTAAAAAGTATATTGGGCCTACTAACATCTTAATTAATTGCAAGATCTATCATACAGTTCTAGCCTAACAGTCCACATAGGCTTATTGAAAATATATGAATAGAATCTGAATTGCATTAAAGGTACTGTGATTTCAGTCATTTCCAGTTTTTCTCTGCTCGCTTAGAATGACTATTTTGCATACACATTAAACATTTCTTTTTTTATCATTGCAGATTAAAAACTGCCACACACAAAAAACAGTAATATTGCGCTAGCACCGTGGTTCAATTGTTGCTAACAATTGCGACATGTTTCAGTTGGTGCGAGCATGCGAGATTTTCTGGTTTGTCAAAAGCAGAGTTCTGTTGAAAAGTATGCCCTGCTATTTTCGCGGCGAACTGAGAAACGCATTTTGCCATTTCAGCACCGGTGAGTGGACAGCACCAACTCTAGGCCTAGTTCACTGCTTGGAGGATAAGGCTGGAACGCAAAAGTTTGATACCCAAACTCTCTCTCAGTCTAACCAGATACGACTCGAGCCATTGCAATGTAGTACACTACATAGCCAACACTATAAAGACACGTTGTGGTGAAATGCAAAACTATTCTCAATATAGAAAGTACAGTAAAACCAGAATGATTTGTCATTAAACAGGATGAATAGTGTTCGCTTTAATCGGCGGACATTAGCCTAATGATAAACTGAAATGATAGACTGAACGGAACATCTTACCGGTCTCCAGAGCTTTTGTTTTCTGGCCGTGACTGATGTTGCCGTCACGATGAAATGCGACGCAGCGACCATCACTCCAAACACCACAGCGAGAAGGGTCCGCACCGGGAGCAGCACGTATGCCACTAAGGTGACCAGCATGAGTTGCCACACGCCTTGCTCAGGTGCGGCAGGAGTCTCCACGCCGGCGGCGCCCAGCGCGAGCGGGAAGGGGCAGCAGAGGAGCGCGAAGGTGAAGCTGAAGAGCAGGGCGAGCTTGGCTATCTGCTGCAACTGCGTCACCTGCAGGTACTTGACATTGGTGACGATAAACAGCGACACGAACACCACGCAGTGCACCGGGTGCGAGCCCTTGGACACGGTGAGCCGTGGACCGGACAGCAGCTCCACCAGGGCGAGCGACGACGCGGCCACAATGAGTACCGCGAGGGCTTTGAGCGTGGCGGTCTGCTCCAGCTTCAGGTTATAGTTTTGAAAGAGCGCCTCGAGGTCCCTGCTGTCGAACTCATCCTCGCATGCGATGGCACCAAGTGGTGTACCGGCCGGACAGTGACCCTTCTTCCGCCGGGTCTTGACTCTTTCAAACGGAATTTCTTCCATGTTCCAGCCATTCATAAAGCGGGCTCGGTGCGCACCATTAGACTTCACGGTCCCTCTCCTCTTATTTAAACGGTAGCCACTCGCTGCTCATGCGTCCTATGGCTCGACTGGGGGAAAGGGGGCGACAGCGGAGCTCGCGACTTTAATGTCCTTACAGCACGCACTATCTACAGGTTGATGACTGTTGTTTTGTCGTCAGAAAAGTAGCCTATGTGCGATAGGCTAAGGGAGCGTCTCCCCCCCCCCCTCTCTCTCTGTCTCTCTCTCCCCCTCTCGCTCTCTCCCTCTCACCCCCTCTCGCTCTCTCCCTCTCCCCCCCTCTCGCTCTCTCCCTCTCACCCCCTCTCGCTCTCTCCCTCTCACGCTCTCTCCCTGGAGGCGGACCACCTGCGACGGCGTTTTTGCTTGCCCCCAGACAGAGGTAACAGTACCAGAGAGGTGGGGATCCCGCGTTTCCGATGGGGCTCAATTGGATCACGCTTGCGCAATGCGCGCTTACAAATAAGTCACGTCTCCGCAAGACCGATCAGCCGGTCAAGTTACCAAATTTGACTATTGCAGCGCGAGCTGAATGGGTCCATTTTTTTGAAATAGCCAAAGCGTTCTCTCCACATCCATCCCCCCATACATGTTTCCAGACAGACACAAACACAGACAGACATTGCCTATACACGCACACGCACGCACGAGCGCATGCACACACACACACACACACGGACACACACACACACACACACACACACACACACACACACGCACACACGCACACACACGCACACACGCACACACACACACACACACACACACACACACACACTCACGAGAATTTAGGCTATACACATTTTACCATTCCGGTTCAATGTGCCTCCGGCGGAAACATTACAACAAAACAACCAAGGTGATTTCCCCTTAGCTGCTGACTGCTGAATTTCCCAGCTAAAAATAGCTCGCGCCAGCAATGAGCTACGCCGGTGATCTTTTAATGCGCTAGACTCGAGCAACATATGAAATCGGTTTCCAGCGCATCTTCACCTCCTTGACATGACCGACCATTATCGATCGGCTATTAGAAATGGATATTGCCTTTCA
>NC_137677.1:16166682-16179182 GCF_963989245.1 Nansenia antarctica | reverse complement strand
GGTGTATGGAGGCTGACTATTGCTAGCATGTAGGAAGGGGCAGTTCCCTTTGCCGCCTGGTAGGCGAGCACAGGTGTCTTGAATCTAATGCGAGCTGCTATCAGGAGCCAGTGAAGGGTGCGAAGAAGAGGGGTGACATGGGAGAATTTGAGGAGGTTGAACACCAGACGGGCGGCGGCATTCTGGATGAGGTACTGAGGTCTGATGGCGGTGGAGAGAAGTATCAGGTGGTTTACTGTGGTTTACTGTGTGGAAGGCAGCATACAGGTCAAGGAGAATGAGAGGGAGGAAGCTTGAGCAGGGAGGGCTTCCGTGACAGCAAGGTGAGCAGTTTCAGTAGAATGCCCAGCCTTAAAGCCGGATTGTTGAGGGTCAAGGAGGTTGTTCTGAAGGAGATAGTGGGACAGTTGGTTAGATACAGTGTGTTAAGCGGTTTTAGATAAGAAGGAGAGAGGGGATACTGGTCTGGAGTTGTGGACAGAAGATGGGCCAAGAGTTGGTTTCTTGAGGCTTGACTCTGGCTGTCTTAAAGGCAGCTGGGGCAGGTCCTGTGGAAAGAGAGGAGTTGATTACTGTGGTAAGGAAAGGAAGGAGGGCTTTGGAAATGGATTGGAGAAGAGGGGACGAGATAGGATCGAGACAGCAGGTGGTTGCCCACTTAGATGTGATACATTTTAGAATATCATCAGGGGAGAGGAGAGAAAGACGATAAGTCAGAGGCCGAATGTAGCGCAGTGGGTTTGGGAAGGGTGGTAGCAGTGGGTTTGGGAAGGGTGGTAGCAGTGGGTTTGGGAAGGGTGGTAGCAGTGTTGGTGCGAGGTGGAGAGAAGGAACTGCTAATGTCATGAACCTTCTTTTCGAAGTAGGTGACAAAGTCATCCGCAGACAGGGAGGAGGGAGGAGGGGGAGGATGGTGGAGAATGTAGAGAACAATTTCAGCCTCTGTTCAGAACAATTTCCTCCTCTGTTAGAGGCACATGATTTTAGAATGGTAGTAGGAAGCTTTAGCAGCTTCCTTTAGCAGCTGATGAAGTTGAGGAGGAGAGGTAAGGGTTTAGGTCATCAGGGAGGTCGGTTTTTCTCCATTTCCTCTCAGCTGCCCGGAGCTCTATTCCAAAGGTTTGCAGGGTTTCAGAGAGCCAAGGAGTGCGTGGAGAGGATCGTGTTGGCCTTGAGATCAGTGGACAGAGAGAGTCGAACGATGAGGAGAGAGAGGATGATACTCCACACACAGCCAAATCTGTATTGTCACTCTGATGTTGTATATGTTGTACACTGTGAAGTGTGTGTGTGTGTGTGTGTGTGTGTGTGTGTGTGTATGTGTGTGTGTGCCTGCCTGTGCGTGTGCATGTGTGTAGAGCAACCAGAGCAGACTGAGTGAGTGTGTGTGGTCTCCTGGGTTGCTGTGTATGTGGGAGTGTTATTGAGGGATATTTCTATTTCTGTGTGTCAGCTCCTCTCATCTCCCACTGCAACAGAGTCCACGGAAGGAGCACAAAAACATATCCTGTGCAGCTACAATTAAGCATAAACACATATGTGCATGCTCTCACACACACACACACACACACACACACACACTCCATGTGGAGGAAACTCCTCCGTCTGTCAACCTACAAAAACAACATTGTTGCTTCTTCACAGACCCCATCCCGCCACCCAAAGTAAAGCCTCCCATTGAAACAACACTAATTAAAGATGGAGCGCACTACACTAGTTAGCAGCATTGACTATTCCTCACTTCATATCTACAACAAAATAATAAATGATGTACTAACCCAACCAATAGACCCACGCCCCCTTTCACCATACTTTGGGAAATGGGAAAATAATCCCCTGAAGAACGGCAACCGTTAATGACTTTTTTCCGTCCCACTGCTTTTAGAGCAGGCGTGTAAAGACCTGCTCCTCAGTCGCCATGGAGTAAAAGCAGGATTAGCAGTGTCTTGGCGGAATACATTTGTTCTGCCACTTCTCTCCTCAGTTTTCCGTGAACGACAGCTCCAGTATTGGATACACTGTGTGGGGCTGAGACCCAGACTCGAGTGGCCATCTAAAACAGGTTAGATTATTGAAAAACAACTGTCAGGTGCATATCATGTGATAACATGGAGGATCATCAGATGGGAGCCAGGATCGTCCAGGAATTGGGGGAGGTCTTTGTGGAAACTAGACCCGTGAGAAGCATCCCTCAACGTTGATGCACCTTCTATCTGATTGACGATGCTTACAGATCGCTGGGTATTAGAGTATTATCAAAAACCAGACCAGCTTGGAGATTACTGTAAGACAGTGGGAGGATTTCACCTAGACACACCGATGGAACTCCTGACTGTAGTTGGCCCTGTATGGTGGTGAGCAGCAGGTGGTTGGCCCAGACCACAGTGCACCGGCACAGAGATGGGGGGAGAGACAGAGAGACACCCCAGTGACCTTGCATGGCCTCCCACATCAAATATTAAACAGCACCAGTGTGACAAGACATTTACCAGACACTGAAGCATCAAGTGTGTGTGTATGTGTGTGTGTGTGTGTGTGTGTGTGTGTATGTGTGTGTGTATGTGTGTGTGTGTGTGTGTGTGTGTGTGTGTGTGTGTGTGTGTGTGTGTGTGTGTGCGTGCGCGTGTGTATGTGTCTGCGCGTCTGTGTCTGTGCTCACTGGCACTTATCCCAGACAGCTCTCCACATCAAATATTTAAGTGACCGTGTAAATTATTGATCTCAATCAATGTTACCAGATCACAGCTCTCAGCTTGTTCTCTCTGAGAAAATGAATATGGAAATAGAGTCATATTGGTGTTTTATTGCACACTCATACTGCAATATGGGGGATATATGGGGGATATGGGGGGATATGACCCCACCCACCCCACCCTTGATTTTTTTTTTATGCTTGATTGAGTTATTGACTCACTGGAGGAAACAGAAGTTAATTATGTTCTATATCCAACTGTACAGTACATAGGGGACGGGGTATATTCACCTCGATCCACATCATTAAACACGGTGTAGGTGGTGTTACCATAACACACACAGAGTGTTTTGTTTTTTCTTGTTTTTGTTTTGTTTTTTGTTGTTATAACTATTTCTTTTTTCACATGTTCGAAATAAAGCTTTCATTCATTCATTCATTCATTCATTTCATTCATTCATTCATTCATTCATTCATTCAGAGTACGGTTGAGGGGAGGTGTATGTAATTTACCATCACTGGTATCCGTACACTAGGCTTTATTCTGTTAACAGTGTTAGCATAGTGTGCTATTTCCCCAGCCAGAGCCCCTGGGGCCTACACTGCCCTGATGATAAGCATTAGCATAATTGGCTAAATGTTAGCTGTTGCCCTAAATGAATACTTCTCAGCTGTGAGGCCTAAGCAGACACCCACACACAAAACAGAGTAGCTGGGAATAGGGGTTAGGAAACAGAGGATATGGGACTGAGATAGGACATAGGGTCTGAGGTGACTCATTATCTCTATCCCTCCACTCAACACGGGTTGAGGGGGCCTCGCTCTCATCTTCTCTCCATCCCTATATCTCTATCCCTCCGCTCCAAAAAAAGCAGAGGCTGGCCCTCACCTTTTCTCCTTTTTTCCATCTTTAGCGTTCCACTCCAAACACACCGTCTCCCTCTGTCCTCCTCCGCCTCTCCATCACTATCCATCTCCTCAAAACAAAACACACAAGACAGCCTGCCTGCCTAGAATACACATCGACTTGTCACTTCAACTCTCTCTCTCTCTCTCTCTCTCTCTCTCTCTCTCTCTCTCTCTCTCTCTCTCTCTCTCTCTCTCTCTCTCTCTCTCTCTCTCTCTCTCTCTCTCTCTCTCTCTCTCTCTCTCTCTCTCTATCTATGTACCTATCCCCCTCGTCTCTCCCTCACCGTCTTTTCCTCCATCTTCCCGTCTTTCATCTCTATCTGTTCGTCTCTATTCCTCTTTTATCTGACCAAGCTAGTCAATAAGGATTTCCTGCTGTTAATTCATTTGTTGTGGGGGGGGGGGGGGTTCTAAATGTAAACAGTGGCATGCAGAGAAGCTTAAGAGGGCTATAAATAGAGTGATAGAGAAAGAGGAAGAGAGAGAGAGATAGAGTGAGAGGAGAAGCTTTGCTCCCGACAGTCAGGGATTAGTGCTTCCCTGGAGGATTTTCGCTCCAAAAGCCCAATCTGGGCAGAGCACCAACACACTCATCTCCATTCAGCTAAGCCCTGCCACAAAGCACACGTACACACACACACACACACACACACACACACACACACACAAACTCATCTCTATTGTGTGTCGTAGGTAGGAGGAGGAGGAGGAGGATGGCGATGAGGGTGAGGTTGAAGAGAAACACTGATTGTTGAGGTGGAACTGTGTTTTGTAACATGGGGAAAGGACACACACACATACACAAGAAGAGACAAAAGTACTTAGAGCCTCATTAGCAGCAGATTACTCAGCACCTGAGCCTGCTAAGCCTGTTAAACAACAACCCCACAGCATACAGGCAACAAGAGATGCTTAAAACAACATATTACCAATACACACATACGCACAGACACAGTCCCTGGACACATCTAAACACACATTTTGGGTGTTTTAATTACAGAGATGCTCATACTTGTGTGAGGAGCAATGTAGTAGAGAAGTGTGTAAGGCGCAGTCAAGGCTTCGCTAACCTCTTTGAGACCAGACTTTCCTAATTCGTAAAGCCTGGTGAAATCCTTTGGGAAAAGTATCAACAATGAGGAGGAAAGCTGTGTGAAAAGAGTGACCATAATGTCAAACAAACCAATGTAATACCCAATGCCTTCATCGCCTACATTTTTGTGTAGAAATTTCAGTCTTTCCTTCAGGGTTTCTTCCATTTTCGTCGATGTTGCAAGCTAGCCCAGGCAACAACTCTCTGCAAAATAGTCCTACCCAGTCCGGAAAAGACGACGCACGTAACATAGTCATTTACGGGCATGTGAGGAGGGATTTCTTGGAATGTAACATCCAATGAAATGGCGAGCTCATTCTCACAGCACTCCATCAATCCGTTAATCTGAGCTAGATCTCAATGGATGCATGAGAACAACGTGATTTGGAGGTATGACTACGCAAGACTATGGCTTCACACGCATCATGGTTCCCATGGCAACACATTAGAATTGAACTCTACTCTGCTTTACTGGATCCAGAAAACAAACAGTGTTTGTGTGTGTGTGTGTGTGTGTGTGTGTGTGTGTGTGTGTGTGTGTGTGTGTATGTGTCTTGTGTAGGCTAGATTGTGGAATACTTAGCTATACATATTGCCGATTCTCTATCTTAATTTGGTTTTCTCTCTGAGATGAATAAAATTACGAATTACGAATAAAAAATGTATAACATGGAGAATTTACAGGTAGAGTGGTGAGAAGAGTTGTGAGGGTTGGTATAAGTGGAATCGCGACACTAAGTTAGTTCACTTAGTTCAGAGTTTGCCAGCTTGTTGAATAAAAGAGTAAGTTCTAGTTCCTTCACATGCTTTAAATGTGATAGCAGCTGGAGAAAGTCAGCAACCAATCAGAATGTTCAGACTTTTAATCAGAAAATAAATGTCAAAAAAAAATCGGAATAAAAGTACAAACATTTGGTCGGATGCCTACTTGTTCCCGCTTTCACCAGCTGCTGTCACACATGCTCCTGACCTCCTCTACCCTGTTCTTACTGCCCCACCCAAATGTTCCAATACTCCAGCTCCTATTCTGTCCCTCATTTATGACACGCACAGTAAAGTACTGCTTCGTAAATACAGCAGCGCAAACACGACAGCAGAGGTGATAATTCTCAGCAAATATTCTCAGGATATTTTGAAATGTTTGTGCACAATAAAGCAAGATGGGCTATTCCAGTAAAACAGCAATACTGCTCATAAGACTGTCTGTGCGGAGGTCATGTCTGGACAGACTAGCAATAAAACCAGAGAGGGTGGGGGGCTGGGGGGGACCAAACTGATGTGTCTGTCTGGTGACATTGAGCATGATGTTTACCCCTAACCTTGTCCAAACCTTTAGACCCCGGGCTGCCCTGAGGAGAGAGGGACACCGGTCCTCTCCTCAATGGGGTGTTTGTTCTAACCTAGGGGAGTACAGTCTTGCATTAGAGAGATAGCATTCACGTAGCGTTTTAGAATGACAATGTGAAGAACATTTTGCTGATGGATGTTAGATTTTAGTTCTGCGATGAATACCCCACCACTCGGCAGCAGATATCTTCTGTGTCTGTCACATACATGTATAATACTGTATCTCTCATAGACTCATCTGCAGTACAACACAGATACACACATGTGCATGTGCACGTGCACACACATGCGCGTGCGCGGGCACACACACACGCACACATACACACATACTCACTGATCTCAGTATATCAGCAAGGACACACGGAGGGAAGCTGCCATGCAGAAAATGACCCTGATCACTGTCACCCCTCTCTCTCTGCTCCTCTCTCCCATTCCTCTCCTTCCCACCTGATCTCTCTCTCTTCTCCTCCCTCTCTCCCTCTCCTTATGACAGGTCTAGGCAGTGCGGCTCAGATTGGTGTGAAATCGCCGCTTAACAGGCGGGAAATGGGCTCTGTTATTTTTGGAGCAGAGAGTCATGGGAGACCATCGGACCATCATCCTCTCTCTAATGAGAAGGTGATATAGGCAGAGGGGGAGGGGGATACACTGGCTCTCTCAGACACACACACACACACAAACGAGAAGAAGAATATGAGAGGATAATGAAGAGAGAGAAGAGGGAGAGTATGAGGCAGGGGGAGAGGAGAGCATAGCTAGGGGACCCGTGGCTGAGATCCTTGTTTCATTCTTATTGGTCCATAATAAGCTCAGCTCAATGTTATTAACCTCATTTGACCACAGAGCTCCACACCTGTAAAAGAGATGGATCCACTCAGAGGGTCCAAGCAACAGGAACGGGACTAGGCCTGTGTGTGTGTGTGTGTGTGTGTGTGTGTGTGTGTGTGTGTGTGATGTTGTATGAGTGGGGGTGGAGTGGAAGTGTCAAACACAATCCCATCTTCTCCTGGAGCTGCATATCACCCAGCCTGACAGATAGCCTTTGGCGGCCTAACCCCCACCACACACAAACACACAATAAAGCAGGAAAACCCTGTCCTACTAAGGCAGAGGAACAGCCTCAAATATGTAGTGTGGCCGATGTCCAAGAGTTTCTCTTTCATATCCTCTATAAAACTATATCATATATTCCAGAGTTTAGCTGATGCTTTTTTCCACAGTGCAGTGAGTGCATACATTTTTTCATGTAAAGCCCAAACCTAAGTGTTGTTAGCGCTATGCTCTACCCACTCACAGAGTCACAGAGGATCACAATGGAGAGGAACTCTGAGTCACAGACACAGACAGACACGCGCACGCACACACACACACACACACATGCATGCACCCTACTGTAAGGGGACAAGGTGACCCCACCCCCCGGGCACACAGCACACACTCATATACACAAACGCCAAAATATATACAGGAAACCACATGTACATAGTGGCAAAGACACAAAGATATCCATACGGAAAGACTCCATTCCAGTACCTTTATTTCATTATTTAATCTACGAATTTCCCTTTGTTGTTTTAACAGTATTCAGACCATTGACCATACACACACTCGACCTCTGTAATAACTTCTCTGATAATCTGATAATTATTCTACATACTAACCAACAACAAGCCTAACCCAAACCCCCTAGCTAGCCTAGTCATCAGAAGGCACAGAAAGATCATAGGAACAGTTTCGTCTAAATGCTCATGCCATTACTAGATGAGAGGTAGAAACCTCCAAGGACATTAAAACACACCATTCAAAGGCAGCAGGGGATCCAGGAATGAGACAGGCTTCTCTCTTGAGCCTGGAGAGAGAGAGCACTCTAACAAATACAGCAAAACACTGCCCCCTACTGGCTGCATACACCTGATTTTCCAACATTTACAATCATATTGCTAATGTGCATTTTTCTTTCAATTTTGGATTTGACATACATTCACCTTCCTTAATATTTAGATGTTATACACTCTAAACATGTCATATACTGTAAGCAAAAGCTTGTCTCATTTGCTGCAGCCATCAAGTTAGTGAAGTAATTTGACCCTAAATTGTGTATAAAACCTTCAGAAAACATACAGTCCATCACACTCGAGAACTTAGTATGCCCATCCAGTGTAAGCCAGTCTGTTCTGCGTAAAGTGCGCTAGGGCCGGGGAGGGGAGGGGGGGTCAATGCTCCTAAGATTTGGAGGGGGGGGCGTGCTTTGCTGCTCCCTCAGATGAGCTCAGTCTCATGGCGCTCCAGTGCAGGAGGCAGGGTGGTCCCACAGGGGCCATGGAAGTGGAACCTGCAAAACACAAACCCAGCCATCAGAGTGTGGGTGCGTGTGTGTGTGTGTGTGTGCGTGCGTGCGTGCGTGTGCGTGTGCGTGTGTATGTGTGTGCGTGTGCGTGTGTGCGCGTGTGTGTGTGTGTGTCTCACCTAAAGCGCATGGTGGCTGGTGTGTTCTCCATGTTGAACTCGGCCACAGGGATTCCTCGCGCTGCCACCTGGGGGGCAAACATGGCGGCCGGATACACGATGGAGGAGGTGCCCACCTACAGAACACCATGACAGGTAGACAAACAACACAACAAGGTCATTCTCCTAGAGACATCTAGGCTGGGTGTCTGAACGTGTACGGCTCACTTGTGCAAACAGTGGTAACTGTGTCTAATTTAACATACTGTACCACAATACCTAGTCCAAGAACATGTCACACACAATACGCCACAGTATGTCGCCACAGTATGTCTCACACACTAATAGACAGAGAGAGAGACAGAGAGAGACAGAGAGAGAGACAGAGAGAGAGAGAGACAGAGAGACAGAGAGAGAGACAGAGAGAGACAGAGAGAGAGAGAGAGACAGAGAGACAGAGAGAGAGAGACAGAGAGAGAGACAGAGACAGAGACAGAGACAGAGACAGAGAGAGAGAGAGAGACAGAGAGAGAGAGAGAAGCACCACTCACCACTAGGCAGAGATCACAGAGGTCCAGCTCCTTCTCCACACAGGTCAGGATGTCTGAGTCCAGAGTCTCTCCAAACCAGACCACATCAGGCCTGAGTAGACCCCTACAGCCCCCCTGATCACACCTGGGTCACACACACACACTCCTATCAGACTCATACTGCAGTAACGCTGAAACAGTCTAGTGAAGCTAAGAATCTAGGTGTGATTATAGATTCTGACTTGAGCTTTGAGCCTCACATCAAATCTATCACTAGCTTTTTATCATCTACGGAATATATTAGACATTTTCTCCGGCAAGCTGATGCAGAAGTGTTAATGCATGCTTTTGTTATTACACGTTTGGACTATTGTAACAGTCTCCTTTCTGGTCTTCCGAAGAAAGCTATTGGCCAGCTGCAATTAGTCCAAAATGCAGCAGCAAGAGTTTTAACCAAAACAAGCAGAAGAGCTCATATACAGTAACTCCTATTTTAGAAACTCTACACTGGCTTCCTGTTAAGTTCAGAATAGATTTCAAGATCCTTCTGCTTGTTTATAAAGCTCTCACTGGCACAGCACCAGAATATTTGAAAGACCTTTTGCTAGCATATCAGCCCAATAGAGCTCTCAGGTCTTCTGACGCTGGTTTTCTCTGTGTACCACATTTACAAAAGAAGAGATTTGGTGAGGCTGCATTCTCATTTTATGCACCCAAATTGTGGAATGCACTGCCATGCAACCTCAGCAAATATGTTCAAGTCAAGACTAAAAACCCATCTTTTTAATATTGCATTTAAGTTACAAAATAATTAAATGATGACGTTTGCAGGAAAAGCGCTATACAAATAAAGTGTATATTAGTGTATACATGCAGTGATTATGACATCTCTACTGCCATCTAAAGGTGAGAATAAAAACAAACTCAGTGAGTGAATCATTCGCTGCCTGTGTGATACAAGTCCATGCTGTTCTGTCTTGGAAGCATGGAGACCCCAAGACATTCTAGAATTGGAAGGGCACTGAGCATGTCCCACCTGGGCAGGTCCTCTACGGGGATCTGAGCATCGCTGGTGTTTGGGTCTGGAGCGCTAATAGAGCATAAGAGACAGAAATGGAGTGAACAACACAAACTGTAACTACCACTTTCCAGCCAGCAGCAGGGGTCAGGGCTGTGACTGTGTCGTTCCATGTAATAACACCACAGAATACAGTATGGATGGATGTAGGGATTAGCCCTAAATCGCTCTAGGGCGACTGTCCCTATAATCTCTACTTGTAAGTAGGGCTGCCACAAACGATTATTTTCATAGTCGATTAGTCACCGATTATTTTAACGATTAGTCGACTAATCAGATCATAAATTACAGCTTATAGCACAATTACTCAATCGCTCTTATTTAGCTATCATCTTCTAAATCAGCTTCTAAATTTAGCTTGAAGTTGTTAGTTGTTGTTGGAGGCATGTGCTAACTAAAAATAAAGACAATTAAAATGATTGTTCACTCAAAAATAGATCTTTTAATGAACTTTGCAGCAGCAGCATATTTATTTCTGGCATCACTTGCATATAATGTAATGTAATAGTGCAAAACAAAGGGTATAGTGCATCTTCTTAGGCATCAAACACATTTTTAAAATGTAGTACTCAGCAGTTTGCACTCTCTACTACATTTTAAAAATGTGTTTGATGCCTGAGAAGATGCACTATACCCTTTGTTTTGCACTCCCTCCCTCTCTCTCCCCCCCTCTCTCTCTCCCCCCCTCTCTCTCTCTCTCTTATAGCTCGATAAGAAGCTATCGTTGCAGCCGTACGTTTTCGCTCTTTTGCCACATTTCCCTTCTTCGAAATAGCCATCGTAGATTTGCAGATCAGACAGACGCACTTCCAATATCACATCGTGTAAAAAAGTCCTCCTCCCATTCTGGATGGAAGTTGTACGTTATTGGTTTCTTACATGGTCCAGCTTCCCCACTCATTTGTATACCCTTTCTTTAGTATTAAATAGTAAATAGTAGAAATTGGAAGGCTAACTAGGTAATTAGTCTCGCTGGTATTTAGTATTTTGTAGTTGGCGCTGTTGACTGCGCATGCGTGGTGAACCGTGTGTTAGGTGAAAAGATCAGATCTCAGACTGGCTTACCTGTACGTCAATCAAGTGGCAAAAGCCATAGTGAGGATGGATGATAGGCGAACGCTAGCCAGTGGCAGCTTCAGGGAAGAAAAACGAATGCTTATCGCTTATTTCAGCTCCAAAAAAACATGCGATGACGTCGATTACCAAATATGTCGGTGACGATTTTGGTAATCGACGTCGTCGCGACTAGTCGACTAATCGTGGCAGCCCTACTTGTAAGTCGCTTTGGATAAAAGCATCTACTAAATGGTTCAAATGTACTGTAACACATCGGTATCTGTTGACCAACACCACCCAACTTCTATCCACCCAGGAGCTATGTGTGTTTCTGTGTTTAGCTATAATGATGATGATGATGATATCATGGCTGACTGTGGGTGTGACCCTCACCCTTTGCCCTCCAAGGCAGCACAGATGGGGCTCTTGTGATTGACCCCGACGTGGCCACAGCTCATACATCGGGTCTTAAACAGACTGCCTGTTCTCACAAACACAGAGGAGAGAAGCAAGAGAAGGATGAGAGGAGAGAGAGAGAGAGAGAAAGAAAGAGAAAGATAGGGAATGAGAGAAGGGAAGACGACAGGAAAAGAAGACACTTTCAAAGGAGCACCAACGAGCGTCCCCTGAACGTACAGTAACTCTCACCCAAACCACCTTAGCCACCCCATGTGACCTAGAACGTGATCTGGGTCACATGGGGTGTGAATCTGGGTGGTTTACCGTGGATCTCCAGGACGTTGTGTGACCCGGCGCGGTGGTGCAGCTCGTCAATGTTCTGCGTGATGACGGTGACGTGGCGGCCCTGCCTACTGAGTCTGGCCTCACACTCGGCTATGGCCGCGTGGGCCGGGTTAGGACTCTTAGTCAGCATGACCTCCCTGCGGTAGTGGTAGAACTCCCACACACGAGACGGGTTACGAGAGAACGCACCTGGGGTGGCCAAGTCCTGGAAGGGGAAGGAGGAGAGGGATAAATGTATGATCCTTACAAGTTGTACCTCATTATAAAGGTGACCAATCAGGCTTTCCAACGATATAAAATACAATACCAATTGGTATTATTAAAGGGGAGGAATAATCAACAAGAAAAGTGTTTCCGAACTTTTTTTGAGTAGTTTATACACCATATAATATGGAACCATATGTATATGGAACCATATATATGGTTCCATTTAATACACTAGTTGGGATGTAGTTGTATTGAAGAAAGTGTCACCAGTTATTGTCAATTTCTGTGTGCGTGTTTACCTGAGCTTGCCATTTTCTCCAGAAGCCTCCTTCCCCTCTGAATGTGGGGACCCCACTCTCAGCACTCACCCCTGCTCCTGTCAGGATGGCTACATGGTTG
>NC_137677.1:16144182-16156682 GCF_963989245.1 Nansenia antarctica | reverse complement strand
GGGGGGGAGTCCATCTCCCCCTGCCTCAGATTCTTTCTCTCTTCCCCGGCCTCAACTTCTCTGTAAATGTAAATGTAAAATGTAAATGTAAATGTAGATAGATAGATAGATAGATAGATAGATAGATAGATAGATAGATAGATAGATAGACACTGATGAGCCAAAACATTATGACCACCTGGCTAATATGCTAATATGCTAATATGCTATTGGTCCCCCGTGTGCCGCCAAAACAGCACTGACCCGCCGAGGCATGGACTCTACCAGACTCCTGAAGGTCCTGTGGTATCTGAAGGTGTCCTGTGGTATCTGGACCCAAAACATTAGCAGCAGATCCTTCAAGTTGTGGATCGGACTTGTCGGTCCAGCACATCCCACAGATGCGGATTTGTGGTTTGTCCCTCCTCGGGCCACTGTCGGTATGGGTAGATACTCACCACTGCTGATCGTGAGCAACCCACAAGCCTTACCGTTTCAGTGATGCTCTGACCCAGTCGTCTGGCCATAACAATTTGGCCTTTGTCAAAGTCGCTCAGGTCTTTACTCCTACTCATTTCTCCTGCATCCAACACGTCAACTTCAAGAACTGACTGTTCACTTGCTGCCTAATATATCCCACCCCTTGACAGGTGCCATTAATCAATGTTAATGTACCCTCACCTGTTAGTGGTCATAATGTTTTGGCTCATTGGTGTATATCACCAGATGCAGGTGTTAGTCAGCATCATGTGATAGGGAGAGAGAAAGAGTCAGTGTATGTGTGTCCTGTCTAGTCAAACAGTGGAAAAAGTGCAGACCATATACCGGTATATAATCCACTGAGGACTGTATTGATGATACAGAGAAGTTCCCAGATCTTATCTGCATTTTGTTTTTAATCAACTCTTTTTGCCTCGGCTGGCTGCCACCTAAATAGGATGTTAAGCCTGGGATTGAATTAGGAGGCGAGGAGAGGGCGTGTCCCTGGTACTGATGCATGGCCGAGGAGAGGGCGTGTCCCTGGTACTGATGCATGGCCGAGGAGAGGGCGTGTCCCTGGTACTGATGCATGGCCGAGGAGAGGGCGTGTCCCTGGTACTGATGCATGCTCTCTGTCGTCTACTGCTGCTGCCTGAGAGCAGTTTTGCATATTTTACTCAGCAATTCCCAGGGCAACCAAGGGAGTGATTGTGTGTGTCCTCTCAAGCCAAGATTGGTGGTAATTGTCAGCACCTTTGCCGTGTACAGAAAGAAGGGTGTGTTTGTTTGTGTGTGTGTCTGTGTGTGTGTGTGTGTGTGTGTGTGTGTGTGTGTGTGTGCACATGCGTGCATTCTGAACCTCCACTGTGTGTGCTTTGAGACTAAATTAGCAACATCATTAAAGACTTTAAGGGGATTAATCTCTTTGGTCTCGTAAAATGTTGACATGGATGAGATGAACATGAAATACAATATTTAGCGCGCATGAAAAATCCATGAAGAGCACATATGATATGAAAAGGGATGGTATTTCACTGTTTGATATAAAAGCTCATGTACTGAGGGAGGTAGCTGGCATCAGTGGTCTGTCTGGGTACAGGCTCGTGCCAGTGCCACTATTGATCCAGCTGTAGCGTTGGCACAGACCGAGTGGTGGTGCAAGAGACATTACACATCAATACTGTAAACCCTGCTGACCGCACTCATGTGTATGTGTGTGTGTGTTTGTGAGTGGTGTGTGTGTGTGTGTGTGTGTGTGTGTGTGTGTGTGTGTGTGTGTGTGTGTGTGATGTTAGGCTTTGCTCAGGCACTGGTCTCGCTTCTCTGAAGAGACAGGAGGAACACCTGTGGCATGGGGTAAGAGGGAGGGAGATTGTGCCAGGCAGGATGTGTGTGGAGTGGGGCTGATGAGATGTGTGTGTGTGTGTGTGTGTGTGTGTGTGTGTGTGTGTGTGTGTGCCTGTGCCTATTGTATGCGTGTGGAAGCCCAGACATGACAGACATACTCCGGCATGAGGTCTATTTGCTCCCAGTAGCACAGAGCAAGATTCTGCCAAAGCCCTCTGCCCTCACTGAGCTGCTCATCTGCTCTCTCTCTCTCTCTTTCTCACTCTCTTGTGCATGAGTGCGTGCATGTGTGTGTGTGTGTGTGTGTGTGTGTGTGTGTGTGTGTGTGTGTGTGTGTGTGTCTGCGAAAGCTCTCTGCCCCCTCTGAGTGTGTGTGCATGTGCGTGTGCGTGTGTGTGTGTGTGTGTGTGTGTGTGTGTCAGCTCTGTGTCATGTCTTGTTATCCACTGGCTGGACAGGGGGATGAATCCCTGCAGTTCTCTCTGACCAGAGATACAGTAGGGTCAAGGCATAGAGCCACGCTTAATCATAACTGCCCACATCTTTTAGGTTAGTGACTCACACACACACACACACACACACACACACACACACACACACACACACACACAGACAGACTATAGTTCAGTTTGGACATAGTCTTCCAAGCCTCAGACTATTCTCAACCCATATACTGTATCTGACAGGTAATGAACCCTTACTACGGTTACTGTGTGCCAGTTACAGAATAACGACAGCAGTAGTGTTAAACCCACACCCTAGCCTCTCTCAGGAACGTCTTCCTTTTGATTGGATTTGGTGCTCGTCAATAATCCCCCTGTTCATTACTGTCTGACGGCCAATCTCTGATGAATTGAAAAGCTCAATGTGTAGATCACGAAGAGCCCAGTGTGATTACATATGAAGTGACGTCAACCCCAGTCTCTCCAGATATAGATCCTCTCTCTCGCTCTCGGGGCTCTCTCTATCTCTCTTTCTCTCTGTCGCTCTCTTTCTCTCACGCGTGCATGCTGCCTCACTCCACCTCCTGATGGATTGCTGCAGAGACTTGGCAGAGTACACAGGAAAGTGGAATAGCTAACTATAGAGTCCTGTATTGTATTCCTTTAGCTCAATACGACCAGTAAAAAACCTACCCAAAAGATATCGGCTCTACCTTTGGGTCCTCTGCATCACTGTACAAGCACTGTACTGTTAAGCCCAGCATGTTTGGCCTGTGTGATGACTGTTCTGTAACATCTCAGCCAACACCCCTGATGTTGTGGTGGTTAATGAGAGTAGTAGAGAGGTGTTAATTCTAGAGGTTGGCTGTACCTTCAACCACAGCCTGGAGGAAGCCTTTTTAACCAAGTTGCTGAAATATCAACAGCTCAAGTTGAACATCTCACAACTAGGCTACAAGTGTCAACTTTTAGTTTTCATTTTTGGCAGCCTGGGTCATGTTCAGAAGCTGATCGTTAGGGGCCTTCAGATGGCCCACATCTCCGAGAGAAAGGCTAAACAGTTAGCAAGGTATTGCTCCCTATGTGCTATTATCGGTAGCCGCTCAATATGGAGACGGTGTTGCTTTTTGTACCCATAGAGTAGATATAGTTTTACAGTAATTCTATTGTATCTGTTAACCCACATTTGAAACATCCTCTGTGTTAATATTGTATGTGTACGATGGTTGCTGTACAGTCACAAATGTAACTGAATGACTCCCAATGAACTGATTGCACTGATTGTGTTCATGTCCTTAATGCACTTTGTATTTATGTGGACATAAATAACTCATTTAAAATGTGTGTGTGTGTGTGTGTGTGTGTGTGTGTGTGTGTGTGTGTGTGTGCGTGTGCGTGTGATAAATGCATGTTAACTGTATGTACATGTGAATATGATGTATTGTGTGCGATCATATTGATTAGATATTCTGTACTCTCACAGCTGATGCCCACAGTTCTGATCCTTGAAAGAGCAGCAAGTGCTGAGATGGAGCATGAGATAACTAATCCAGATAAAAAATGAAGGCTGGGAGAAAGAGAGTGTAGAGAGAGGGTGGAGGGTGAGAAAGAAAATGTTCCTCCTTGACATTTGCATTTGCATTTGTTGCATTTTCACTGCATTTGCTGAATATGAATGGAATGGATCCCAAACCTGATATTTGTTTCATGGTAATGAAGGCCTATAGGGCGTGTGCTCAACCCTGCTCTCGCAGCATGGCTCAGAGCGTTGTGTTCGTCTCTGAGATTTGTTTTAAGGCTTCATGAGTCATTGATGCTTCACAGTCGACATAAGGACACACATGCACCCGCACACAGACACACACTCAAAACAACATGATCCTTCATGTTGTGAATCATTCAGTTAGGGTATTTCTCTAACTTCATTTACATTTTATTAAAAAACTCATATTTTGTAATACATCTGATAATAAGCACTGAGCACATTTGACAGAATGGTGCCACTGTCTTGAAGCAACTTTTCAGGATTAACATGTTGTGGTGGTCGTCTTCAAATTGTGTGTCCATGGGTCACAAAAAGCTAAATAAGGATGACATGAGTTTCATTAAATGTAAAAGGCTTTTAAAAAGAAAAGGCTTGGTACGCTCAATGCTCCATTGATATCTTCAGATTCAGATTCAGATTCAGATTCAGATAACGTTTATTGCCATTATGCATACACATATAGGAATTTGCTTCGGCATTACAGTAAGTGCGTTTATACTTTTTTCACGTGTATACAAAAACAAATGCAAAAAACAGGACAACACAGGACAGACAACAGTGCATTGGATAGTGCAACATATATAAAGTGCAGTGCAGAGTTTTTACAGTGAGTCCAGTGCATATTCAGTCCTGGGCAGACTTGGGGGCGGGGGGGAGGGGGAAGCCAGAGTCATTTATCAGCCTGGCGGCTGAGGGGAAGAAACTGAGACTGTGGCGGGCCTTCAGATATGCAAGATATGCTTGTTTTTGTGAGAAATCTTATAATCTTGCATTAATATGAAATGCGTATGCTGGAATATGAACATACTTACCTATCTTATCTCTGTATTGTTTTAACAAGAGGTGGGTGGTCAGGGCCTGCGAGGCCTTCTCTGCTGGCCTAGAGATTGTCAGAATCAGAAAATAATATTTGTATAATTTAATACATATTTTCATTAATTCTATATGTATTTTACAAAGTTTATTCCCAATGTTAGTCATGTTTCTGTTTCTGTTGTAAGTGTTTTGGTGTCTCTCAAACCATGACATTGCTGTTCGTTTGATGACCTCAGCGTTAACTTTAATGCCACTGTCACTGTGAATAGGAGATGGTTATGTTGAATGACCATAACCTATAGCCCTTGTGTCGTTGTGAGGTTAGGTGGTTTAATTGTGGGAGGAACTAAAAACTGGAACATAAAATACATACACTGCTACTGGTTTTATCCTCCATTGATTTAATCAACCTAATTTGGCCATCCTCCAAGGGTAAACGCTCCAATAACGTGTGAATGTGTTGTGAAAGAGACTGCACTTCACTTCACAGATCATTGGCTTTCTCAGATGATTATCTACACAAGGAACATACACGTTGGTCAAATTACATACACTCTCCCACACCCCTGTAGTGTGTGGCCTCGTCTCCTCAGGCACCCTGTTAAACATTACCTCTTACATGAGGGGATTACAGAATGAGTCAGCTATGATTCCCACAGTGACTGTCTACCTCTGACTGCTACAGGGAGCGAGAGAGAGAGAGAGAGAGAGAGAGAGAGAGAGAGAGAGAGAGAGAGAGAGAGAGAGAGAGAGAGAGAGAGAGAGAGAGAGAGAAGAGAATGTGTGTGTATGTGCTGTGCATTGTCTGCTTATTCCTAGCTCTACAAGCTAAGCCTTGTGTGAGAAACTTAGAAATACTAAGTTAGAAACTTAGAAATACTAAGTGCTCTTCAGTATTTCCTAGATTTCTTATCAGCTATCGCCACCTGCTGGTGACAGTGGGAAGCTACAGCTGCTGACCCTGCTCTGCTCTTTTCACCTTGAGGCATGACATGGAACAATGGTCCTCCCCCTTACTGCTGTAGTGAACATTTTTACATTTACATTTTTGGCATTTAGCAGACATCTTTATCCAAAGTGACTTACAACAAATACATTTGACTAAGTAAGTGAATCATCTATCCATCAGTCATAGCAGGAAAAAGTTATCTATGGTCAGGCCAGGGTCCATGTAACAAGAGGTTATAAACGTGTACTTTTGAATCCGCGGCTGAATTGAAGTTTAATTGTAGGCATTTAGTTGGAGACAGTTTGTGGCCTTACGATTGAAGACTATTTACTGTCAGGTACTGTGGTTGCAATATGCCTGTTTCAACAAGTGATGCTCATATCAGCCAACAGGTGGAAGTAGAGCTGCGTTTATTGGTTTGACTGGCCCATGATAAACCTCCATCATCAATGATGCATCACAAGATACTATATATATATATATAGTGTGCCAGACAAAATCATGTTCACAAATATGTGGATATGTCTTTTTTGTGTACATTCAGCAAACCTACAAACATATGACCTCACTGCCAAATATGTATTTATTTAATCATATGAACGTGATTTGTATGGCCAAAGATGGAATTTTCACTTTGGAAACTCGTAAAATCACATTAACATCAAAACAAATGGGAGGGAGAGATGTTACTCAGAGATTGAGAGGGTTACGAAGAGAGCCGATGACAGATGACGAGAGAGTGTGTATATATCCACATCCACACCATCTCACTCTCATCAAGAAACACTGCACAAATAAAATATTATATATATATATATATATATATATATATATATATATATAAAAGAGCCAAACCAGGCCTGTGATTGAATGAATCTGCCTAGTCTTTGGGTTCTGTGATGCTCCATCGTGTGCACCGACTAGCGGTGATGAGACACACATACCGCCCCTACTGTAAAGATGCAGATTCAAAAGTAATGACGTAAGGAAGAGACGTCAGTTGGGATTGGACAAGAAATGGAACTGAATTTGAAGCCAGGTTTTATAAGAAGCAATAGGACCCGATTCATAGGTACTCAGATTTAGGTTTTGGAGATTAAATAGCAGTCATGACATGTTTATGAATTACAAAGGTAGATCTAATATGTGTATAAGACAAACATGGTACAGGGTAAAAAGGGCCGAGCTACACGCTGCGCCTATTCTCTGCAAGCTTGGGCATGAAGCTGAAATGAATGCCACATGATCCAAAGATCAGTGCATCTTGCAGCGTTTCGAGCTCATTCGCTGACGTCGCGGGCCCCATGCGCAAACAGCACGATATGCCTGCACGGATTGGCCAGCTGGAGTAGGTCTGGGGGTCGTCAGGACTGGAGTGGAGACCGTTTCAAACCCCCCTGCATCTGAGGGGGAGTGGAGAAGCGGGTCCACCCTGCGGATAGAATCCACCGTAACCATGGCGGGTCCTGGCAACGCTGTTATGAGCTCTTGGTACGCTTCTGAATCAAGGAAGGACGTTCCCTCTCCGGCCATGTCCCAGCAGAAGCCTAGGAGGAGGAGAGCGTTCTGCCTGGGACGGAGGAGGAAGTCCCGGAGCGGCAGCGGGAACAAGCAGCTACAACCCGCGGCAAACAACAACAACATGCCGTTCATGATCCACTGCCAGATCGGCAAAGAGATCAAGCATATATGCAGCAACTGCCGTGGAGCAGATACACAGGGTGGTGAGTGGATAGATAGTGAGGGTTGCGTTTGTGAGCAAAGGAGGATCATTTATTGTATCTCCATGTTGGCTTCTCCAAGCGACCGCTCCCTTGCTCGCTGCCTGCCTGCGAAAATATGCGCTACCGCGCGCTGTTTTTCTCTACGTGGGCAAGGGGCACTGGGATTTCTCAAATAATAATACCTTTGACCTATGAGCATTACTATTGTATACATTTTTCGTATAATTCTGTATGTATGTGGGGTATGCATGGCTTGTAGAGCTGATAAGCTATTCTCCTACATTTCCTACAACATGACCAAGAAAGAGGAGGATGGAAATACTCCATCCTATTGACGGCGCAGGAGCAGAAGTGGACCCGATGCCTACTCTGTTCTGACACATAGCTACATTTGACAGATCTGCATTGAAAACCATACAATAAAAAATGCAGGCTACATTGAGTTATGAACGACTATTTGCTGTTGTAATGTACTGGAACAATGTAACAACGGCCTGGTGTTGAAGGTACAGGACGATCTAGCCCCATCTAATTGTTTCTCCAAGATAGTAAACATGATAGCTGTCACGGGTCTGACTGAAGAAATGTATCCCATTGGTTTTATCTGATACAGAACGAGCCTCAATCCAATAGCCTACACAGCGTTTAGATAGCCCTGCTCTTAAGAGAGCCCACCTTCTTATTTCTCTTTCAGGCTACAATACACCTAGAACTCTTCTTCAAGTGGATTGGGTTGTTTCTCTAGCTATCTCCTATCAGACATTTTGACAATCCTCTCAAATACAATGTGCACACCCAGAACACATTTACACCCATCATGTATCTTGATGTGGTGAGGTAATGGTGGAGGACGGTGTGATGTGGGTGTTTGTGTGTTAAATGGTGGTGTTTGGTCTCTTCACATAGACTTCACCCCTATCAACTACACATCCAATCATGACCCAATCATAGCTGAGGGAGAGAGAGAGAGTGAGAGAAAGAGGGAATGGTTAATGCTCCTCACAGTTTTGCATGCAGTATTTACAATGTATGGCTTTATGGACTGGTTTCTCTTCTGTGTGTTTATCTATTGTAGCTGAGGAGGTGGAGCGATTAGCAGCCATGCGCTCTGATTCGCTGGTCCCAGGCACACACACCCCTCCCATTCGCCGGAGGAGCAAGTTTGCTACATTTGGGCGTTTCTTCAAGCCTTGGAAATGGAGGAAAAAGAAGAGTGAAAAGTTCAAGCAGACGTCTGCTGGTAAGACCCCTAACCTAAACCCTTTCACCCTTGTGTCCCACCCCTTCTCCGGCCACCTTAGCACTCCCCCTTTACACGAGTAGCTGGTGGAAGTCTTGAAGCCACCATCTCACCATCATATGGCTGTGTCTCAGCATCCCGCCTAGCAGGGACATTGTAATGAAGCAGAATGTATCTGTAGGTAGACCTGTAGGTGCTAGGGTGGCCAAGGAAGTCAGAGTAGCTTACAGTGCTGTGAAAAAGTATTTGCACCCTTCCCAATTTCGTCTGTTTTTGCATGTTTGTCACACTTAAATGTTTCAGATCATCAAACCAATTTTAATATTACACAAAGGTAGCCTGAGTAAATAGGAAATAAAACGTTTTTAAATGATGATTTCATGTATTAAGGGGCCTAGTCAAAGTCCGGACTTAAATCCGATTGAGATGCTGTGGTATGACCTTAAACAGGCAGTTCATGCTCGAAGCCCCTCCAATGTGGCTGAATTAAAACAATTCTGCAAAGAAGAGTGGGCCAAAATTCCTCCACAGCGATGTGAAAGACTCATTGGCAGTTATCGCAAACGTGCTTGCAGTTGTTGCCGCTAAGGGTGGCCCAACCAGTTATTAGGTTTAGGCGGCAATTACTTTTTCACATGGGTGATATATGTTTTGAATAACTCTGACTCTTGACCTCAAAATGGAATGATCATCTAAAAACTGCATTTTCTATTTACTCAGGTTATCTTTGTGTAATATAAGGAAAATACCTTTTCACAGCACTGTAGTCTATTATGGTTCTATAAGGGGGGGGTCAGCTGCAGTTGTATTCACTGGATCAGTGTGGTGAAGTGATCCCAGAGGAGTCTCAGGTTTATAGTTACGTCACATTACACAAGTTAGTGTGTAGTGTTAGAGAGTACAATTCTTAGGCTTCGGTTCCTGACATTGCATTGCAGCCAAGGCAATTCATAGCTTTCAGTCACGTGGTTTCTTCCCTAGCAACCACCAACCTGACGGGCAAAAAGTATCATAGCAACATCGCTCAACATGGCTGCCTACTATTTAGACCACCTCACTCATGAAGAACTATCAAGATACACGACTGTGATAGGAGTGGAGGATTGACACCATTCAAATAGTGTTGGATTCCCTGTCTTCTACTCTATCCGGACACGTTGGAATTATTTTCCTAACCCCCGGAGAATCAAAGTTATTGACCTGCAAAGGGTGCCTCCTTGACCGGCTTTTCCCGTGAATAACACCGGTTATGGAGGTGGTACAAACATAAGACTATTATTGCTAAATTCACCATCAGTATACGGTCATTTTGAGCCCTTAACCACCGCGCTGACACCCCGAGAAGATATACTTTTAATATGAAACTCGATCAACCGGGCGTTCACCGGCTGCTGGACGAAACTCCCAACTCCCGCTGTCAGCGAGGCGAGGGAATATTTATATCCGGGAATTCGCTCCTTGCTGTGTCCACGGTGATAGGAGTAGAGGATCGACTCCATTCAAATAGTGTTGGATTCCCTGTCTTCTACTCTATCCGGACACGTTGGAATTATTTTCCTAACCCCCGGAGAATCAAAGTTATTGACCTGCAAAGGGTGCCTCCTTGACCGGCTTTTCCCGTGAATAACACCGGTTATGGAGGTGGTACAAACATAAGACTATTATTGCTAAATTCACCATCAGTATACGGTCATTTTGAGCCCTTAACCACCGCGCTGACACCCCGAGAAGATATACTTTTAATATGAAACTCGATCAACCGGGCGTTCACCGGCTGCTGGACGAAACTCCCAACTCCCGCTGTCAGCGAGGCGAGGGAATATTTATATCCGGGAATTCGCTCCTTGCTGTGTCCAGGGTGATAGGAGTGGAGGATCGACTCCATTCAAATAGTGTTGGATTCCCTGTCTTCTACTCTATCCGGACACGTTGGAATTACTTTCCTAACCCACGGGAAATCAAAGTTATTAACCCGCAAAAAGTGGGTTTTGCCCGTGGGTTTTGCCCGCAAAAAGTGCCTTTTGCCCGTCAGGTGGGCGTTTCCACTATGCTGTGACGTCACATGAAAGCTATGAATAGGCATAATTCAAGATAAAAAAGTGACAGTAGTACAGGACATAAGTGACAAAAAAAATAGGCATAATACAAGATAAAGGTGACAATAGTACAGGTAAGACAGTTAGTTCAGTAGTAAAGTGGCTGTGAGCTTAAGGTTTCCGTAGTCCGTATACATGGGGTGTGCTTGGGGAAGATAGGAGGCTCACGGTATTGTTTAACAGCAGAATTACTCTGTGTGTGTGTGTGTGTGTGTGTGTGTGTGTGAGTGTGGGGGGGGGGGGGGTCTCCTCTTTATCTGGCACATGTTGACCTGGCAATAGCCTTCCCATGACTTGATTTCTCAGATCTGATCATGTTCTCTGTGTGTGTGTGTGTGTGTGTGTGTGTGTGTGTGTGTGTGGACATCAGTAGGGTCAGATAGACTGATAGGGCTTTCACACCGGCAAAGAACCGTGCCCGTTCGCTTTCGGGAACCTCCGAACGTTGGCGCTGTCTGGCGAACGAGCCCGCGTCCGTTCACCAGACAGCGCCAACGTTCGGAGGTTCCCAAACGCGAACGCGAACCGGCACGGTTCTTTGCCGGTGTGAAAGCCCTATCAGAGGGCTCAGAGTCTCCTCTTAAGCATTATTTTATTATTTGAAATGTAAAATACCTGTGGCTTCGAAATCTACAAAACATTTATAGCTATCGTTATTCATCCAAACTGTAAACTGCTGTTATAGTGTTTACAGATGAAATTCCCAGCAAATTCAGTTTGGCCCTCGATGGCAGTTACTAGTGTTCCAACCACATTGTTTCTGTTTTAATTAAATACCACATCTCTCTTGAAAATATATTTTATCTCACTGAGACTAATCTGGATAAATAAAGGTTAAATAAACAATTCCTAAAAGCTTGCACTATTCACTATGCTGTTGGTTGCCTTCCTCACTATATCTTCTTCCTACACACACACACACACACACACACACACACACACACACACACACACACACACACACACACACACACACACACACACACACACACACACACACACACACACACACACACACACACACACACACACACACACACACACACACACACACACACACACACACACACACACACACACACACACACACACACACACACACACCAGGGTTTCCGTTAGAAAAATTTGCCGTCGGACATCGTGTCCGGGACGAATTCGATTTACCGGACAAACGTGATATATTCCGGTCATCATATTAAAATATAATAAAAAAAAATTTTTTCAAAATCATATTTCTTTTTTTCAAATCTAATATAGCTGTTTGTCGCGGTGATTACTGTTGTGTAGCGGCCTATATATGCCATTTAATGTCTATTTCTCATCCGATACGATTAGATGCGAGCTATATAATATATAATAATATAACATGATTTGACGCATGCGCGCTATGCCATGCGTCAAATCCAGCGCTGAACGGGCGCCTCACTGGGAACTGAACAGACAGCATCGATCAATGAACGGACTCCACATTACGTTAACTGAAGTTTGTTAAATTGTTTGGGATTAATGTGAGTTTTCTATTTTCTCTTTCCAGTTTTACCCTTTTTTTTAAATCAATAAAACAACGTCATTTCTATAACCAGGTCTCGCTGGTTGGGAAGGCATTTCGTTTAGCTCGGGAGTATGACAATGGGGAGAACATAACTGTTTATTGAGAAACA
>NC_137677.1:16044182-16139182 GCF_963989245.1 Nansenia antarctica | reverse complement strand
ATCAATAACATTACATGAGCCAGGAACCAATACAGCAGGAACAGCATATTTTGACGACGGGCCCTGCAGTCGTTAACATGGCAAACTCTAGACTTGCGTCTCCGATCAGGCGTCTGGATAACATAATCAGTGTTACTTAACTTTCTGTTCACTCCCTCTGGAGCAACAGCATTCACATAGCATTGATCAAGGGTAGAATCCATTTTCTGCATAGCAATCAGCTTATCACGAGTGATGGGCAATTTCAATGTGTGAAGACTAGGGCCAGCGCACTCTCTTGCACGGTTTGTATCAGGGCGCGGGGGGGACACAGGGTTAGAGTCTAAGCTCATCAGTGGCAAATACTGACAAGAACAGATTCAGATAAGTCCACCACATCCACATCACTCAACTTTCGGGACTGAGCTTGTGCGATAGCACGTAAATGGACTGCACATATATAGCGCCTTTTTTGCTGCTCCAAAGCGCTTTACAACGGCCTCTCATTCACCCATTCACACACCAATGGCGGCAAGCTGCCTTGCAAGGCTCTGGCCCGCTCACTGGGAGGAATTTTGGGGTTCAGTGTCTTGCCCAAGGACACTTCGACATGTGGCCAGCCGGGGCTTGAACCGCTGATCTGCCAACCTTGTGATCATTAGACGGCAACTCTACCTCCTGCACCACAGCCGCACTTGCTGGAAAAACCTGGGGGAAACACTCAACCAAATCATCATCAACCTTAGCTTCAACCTTAGCTTCGGGGCATTCCAACAATTCTAACACAGGCAGCACTTTACCTCCAGCGATATCATTATTACCCATGAGGGAATGAATGTCTTTCACCGGCAGGTTAGGACAGATACACCAACTCTGAAAACTCCACTGACCAAGTCACATTTTGAATGTACAGGTGCAACGGGACAGCCACAAATCCCATTTCTATTCCCTGAACCAAAGACACTGAACCAAGACGCTCCACAGAATGAATCATTTGATAGTAGGTTCTGCATCTGAAAAAAGAAAGAAAAAAAACAGAGATGAGATGAAACCATCAAAGATGGGGATGAAAGGATGCACGTTTTGTAATCCAACGCATCTCGTTCTGTGTTGGTTTTAGGTTCACTCTAAGTCTACTGAGGTGTGTGTGTGTTATTATTGGTCCGTTGAATGATCTCAAATGGAATGCAGATGAAATCTCAGATTCAAGAGCAGCTCCATAAACAGCCATAAACATACACACACACACACACCGTCAGGCCACAGACACATCACACTCAGTGAAAACGCCCTGCCATCGACCCACATACCCCGTGACTGATGTACCAGCCCAGATTCACCCCGCATGATCCATCAGCCTGATTGGTGGGCCATAGGCCGGTTGATTTCCTGTCAGTCAGCTGTGCTCCAGGCATAAGCTGTTTTCCTCCTCCTCTTCTCACTCCTTTCCTTTTTTCTGTTAGGACTCAGGCATGGCAGGACTCTGCCTTTTCTAGCTCTTGTTTTGGACTCGTTACCTTGCTATGTTTAGACCGCTCAAACAGACTTTGCGAAAACAATCAAAGACCCCTGACCCTGTAGAGTTGGAGCAGATTGGTTTTCTTGTCCGTTTGGCAGATACTCTATTTTCCTGATTGGCTAATGTCTCCTCTGCACCACTTTTGATTGGTCAACGGCTGTTATTTTGCAGTGTGCCTAGTTGGCTGTGTGGTCGTCACGTCTCTGGTAATGGTGTGTTTTTTTCTGTGGTTGTGAGAAAGCCGTCTCTTACATCACAGCCGTCTCGTTACATCACTCTCCTCTTCCCTACATCTTGAATCAACATCTGCTTCCCACCAGAGGGGAACGAGTCAGTTCCACTGACTGTATGGGCTTTTGTTTTCTAGCTGATATTATTGTTTAAAGGGTTTATTGTTTGACCACTGATTGCGGCCATGGAAACCCTATCTATCGGCTAGCACACATCACACCCCCTTCACTGACTGAACACTGAGGCCGTCATCTGTGTGTGACCTTTGACCTTTCTCACCAACCCCCAGCAAAGGGCTGCATGCAACCCCCGCCATGACCATGGAGTGTGACGACGACAAAGAAAACCACCCCAACGAGTCCTACGAGGACATGCCTGGCATGTACAAGGATGAGGACGAGGAGGAGGAAGAAGAGGAAGAGGAGGACGAAGAAGATGAGGAAGACGACGATGATGAGGATGATGATGATGACACACTGTTTACAAGTAGGTTGTCTTGTTTTTTCCGCTACGGTTGGTGCTCTCTTTTAGCTCATTGGATCCATTCAGCGTTAGATTACAATCATGTGATTCCTATTGGCTCACCTCCTTGATTGAGTGTTGCCCTGCGTCAGCAGTGTTGTGACTGTGACCTCTGCCTTTTATTATGTCATCAAACGCACACAAAGTCACAATCACATGCCAACCCCAGTTGCCCTTGCGGAGAAGCTCCACCCACCCTGTTTCATAACCAGAGTTATGAATTATTGATCAGTGGGACCATTCCGTTTGCTGTAGGCATGCCTGGAATTGTCTTATGAAATGAGAGCAATGGGCTTAGAAAGTCGACACAAAATCCTGCAGAGTGTCGAAACTGCTATGTGGTGTGTGTGATTTCTTCGCCGTTTCACTGAACTGCTGTTGGTCGGTGTTCACCGTAGGTACTCTGGCCATGAAGGTGTTGAGAAAGGACTCTCTGGCCATCAAGCTGAGTAACCGTCCATCGCTGAGAGAGCTGGAGGAGAAGAACATCCTGCCCATGCTGTCAGACCTGGAGAGACTGGAGTCACGACACCAGATAGGCACTAAGCTCACACGGTGAGAGAGAGACACACAACACACACACACACACACACACACACACACACACACACACAGCCTGTCCAAGAAGCAGCAGGACACTACAAGCCTGGCACCCAAGCTAACTATGGTGCGAGATGAACTCATGGGCATACAAACACACACAGTCACACGTTGGCACATACAGTACATCCCACCAGTCACCCGCATGAGCAGCACTGTCTCTGACGTGACTGGGGTATTAAAGGGGTGATGACACCTCAGACTGGAGGCAGGAGACAAAGCTGAGCCCTCTAGGTACTAGAGGTGGGGGGAGGGGAAGAAGGGGAGAGAAGGTGGAAATAGATTAGGAGGGGAGAGCGTGTGGGATAGTTAAGGGGGGGGGGGGGGTAGGTGGAAACGAGCCTTTCACATGTTCATCTTTAATATGCCAGTGAGAGGCGGACAGCTCGGAGTGAGACTCTTAACACCGTGGCTCCTCTCATCCTACGCTGCTCTCACAGGACACACGTTCACATTCACATGAGACGGGTGTGAACACAGGAAGAATACTTATTCACCTCGACACAGTCCCTTCTTCTTCTTCAGTTGTTCATGTCAGCCTCCCGACTCATTTGCTAATATAGCGCTCCATCTATCTGCCCTCACTCCCTCTCTCCTACCTCCCTCTGTTACATGAACCACTGGGGTAGGTGAGGTGAAGAGTGTACATCTCAGAGAGTCTGGGGCTTCATGCAGAGAATAAAACACAATAACATGGGGTACAAGGAACAGTCGGCTCAGCCCAGCACTCTCAAAACATGACATGATCACATTTCTTTTGTCCAGTCTTTTACTGTCATATAGCATAGACGAACACACCGAAAACACCAAACGCAACGCTCAGGTTGTGGGGATGTTTGTAAGAGAGGTTTGGTTAGAAGCTCAAGACCCTGACTGTGGCTTTGTTTCCTTAGGAGGCTGAGTCAACGGCCATCAGTAGAGGAGCTGGAACAGAGGAACATACTCAAACGTAAGTAACACACACACACACAGTCCTGCAAACAGATACCACAGTATGCCTCGATCCATATACACAACAAACTGCATAACATGCACAACGTCTGTCAGTCACTCACTCTGTATTTCTCTCTTTCTTTTTCAGCATGCAATGAGCTGCAGGAACAGGAGGAGAGGAGAGAGATCAAGAAACACCTGTCGAGAAAGGTAAGACAGAGGGGAGGGGCAGAATAATAATAATAATAATAATAATACATTCAATTTATATAGCGCTTTTCCGAGGCTCAAAGACGCTGACAATATGGGCAAAACGGAAAACACAGAAACAACAAGCAACAGATAACATGAGCACATAGAACACAGAGGTAACGAACGGGGAAGGGGAGGTTGTATGCATGTCCATGGGGGGAGGGGGGTGGCAGGGTGAGGGGAGATGGTTAGGGATGGGGGAGGTTGTATGCATGTCCAGGGGGGGGGCGGGGGTGGCAGGGATGGGGGAGATGGCTAGGGGTAGGGGAGGCTGTAGGCGTGGGAGAACAGGTAGGTTTTGAGGTGGGATTTAAAAGTGAGGAGTGAGGGTGAGTCTCTGAGTGGTTGAGGGAGAGAGTTCCAGAGGCGGGGTGCGGCTCGTGAAAAGGCACGGTGACCGAAGCCTTTGAGTTTTGAGGGTGGGACAGTGAGGGGAACAATGGATGAGGATCGGAGGGTACGGGTAGGGCGGTGGGGGAGAAGGAGGTCAGTCAGGTAAGGGGGGGCCAGGCTGTGGAGGGCTTTGTATGTGAGGATGAGGACTTTGAATTGTATACGTTCTTTGATGGGGAGCCAGTGGAGAGAGTGGAGGACAGGAGTGATGTGGTCACGGGAGCGGGTGTTTGAGAGGAGGCGTGCAGCAGAGTTTTGGACCATCTGGAGTCTATGGAGGGAGCGGGAGGTGATGCCGGTGAGTAGGGAGTTGCAGTAGTCGAGGCGGGAGGAGATGAAGGCGTGGATGAGGGATTCAGCAGCGGGGGGGGAGAGGCAGTGTCTGATTTTTGCAATGTTTCGGAGGTGGAAGTAGGATGTCTTGACAATGGAACTGACGTGGGGATCGAATGAGAGGGTGGGGTCCAGAATGAAGCCGAGGTTGCGAGCCAGGGGGGAGGGGGTGATGGTAGTATCGTCAATGGTGAGTGTGATGGGTCCGGTTTTATTGAGGGTGGATTTGGTGCCGATGAGGATGACTTCGGTCTTTTCACTGTTCAGTTTGAGGAAGTTGTGTGTGAGCCAGGTTTTTATTGCGGAGATGCAGGTTTCGATGTGAGTGAGGGGTGGGTTCTGGGTGGAGTTTGTGGTGATGTAAATCTGTGTGTCATCAGCGTAGCAGTGGAAGTCCAGGTTGAATTGGCGGATGATGTGACCGAGGGGGAGTGTGTAGCAGAGGAAGAGCAGGGGGCCGAGGACTGAGCCTTGTGGGACCCCCTGTGTGACAGAGGAGGAGGAGGAGGAGGTGTGACCGGAGAGGGAGATGAACTGGTGTCTGTTGGTGAGGTAGGAGGTGAGCCAGTCCAGGGCGGTGCCCTCAACACCCAGTTGACGCAGCCTTTGAAGGAGGATGGAGTGGGACACTGTGTCGAAGGCTGCGCTCAGGTCTAGTAGAACTAGGATGTTGAGGGCACCTGAGTCTGCAGAGGTGAGGAGATCGTTGATTACTTTGACCAGGGCTGTTTCAGTGCTGTGATGTGGGCGGAATCCAGATTGAAGGGGTTCATACAGTTTGTTGGATTGGAGGTGGGAGTGAAGTTGGGCAGCGACAACGCGCTCAAGGGTTTTGGAAAGGAATGGTAGGTTGGAGATGGGGCGGTAGTTGGAGAGATTGGCTGGGTCAAGAGTGGGCTTTTTGAGAATGGGGGTGACAGCGGCAAGTTTGTAGGTTGAGGGAACGTGGCCTTGGGATAGTGACTGATTGAAGAGGGCAGTGAGGTGGGGGATGAGGGCAGGGAGGCAGGCCTTGGTCAGGGTTGTAGGGAGGGGGTCGAGGGAGCAGGTGGTTGTTTTGGAGGCGGTGATGATAGTAGTGATGAGGGAGGAGTCAATAGGGGAGAAAGTAGTGAGAGGAGTAGGGGGGGGGTAGTCAGGAGGGGGGAAGATGACAGCAGGGGGGGCGGGGGTGGTGGAGTTGGAGATGGAGGCAGTCAGTGAGCTATTGATGTGGGAGATCTTGCTGTTGAAGGCGTGGAGAAAGGAGTTGCAGAGGTCAGGGGAGGAAGTTGTGTTGTTGTCCGGGGGTTGGAGTAGTGTCTTGACAGTGGAGAAGAGGGTGCGGGGGTTTCGATTGGAGGTGTTGATGAGGGTGGAGTAGTAGGCAGATTTGGCAGCTTGGAGTGCGTCACGGTAGGAGGAGATATGTTGCTTGTAGACTTCGGCATGGACAGTGAGGTGGGTTCTATTGTGTAGTCGTTCAAGTTGGCGGCCGGTCTGTTTCATGGTGCGTAGTTCAGGGGTGTACCAGGGGGAGGAGGTGGTGAAGGAGACAGTGATGGTTTTCAAGGGGGCCAGTGAGTCAAGGGAGTCAGAGAGAATGGAGTTGAGTAAGGTGGCATAGTCTTCCGGGTTGGTGGGAGTGGAGTCAGTGGGGAGGGCAGAAGATATGGACTGGGATAGAGTGAGTGGGTTGACAGATTTTATGTTACGGAAGGAGATGGTGCGTTTGATGGGGTGGCGCGGTAGGGGCAGGGGGGCAGAGAAGAGGATGCAGTGGTGGTCAGAGAGTGGGAAAGGAAAAGGGTGGGGGTTGGATATGGGTAGGGAGGCAGAGCAGACAAGGTCGAGTGTGTGGCCTTTTACATGGGTGGGGAAGTTGATGTGCTGGGTGAGGTGGAAGCAATCAAGGAGAGAGAGGAAATCAGAGGTGAGGTTGGAGTTGGGTTGGTCGACATGGATATTAAAGTCACCGGTGAGTAAGAGACGGGTAGAAAGGGAAGAGGCAATGGTGAGGAGTTCAGAGAGATCAGACAGAAAAGAGGGGTGTGGCTTCGGTGGGCGGTAGAGTAGAAGTGCAGTTATGGAGTTGGGGAGTGAAAAGGCGAGGTATTCGAAGGATGACATGGGTGGGAGGTTGAGGTCCAGTACAGTGACAGTTAGGGTGAGTTTGTGGAGAGCAGCGAGACCACCCCCTCGCTTGGAGAGGCGGGGTTTAGCGATGTAGGTGTAATTAGGGGGGGTGGCCTGGTTGAGTGAGTAGTAGTCCGAGGGTTGAATGACAGAGAGAGAGAGAGGGAGGGGCTTTCTTATTATAATAATAATAATAATAATAATAATAATAATAATAATAATAATAATAATAATAATAATAATAATAATAATAATAATAAGCTTTATTTATGTAGCACTTTTCATACATAAGAATGCAGCTCAAAGTGCTGTACAATACAGCAAAAGATTTATAGATGTATAGCAACACAGTGCAAAAGAAAAAAAGTAACAAGGAATAACATGTATAAAAGAGTATTGAAAACATGATAAGAACGTTACCTGGTCAAGATTAACTAAAGTCTAAAGTATTAAGTCTTGCGAAATTGATCAAATTAGCCTGGATTTTCCTTTAGCAACGTTGATGGAATACCCCCCAGGTGGTCCACTCCCGCCTTTAACAGTTGGTTTATAGTCAGATTTGACTAGCCATGTAATGTACTGTAGTTTTAATCAAACTTTCAGGCTTCCAAATGTGTTCAAACATTCAAGATTATACAGGCCCATGTAATTAACCTTCTGTTAATTCAAGTTAGTTTAGTTTGATTGGAGCAGATATTGCCTACTTACTCTGTAGAGGGGTGTAACTCAGTGATAGACGTAGCCTGTAGAACTCCCATGCAGATCACCTCAACCTTAACATAGGTTACCTGTCCAATCCAGTTCTAGTCATATAGTGTGTTTGTTTTTGATATACTTTTTATTTATCAACATTTTTCACATTTTATGGACAGCCAGCAAAAAGAAAACAAGCAACAAAGAAAACAAAACAATACCAAACAAACAAGCATGAGGTCATGGGATGATCAGTAAATCAAAACAAATTTGCCTCATTTAAAATAAAATATCACACATGATACACACAGTAGTTATGAAAGATCCATCACATTATAAACACCCAGTTTTGTCCACCGTTTTTCTCCCAGCTCTTTTTGGAGCCTTATGGAGTGGGTCATCCAGTTAGGTCCGGAAGTATTTGGACAGTGACACAATTTCCATAACTTTGGCTCTGTATGCCACCACAATGGATTTGGAATTAAACAATCGAGATGTAATTGAAGTGCAGACTTTCAGCTTTAATTCAAGGGGTTGAACAAAAATATTGTATGAAACGTTTAGGAATTGCAACCATTTTTATACACAGTCTCCTATTTTCAGGAGCTCAAAAGTAATTGGACAAATTAACATAATCATAAATAAAATATTATATTACTTTTTTATACTTTGTCGAGAATCCTTTGCAGGCAATGACTGCCTGAAGTCTGGAACCCATGGACATCACCAAATGCTGGGTTTCCTCCTTTGTGATGCTTTGCCAGGCCTTTACTGCAGCTGTCTTCAGTTGTTGTTTGTTTGTGGGTCTTTCTGCCTTTAGTTTTGTCTTCAGCAAGTGAAATGCATGCTTGATTGGGTTGAGATCAGGTGATTGACTCTGGCCATTGCAGAATATTCCACTTCTTTGCCTTAAAAAACTCCTGGGTTGCTTATGTTTTGGGTCATTGTCCATCTGTATTCTGAAGCGCCATCCAATCAACTTTGCTGAATTTGTCTGAATCTGAGCAGACAGAATATCCCTAAACACTTCAGAATTCATCTGTCTGCTTCTGTCTTCTGTCACATCATCAGTGACATTGGAAGCCATGCATGTCCATGTCATCACACTGCCTCCACGTTTTTTTTACAGATGATGTGGTATGCGTCGGATCATGAGCCGTTCCAAGCCTTATCCATACTTTTTTCTTCCCATCATTCTGGTACAGGTTGATCTTAGTTTCATCTGTCCAAAGAATGCTGTTCCAGAACAGGGCTGGCTTTTTTAGATGTTTTTTGTCAAAGTCTAATCTGGCCTTTCTATTCTTGAGGCTTATGAATGGCTTGCACCTTGTGGTGAACCCTCTGTATTTGCTTGTGTGAAGTCTTCTAGTGTGAAGTATTTTATGGTACACATAGATAATGATATGCCTACCTCCTGGAGACTGTTCTTCACTTGGCTGGATGTTGTGATGGGGTTTTCCTTTACCATGTAAAGGATCCTGTGATCATCCACCACTCTTGTCTTCCATGGACATCCAGACCTTTTTGTGGTGCCGAGCTCACCAGTGCGTTCTTATTTTCTCAGAATGTACCAAACAGTTAATTTGGCCACTCCTAATATTCCCGCTATCTCTCTGATGGATTCTTTGGTTGTTTCTGAAGGATGGCCTGTTTCACTTGCATTGAGAGCTCCGTTGACTGCATGTTGTGCGTATACAGCAACAGCTTCCAAATGCAAATGCCACACTTGGAATCAACTCAGACCCTTTACCTGCTTAATCGATAAAGAAATAATGAAGGAATAGCCCACACTGACCCATGAAACAGCTTTTGAGTCAATTGTCCAATTACTTTTGGTCCCTTGAAAAAGAGGGAGCTACGTATTAAAGAGCTGTAATTCCTAAACCCTTCCTTCAATTTGGATGTGAATACCCTTACCCTAAGGCTGAGAGTCTGCACTTTAAGCCCATATTCATTATATGACTGTAACTTAAAGATGTTTTGGTAAACAGCTAAAATAACACAAATTCTGTCTGTGTCCAAATATATATAGACCTAATGATGTTCTAGAAGATGAAGGTAATTAACAATAATGTGACAGGGTCTGGTGAAAAAGTCCCCAAGTAGGGCATGGTCATTTTTCTAATTTTTACAGATTATGAAAGTGCAGATTGGATTGTAAGCTTTCAAATGATGTGTCACAAATTAAAATCAGAAAATAGTTGAAGAACATATGCTTATTTGAATGTTGCCACACCTCAAACCATCAAAATAGACTTGTTTGCTACCATAGCTAGCTAGCAGTTGAGAAAGAACATTGCTATGAACAATCACAATCACAATATGCTGATAGAACATTAACATGCAAAAAAGAACATAACTGCACATAATTAGATGATCACACAGTCCTTGCTTTTGAACACGTCCTAAAACGTAAGTTTGTTTACATGCCATGTATTACTAACCCAGTAGCCTAGAAGCGGGACGACAGACGTTGCAGTGAATCCAATTCACAAATTATAAGTATTTAGTGATCCTAAAACTGTTGTTTGTTATATTGAGTTGGCTCTTCAACACTTTCATAATATTAAAAATAACAGAAAACATTTAGACTTAAAACATTTTTTTTTCCAAGAAGCTTTTTGGTCATTTGCGCGAGTTGAGAATTGCCAGCATGCGGACCTTTTCACCAGACCATGTCACATATTGACACAGAAGCCAGCAGTAGGACAGTCTGAAGGACAGTAGGACAGTCTGAAGGACAGTAGGACAGTCTTCTGAAGCCAGTATTTTATAATGGCCTTTTTGCTTGCTGCCAACATAGTATGTCATGTAGTTTTACAATTATGTTCACATTTTCAGGACCAGCCATGTCATGTAGTTTTACTTTTTAATCAAACATACAAGCTTCCCCATATGTGTTCCAATTAGGGCTGGGACGACGCGTCGACGTAATCGACTACGTCAATACGTCGACTTGCCTAATGTGCGTCGGTGCGTCGCAAATAAACAACATGGCTGCGACCAGTGGAAACATGGAGGAGGCTACTAGCTAATGTTACACAAGCAATGTAGCTCACCACAGTTTGTATGTCTTGTCTTCTGGTGTTAGTAACGTTAGCTATGTAGCTGGCTAGCTACGGTAGCCTATTGTCATTGTGGTGCTCGCACCTACGTTATCTAGCTCGTAGCTCGCATGCTACGTTAGCATCAATTTAGCTAATCATAACATAGCAGCGAGAGTAACGTTAGCTAGCCATGTAGCTACTAGCTAGCTATGTGTTGTGGTGATGGACAGACTTCTAAATGGCCAGGGTTTTTCCTGCATAGAGAATTATGAGGCGGCCGCCTCTCCGTCATATTTTTTGCCGCCTCCAGCTCTCGACAAACTGACGGTCGTATTTTCTACAAGCGTTGCACTCGGTGGATTTCTGTAATTTCTAACTGCAATTGCGGCACTGCGCCGACGTGGTGGCGGGGGCGCTGTTTCGCAAATAAGTTAGCTTTCGTTTTTGCTAGCGAAATAGCTGATAGTATTGTGATAGTGATAGTGTTGACTGCTCAAGGAGAATACATATTTGAAAGTACAGAATGCCTGAGAGCCTTATATTGCATTATATTACATTATATTTTGAATGGTCATCTGGTGCCTGAATATTGTGTTTTCCTTTACATAAATAATGACATTTCCACCATAAATTGATGCAGAAAGGGCACAAATTGGTGCATATCAATTCACCAGAATGCAAGAAATTAAGTGTTTGATGACCCCCAGACAGCCCTGCTTCATGGGTCCCCCCCGATGTCAAACACCACTGGTACCACCTCCGACACTGTTAAACAGAGAGAGACAATACAGCCATTATTTTGGGGGAAATTAAGTGATACATTAACCGAAGAGTAAAAAAAATAATCGTTAGACTAATCGTTAAATTAGTCGTTACAGTAATCGACTAACCCAAAAAAATAATCGTTAGATTAATCGTTCGAAAAATAGTAGTTAGGGACAGCCCTCGTTCCAATATTCAGGATGATACATGCCCACATGCGATCTAACTCGATGATAGACGTAGCCTGCAGAACTCCCGTGCAGATCACCTCAGACTATTTTGGTTGAGCAGGTCACCACCGAGGATTTCTTGTTGCTTGTCTTGGCCACCAGAGGGCACAGATTAACATTTTAAAAACATACAACGAATAACATTTAAATGAGTAAAAGAGTATTAAAGACAAAGACAACCAAAACAATGAAAGCAGCAAAGAAAGCAACATAGATAAATGCTAATTAAAAGCTAGATTAGCTAAATTGAAGAGATGGATTCTTAACTGGTGCTTAAATCAGGAAAAGAACACTGTTGCCATAGGAACTTGTATTGCTCTGTTACAGATAGCAGATTGGAAATGTGATCACATTAGCTGTTATGACATTAGATTATCGCATCTTCTCTTACATAACACAACTGGAGTGTGTGTGTGTGCATGTGTCACATGCACCCGTGTGTGTGTTTCTGGGTGTCTAATGGTCTGCAAGGCCATCTTTATTGTCTTACAGTTGAGAACAGCTGACACTGTAATCCAGATATACTACCCCCTGAGACCCTCAATCAATACATACACACACACACACACACAATCTCTCTCCCTCTCTCTCTCTCACTCCTTTCTCCCACACACACCAATCTGTAACAAAACATGATGTGGGCCAAGACTGCTTATGCCAGCTGTCTGTCTTCTGTCATGCAATGAGGCATCTGCACTGGTGGAGTTTAGCAGTTTTGCAGTTATGCTGATTTGAACGCTCATCACACCCCCCCCACTTCCCTCAGCTGAGCCAGAGGCCCACAGTGGAGGAGCTGAGGGAGGCCAAGATTCTGATCCGCTTCAGTGACTACGTAGAGGTGGCCGACACCCAGCATTACGACAGGAGAGCAGACAAACCCTGGACACGGCTAACAGCAGCCGATAAGGTAACACACTCACAAACATGGATACACATTATTGATGATGTGTATGATGTTTTTTCTTCTCTCTCTCTCTGACATCTCTGGTTCTGTTTGTCCTCCAAAGGCTGCCATACGGAAAGAACTCAATGAATTTAAAAGCACAGAGATGGAAGTGCACGAGTCGAGTCGCCATCTAACCAGGTATTTCACACACACAAACACACACACTTTCAAGACAACACAAACCTACTATTTTGCCCACGCTGCATACTGTAACTCTTTAATTCTCTCTCTTCCACTGGCCTTTAGATTCCACCGACCGTAGAGTTCCTCTGTGAGATCTCTGCCATATTTCCTTCTCCCACACCGACCTCAAGTGCTTGACTGCAAATTGCTGGTCCTGTGTATGACACCCCTCCCTCTCCAGACCACAACATGACCTGACCAGAATTGGGTCTGAACCTGGAGGGGTGTCAATGGCTGCTGATGACCCGGGGCCAAGCTGGACCTCAAAAGCATGTCACCCCCTCCGCCCCCCTCCTGCTGGGATCATGCTGTGGTCACAGTGTGCTCATGTTGGGGTCAGGGGTCAGGACACATGGAGAGACACTAATGGACAGAACCTCACAGGCTTTCTCTTCTAAATGGAGATTTTCTGGACAAACAAAATCTTGTTTCTAATAAACAGCCTTTTTATTATCATTGTTCATGATGAAGAGATGGTTCTATGTTTACTTTGCTGCACTTTTGTTTTGGACCGGAACAGTACATTAAGGATTTTGGAATTCTGAACCTGTATCTGTGCCAATGGTACTTGGGGATGTGGAAGTCTGAGGATGGGGGGGCATCCATATAGAATACAGGGAGACCTCCTACAGCTTATTGGGTAAATAGTCTTCATTCAGGAGTCGTTGTTCCTGCCTTTCACTACTTTGATTCTTTTTGTCAGTTATGAAGAAGGGGATGTGAGCAGATGGACCAAGTCCAGGGTTCGCTCTCTCCAGGACTCCCATTTGGTGTGGTCAGATTCTAGTTGAGTGACGTCCCTCATGTCAGATTCTAGTTGAGTGACGTCCCTCATGTCTGATTCTAGTTGAGTGACGTCCCTCATGTCAGATTCTAGTTGAGTGACGTCCCTCATGTCAGATTCTAGTTGAGTGACGTCCCTCATGTCTGAGGAATATGGGTCCTAAGCAGGTCCTTGCTGTGTGTTATGAAACTCTTTGAAATAGTTTTGTCTTTGAAACATGAAATTAAATGAATAGAATGGACTTTGTTAGAAGATCCTTTACCCAACGCAGATTCAGTAATATAAGTAAATACTCTATAATTACTCCATCATTGATAGTGTCATCATGTTGGGATTTAGAAATGTGAACTTGGCAATAACAAAACAAAACCATGTATTGCTCACTTCCTGGGCTGCATTCAGGTGCTCAAACACTAGGAACATTTCAGAGCGCTACCCCGCTCTAAACCAAAGCCATTTGAAATGCTGTAGAGTTGTGATCATGAATGCACCTCAGATCATTTTGTTGAGTTCTGCAACCCACTGTGTCACTGTGCCTCGTATTGTTTACAGGGATTCAAAAGTTGCCAAACTGACTTTGTTTTGATGACGTTTTGATACAGTATAAAGTATACATTGTCTGTAGACTTGCAAGTTAAAGATCACCAAGAGTGAACGGACTCTTTCCTATTTCCTCATCGCAGTACAAAAAAAAAAATTCGGACGAGTACCACCTTCACTCCAACATTGTTATTGTTTACAATCAGGACGTACAGTAGAAGTTGAGGGTCTTGGTCCTTTCATTGGAGAACCGTTTGATCTGGTATGTGTCATGGTTGTGTTTGTGTGTGCGAGTGCGTGCGTGCGTGTAAACAAAGTAAAGAGAGGACATTCTCTCTCGACAATATATGTACAAAGAAACTTTCAAAATGTTTTCTTTTCTTTTTGTAATGAGGGAAACTGCATGTGATTTAACTTATTGTGTGTCTTCTATGATGTATGCAGTTTCTTACATAGGAAACTTACTAAAAAAATCGACATTCAAAACTGCATTTGCTCAGCTGTCTCTTTCATACAGCAGTGTATACAACTTCACAAACAGAAATTATACTATATATATTTTGCACTTATTATATATTATATATGCACTTCAATATTCAATTTCCTCTTCGCTGACATTGATGTTTATTGCCATAAACAAATCAGATTTCGGCTAGATACTCATATGCTAAGCAAGCCACCAAATACATATAAATACATACATTTACAAGCCATGAAACATTATTTTGGAATAGGTCATTTGGGGACGGCTGTGTGCTGAAGATACTAGGAAGAGGGCATGATTCCCCCCCCATAATAACCGAGACCAGGGTTCTGTACAGTCCAATCTCAATGTCATGTGGATGTTCCCTCACAATATAGGTTAGGGTTCGGACGTCAAGGACTATCCCAGGGTGTGGTATTGTCTTTGGGTACTGATCCGCTCCATCAGGAGGGTCTGGACATTATCCCCTCATCATCCCCCTCATCAGGAGGGTCTGGTCTCATCCTATACTGAGTGCATGGGGGTACCGCAGTACTTGTGCCACAGGTCGATAGCTTTGGTCACGATGGCGTCCGTGTTCTCTTGTGGCATCTGGTAGAAAAGACAGGCAAATGTAGATGAATGACCATAGAATTAATGGGTATGACCACGATAGGAACACCTACTGTACACTCACGTATGTACGTATACACACACACACACACACACACAGGTCATTCACAGATGTGCAATGACCTTCAAATCCCACATACTGTTAGCTTGCATTTCAACTATATCAATAACATTTTTCATGTTTCAAATACTGAATTCCATCCAATTAAACAGACAGGCATTGACTTTAATCTGTGGATTGGCATCATACTGACTGGCACAGAAACAATCTCACTACAATGTTAAATTAACCTCAACATAGAAAAGATAAGGAACTATATATCAGGGGAGGCTTGTGGAGATAGAGATCAGAGGACGGGCTCATTGGAATGGAAGGGAACGTGTTTCAGGGTTTCCGTTAGAAAAAATTGCCGCCGGTCATCGTGTCCGGGAAGATTTCAATTTACCGGACAAACGTGAGATATTCCGGTCATCATATTAAAATATAATATAGCTGTTTGTCGCGGTGATTACTGTTGTGTAGCCTAGCCTATATATGCCGTTTAATGTCTATTTCTCATCCGATACGATTAGATGCAAGCTATATAATATATAATAATATAACATGATTCGCATGCGTGCTATGCCATTATGTCCAGCGCTGAACGCGCGCCACACTGGGAAATGAACAGACTGCATTGATCAATGAACAGACTACACATTACGTTAACTGAAGTCTGTTAAATTGTTTGGGATTAATGTGAGTTTTCTATTTTCTCTTTCCAGTTTTACCCTTTTTTTATCAATAAAACAACGTCATTTCTATAACCACGTCTCGCTGGTTGGGAAGGCATTTAGTTTAACTGCCTGTCAAATCATACTTACCGTAATCGGACTCGGGAGTACAACTCCTCCTCCGCCTTCACTGTGAGTAAACTGACTCTGAGAATGTCGTCACGTCACATTTTACCGTAATACCCTATATGTTGGTTGAAGTGCAACATCTCAGCTTTCAGGGACAGTTGGATTTTTTTCGATAGCACAAACCGTTTAGAAATTACGGTAATTACAATGTTGGGTGCGGATTTGTGCCGACGGAGGTACATTTCGGCGCAGAAGGGTTTTAAGAGGGAATTATTTTCACCGGACATTATGACCGAAGAGTTTTAAATTTGTCGGACTTCAACAAATTTTACCGGACAAAGACCGGTAATTACCGGTTAACGGAAACCCTGGTGTGTTTGACACCATTGCTTATTCTGCACTCCATTCATTATTTAACAGCCAATCAGAGGGCTGGATATTACAGCCAATCAGTGGGTTCAATCCAAACTATTACACAAAAAAATATATAGAATCACACAGCATCTTTCCACTTGGTTGCACCTCACTCTCCCTCCATCTTGACTCAATAGGTTTGGTGACTTAACTCACACACACCTTCTTCTGCTTCTGCACACACAAATCCATGTGCACGCACGCACACACACACACAGACACACACACACACACACACTATAATCATGCTTTTACTCACATTGCACAGATAGTTGACCATAGCCTCAGGCCGGCTCATGCCCATAAGCATGATCTTGTAGCTGAGCAGAATCTCGACGGCAACGAAAACCAGGATCTTACACGAGCCGCTGATCACCTTGTCCCACACCCTGAGAAACCAGACCGTATGTGTCATAACCCCAGCACCCAGCACAGACACACACCGCAGTGGGCTTCAACAAGAGGACACACGTGAGAACTGAGTGGTGCGTCTGTGCGTGAGCAGGTCAGGTTTGGTTGGTTCACACACACCTCTGCAGGCTGGACTCAGGCAGGCAGCCAGCAAAGCAGCGCCTGAACCAAAGGCTGTACGGCAGCAGCCCCAGGGCCCCCGTACTCTTCAGATGGTTTAGCAGCCTGGGCTCCTCCACACTGAGATAGTGCTCCAGACTCTTTGGCTGGACCAACATAACGGGGGGGGGAGAGAGAAAGAGACAGAGACACACACACACACACACACACACGACAAAGGGTTACAAAGAGACTGATGAATGAATCCACCAAAACCACATGTTTCTTTCAGAGCACACCATCTGTTCTTTTAAAAGGATCACCTAGTGCAGGGGTGCCCAATACGTCGATCGCAAAGGTAGTATGGGTAGATCGCATGGCATTGAACAAAACGGGGAAAAAAAATAAAAATAAAAGTTCGCCTATCATCCATCCTCACTATGGCTTTTGCCACTTGATTGACGTACAGGTAAGCCAGTCTGAGATCTGATCTTTTCACCTACACCTAACACGCGGTTCACCACGCATGCGCAGTCAACAGCACCAACTACAAAATACTAAATACCGGCGAGACTAATTACCTAGTTAGCCTTCCAATTTCTTCTATTTACTATATAATACTAAATAAAGGCTATACAAATGAGTGGGGAAGCTGGACCAAGTAAGAAACCAATAACGTATAACTTCCATCCAGAATGGGAGGAGGACTTTTTTACACGATGTGATATTGGAAATGCGTCTGTCTGATCAGCAAATCTACGATGGCTATTTCGAAGAAGGGAAATGTGGCAAAAGAGCGAAAACGTACGGCTGCAACGATAGCTTCTTATCGCGTCAGTCACGTTCTTGTTAAACACAAGAAGTCATTCAAAGACGGCGAAATTGTGAAAAAAGTTTCTCGAGGCTGCAGATTGCCTTTTCGATGACAGATCCACAGTGGCTGATGACACCTTGCAACCAGCTCCTACAGCCCTGACTATTAGAAACTAGCTGCCTCCTCCCAGTGCCAGGTCTCCCACTAAGGTAGAGAAATGCATTTATTTCCTCCTTTCAAACTAGGGAACTACCTGTTTTGTATCTGGTTTACTTTTCTGTTTGTTGGATCAGTAGTTGGCTATGGTACTGCAGACTGGCTGTCAGTGTGTGAGTGAGAGAAAGTGAGTGTGTGTGTGTGTGTGTGCGTGTGCGTGTGCGTGTGTGTGTGTGTGTGTGTGTGTGTGTGTGTGTGTGTGTGTGTAAGAGAGTGAGAGAGAGAGAGGGAGAGAGAGGGAGGGTTTGTGCTATGGCTCCCTATGCAGACTGGCAAATGTGTGTGTGTGTGTGTGTGTGTGTGTGTGTGTGTGTGTGTGTGTGTGTGTGTGTGTGTGTGTGTGTGTGTGTGTGTGTGTGAATGTGTGTGAGCGAGAATAGCAAAGAGGGAGGGTTTGTGATGGTCTTCTCCTGTGGCTGTGTGACAGAGAGAGGGAAAGTGTATTGTGAGTTTACTATGCAGGCTGAGAACTGTGTGTGTGTGTGTGTGTGTGTGTGTGTGTGTGTGTGTGTGTGTGTGTGTTTGTAGTACGTGCATGTACGTTTGCGATGTTGAAACTAGACTGGTAGATCTTGGCAGACTGGCTACTTGAAAAGTAGATCTTGGTTCCAAAAAGTGTGAGCACCCCTGACCTAGTGTGTAAAACAATACTACTCATGTGTTCAACACCCATACGACATCTCCAGTACTCACCAGGTGGGGGATGGAGTCTCCAAACTTGTTGTTGAACTGATTGACAAAGCACTTGATCAGCCAATAGCAGTCCACAGGGTCCTCCACAATCTCCTCCATGGCTCGACCGATGGCCAGAAAGTCCTCATCTTCCTTGTCCTGAAACCAATGAATTACATTTAGGTTTTTAATTTAAAAAAACAAGTCATCCATCCAAGAATAGGATCAGTCAGGCTTTGGGTTTAGATGAGCCATGCTCCATCTCCTCACCGGGGGTGTGGTCTCAGAGCGACGGGGCAGCACCTGGCTCTCCAGCTGGAACATGCGCAGGTACACCTGCGTCTGGGGAGTAGCAGCATGGACAAATCTCATCACCTCTAGAGACTCCAGCACATCCTGGTACTGCTCCCGCCGATACCCTCCTACCAGCGAGTGAGAGTCACTGTGAGGTGGCAGGATGCCTACAGAGACAGGGTACCATCATCAGTGTGTGACGCTGGACAACGGGTATGTCTGTTTGTGGGTCTGGTCCATCACTGCTGTGTTTTTGTAGAAAAATAGGGCTAGGTGAGAGGTGTCATGTTCAATAAGGTTTGGCAGAGTGACCTGAGTTAGATGTAGTCTGTCATTAAGCATGTGGGGTGGTCAGTGTTTGAGTCTTACCCAGCAGTACCTTCCAGACATGGTTCCTGTACATGGAGGGCAGAGGGAACCTCTGACTGAACGTGCTCAACTTCTCCACGTCTGACAGAGGGACAACACAGATTCACACATTTATTAAGGCAAATTATAAATATAGACAGATGCACGCACGCACACACACACAAACACACACACACATAAATGGCATACACAGCAACAGTAAAGATAGCTAATGATATACAGTTAGGTCCGTAAATATTTGGACAGTGACAATTTCCATAATGTTGGCTCTTGTATGCCACCACAATGGATTTGGAAATTGGAATGAAACAATCGAGATGTAATTGAAGTGCAGACTTTCAGCTTTAATTCAAGGGGTTGAACAGGGATTTTCTGGTTGTTTCTGAAGGATGGCCTGTTTCACATGCATTGAGAGCTCTGTTGACTGCATGTTGTGCGTATACAGCAACATCTTCCAAATGCAAATGCCACACTTGGAATAAACTCAGACCTTTTACCTGCTTAATTGATAAAGAAATAATGAAGGAATAGCCCACACTGACCCATGAAACAGCTTTTGAGTCAATTGTCCAATTATTTTGGTCCCTTGAAAAAGAGGGAGCTACATATTAAAGAGCTGTAATTCCTAAACCCTTCCTTCAATTTGGATGTGAATACCCTTACCCTAAAGCTGAGGGTCTGCACTTTAAGCCCATATTCATTATATAACTGTAACTTGAATATGTTTAGGTAAACAGCTAAAATTACAGAAATTCTATCTGTGTCCAAATATACAGTATATCTCAAAAGTGAGTACACCCTTTAGATTTTTGCAAATATTCTGTCATATCCTTTCAGGGGATAACACTATCTTAATGAAACGTTGATATAACTTAAAGTAGTCAGTGTGCTGCTTGAATAACAGTATAGATTTATTGTCCATTGAAAATTACTCAGTACACAGCTGTTAATGTCTAAACAGCTGGCAATAAAAGTGAGTACACCCCATAGTGAACATGTCTAAATTGTGCCCAAAGTGTCAATATTTTGTGTGACCACCATTGTTATCTAGCACTGCTGGAATTCACCAGAGCTGTACGGGTTGCTTCTGGAATCTTCTTCCACTCCTCCATGACGACATCACGGAGCCCACGGATGTTGGACACCTTGCACTCCTCCACCTTCCTCTTGAGGATGCCCCACATGTGCTCAATTGGGTTTAGGTCTGGAGACATACTTGGCCAGTCAATCACCTTAACCTTCAGCTTCTTCAGCAAGGCCGTTGTCATCTTGGAGGTGTGTTTAGGGTCATTATCATGTTTGAAAACTGCCCTACGGCCCAGTTTCCGAAGAGAGGGAACCATGCTCTGCTGCAGGATGTCACAGTATATATTGGAATTCATGTGTCCCTCAATGAAATGCAGCTCCCCAGTGCCGGCAGCACTCATGCAGCCCCAGACCATGATGCTGCCACCACCATGCTTGACTGTAGGCAAAACACATTTTTCTTGGTACTCCTCACCAGGGTGCCGCCATACACGCCGGACACCATCTGACCCAAACAGGTTTATTTTGGTCTCATCAGACCACAGGACATGGTTCCAGTAACTCATGTTCTTGGATTCATTGTCTTCAGCAAACTGTTTGCGGGCTTTCTTATGCATCGGTTTCAGAAGAGGCTTCTGTCTGGGGCGACGGCCATACAAACCGATTTGATGCAGTGTGCGGCGTATGGTCTGGGCACTGACAGGCTGACATCCCACGTCTGCAACCTCTGCAGCAATGCTGGAAGCACTCGCACGTCTATTTTTGGAAACCAACCTCTGGATATGACGCTGAGCACGTGGACTCAACTTCTTTGGTCGACCCTGGCGAGGCCTGTTCCGAGTGGAACCTGTCCTGGAAAACCGCTGTATGATCTTAGCCACTGTGCTGCAACTCATTTTCAGGGTGTTGGCAATCTTCTTATAGCCAAGGCCATCTTTGTGAAGCGCAATAATCCTTTTTTTCAGCCGCTCAGAGAGTTCCTTGCCATGAGGTGCCATGTTGTCCAGCATTCAGAGAGAATTGTGCCCAAAACACCAAATTTAACAGCCCTGCTTATCATTTACACCTGAATCCTTGTAACACTAACGAGTCACATGACACCAGGGCGGGAAAACAACATCATTGGGCACAATTAGGACATGTTCACTATGGGGTGTACTCACTTTTGTTGCCAGCTGTTTAGACATTAACAGCTGTGTACTGAGTAATTTTCAAAGGACAATAAATCTATACTGTTATTCAAGCAGCACACTGACTACTTTAAGTTATATCAAAGTTTCAGTAGGATAATGTTATCCCCTGAAAGGATATAACAGAATATTTGCAAAAATCTAAAGGGTGTACTCACTTTTGAGATATACTGTATATGGACCTAACTGTATCTGTACAATCACCACCCTCAGTAGTAGGTACATTCTTTGAGGTACTAGAGTACTACAGTGTTTCCTCTACATGCATTTCATCGTGGCGGTCCGCCACGATGGAATTTCCTCCGCCACCATGCAGATTTCTCAACCCCAAAAAAAAAAAAAAGATTTAGGCCGCTTTTCAGACCTTCACAGCGCTAGACACACCCACAAGCGCGAAGCGACGCGCTTGCAAAACTGTTTTGTGATTCCTCATTTAAATTACGTTGTACCTGTTACAATGACAATAAAGATCATTCATCTTCATCAAGATGAGAGATGGAGCGATCCGCTCACACAGCTGTCCCGCATCCGCTAATCAGCGCAGCACCGAACCGCCGGGCTCGTTGAGCGGATGCGAGGCAGCTGTGCCCGGGACCGGCCACTTCACATAAAGGAAGGAAGGAAGGAAGGAAAGAAAGAAAGCCGTGCACAAACGAGAGCTAAGTCAGACCGGGACGCTGCCAGTATGTGTGAGAGCCGGACTGCCGGCGTGAACATTTGAACCGTGTCATTTTATTTAATGGACCATTTCGTTGTCTGGTACCTGTACTGTAGCAATGACAAATAAAGTCCATTCCATTCCATTCCAGAGAGGGACGGACGGACGGACTACCCTTGTTTTTAATTTACAGGAAAACATTTTATTTTCGAGTTTTGGCTGAAATGACGTCGTTGTTTTGAGCGCGCGTGCGCGTTTCATGCGCGTGCACGCGAAAAAATCGCGCAGCACTACCCGCCACCATGGTAAAAATTCCTGGAGGAAACACTGTACTAGTACCAACAGTTGTCATGATATAGCCTAGTTATACTACAGTAATACTGTATGTACCCAGTGGGTTGTCCTTCAGTAGGATTTCCAGTGACTTCTTCTCCTCCACGCCTCGGAAGCCCACCTTCTCATAGTAGGCAGACCGGAAGTTCCTCTGAGGGTCTTCAGCCATCCTGTCACCTGGACAAACAGTGAGAATACTGTACTTGAAGTCGTCTTGGTCTAGTAGGACAGTGTCAATTGGTTTCAAAAGGAAATCTGATAGCCTGTCTATATGTCTCTTTACCTTAGTGTCTGAACATCAAGCTATGATCAGTATCCTCAAACCAGGTCGTTGTGTTGACAGGCGCACAGTTGTGACAGTCAACAACATTAGCCAAGTTAGCAAGCTAACTATGTAAGGTTAATCAAACACAAGCTAACTATGTAAGGTTAATCAAACACAAGCTAACTATGTAAGGTTAATCAAACACAAACGATCAAACCATTGTACTGTAGGGACTACCTTGTCTTAACGGTGGGCCTCACCACATCCACGCACTTCCAGCTTGCGGTCTCCGGAGGATGAGCTTTGAGAGCAATAGCTAGGACGTCGGTACAACAGCAGCTAAGCTAGGCTTTCTAGTTAGCCACTGTAGCTAGCAACAACTAGAGTGTGTGCATTCTCATTCCAGCTTTGCGTACATTCCCGGAAAAAAATACTTGCAATTTCTGAAATGCGGATTTAGATCACATGTCTATCGAAAATGACAGCTATGCATGATCCTTTGCTGTCTGAGAGTCGCATTGAAGATGTTCACCGTGTGATCAGACCACCTCTCTGCCACTTCACATGGGAAATCAGCAGATGACAGTCAAGGCGGGGCTGAAGTCGCATTGTTGGATTGAATTGAATGCCTACTGCCATCTAGTGTGTGGGATAAGCATATCATGCGCTTGTTCAATATGACCTAGTTTGGTTGGCTTGTAGAACAGTTACTTAAACATTTAACATTGATTCATTGATTAGGTTCAGCTGACTGTCATACAAGGGAAATCTATTTCATCATATTGCTTTTTCATGAGTCATTCAGTCAACTATCAATGTGATAATGGCCAGTCAGTTCCAATCAGGGTATTCCCACACCTACAGGTTACGCAATTGGGTAGCTTTTACGATTAAATGAGAGACCAGCAAGATTTACTGGCCAATGATGATGAGTGGTTTATGAGCCGGCTCCGATTAACTTAATTAATTAATTAAGAGCTGGAGGGTATTCCACGAATGCGATTAACTCTGATCCAGGTTTAAATCAGATCCGGGCGCTAATTTAAGATTGCGGTCGGTTCCATCAATGTGGCTCAGATAATTCGCTGCTTGATCCTTCTGAGTAATTCTGGTCGCGAGCAGATTGACAGGCTGGTTTAGGTAATGCGTGCGTCAAAAAATCTCTCACAGGCGGAAACTATATCCCGAACGACAGTTCCTCAAGTGTCTTTTAGGAAATATTAGTTCCCACTTTTTATGAGATAGATAGATAGATAGTTTGACTGTGATAGATAGATAATTTGATATTTTGAAAGTGTGATCGATCGATAGATAGATAGTTTGATTGTGTGATAGATAACTTGATATTTTGAAAGTGTGATAGATAGATAGATAGATAAATAAAAAAGTGTAAAAAAAGAAAAAATAGGTATGTCTATCAACTTGCATTGCTGTTATCACAACGGTGTGGCTGGTGCAGTGGTTAAGACAGCCAGCTACATTTCCAAAGGTTGTGTGTTTGAGACTTGATTTAATTGAATGTTTTTTTAAATATATTTTTTTACATTTAACTGAAGCCTTCATGCAAATCGATTTACAATATATATATATCTGTCTAAGTGAATCATCTATCCATCAGTAATCATGAGAAAACATTATCTATGCCAAATCCAGGGTCCAGTTAGAAGAACATAATTTACTACTCAGAAAGGCTTCAAACACCATTGTAATCGTGTCAGTTCTTGTAAATTAGTCTGCACCATCATTTTATAGCCTACATACTTTTTTAGATGAGATTTTAGATTAGATTCAGACAATGAAATGCAGTAAAAAGTGTGTCAGAAGAGGGATTTGAACCACCGTCTTAAAATGACGAATGAATGCTATGGCAGCGGTCGATACCACTATGCCAACATGACGATATGACAATGTGTAGCCTGGTGCTCATATCACCACAGTAGTAAATATTAATTTATTAAAATATGAACATATAACAATAACTGGGGCTAGTATGACCTACGCATTTAATCGGTCAGCAATTTCTTGCCAAACCATTTCCCTCGCCTTGTTAATTGCGGCAGTATTGCACTATTTTACATCTTATTTTTCCGTCTTCATAAAGATCAATAAGTCGGAATGCTGCGCAAAAGTAGGACCCCTGCAGAGTGGAGTATCTTCATTTCAACAGTTCGACTCTTCGGGGCTCTTTATGTCTGCGTGCATGCGCCCACATCGAGGATTTCTAAGCCGGTGTTCTGTGAACACTCATGACACAAGCCTGATCCTCGTTCGAGGAATCACCTGAGGCTTGAATTCCAATCCCGAGTTGCCTGATCGCCTGATTTATTTTTATTGCCGATATACTAATCAACGTTCGTGGAACAGCCCCCTGTTCTAAGATCTCCGTGCTGTAGTGTGGACCCAGCTTTACAGAGACGCAAGTAATTTTACTGAGTAATTTGATTGGACAAGAGGCATTCCATGATTTGATTGGACAAGAGGCATTCCAACAGCCGTGTCTATGTTACCTACTATAAGAGTTTAACACTAGAACAGCCGTGTGTGTTACCTACTATAAGAGTTTAACACTAGAACAGCCGTGTCTGTGTTACCTACTATAAGAGTTTAACACTAGAACAGCCGTGTCTATGTTACCTACTATATTGATTGATTGATTGAAAACTTTATTAGAAGATTTGCAGAAGTAGGTACATGAAAGTACATATTACATACAAGGTCAACTAACAGGATAAAAACCCAAGAAAGCCACTGGCTTATTTCAATTGGGGTCCTTGATTCTCAATTCATCGTTACATGTAAGACAGACAAAAAAGCTAGTACTATCTACAAGATAATACAGACAAATAACTATTACTATCTACAAGATAAACACACATCCATCATATAGCATATAAGAGTTTAACACTAGAACAGCCGTGTCTATGTTACCTACTATAAGAGTTTAACACTAGAACAGCCGTGTCTATGTTACCTACTATAAGAGTTTAACACTAGAACAGCCGTGTCTATGTTACCTACTATATGAGTTTAACACTAGAACAGCTGTGTCTATGTTACCTACTATAAGAGCCACCTCGGGGGTCAAATGACCATAGTCTTTACAATGGGAAGCTGCTATTTACACACAAAGACCTCTAGTTGGCGCCGTCTTGTAAATTAGCCTGCCTCCTACACAGAGAAACTGCAAAATATCTTCATACTAGCTTATTATACTATCTTATCCTGAGATAGCTTCATACTATCTTATCCTGATGTGATTTAGAACATGTAAGGATACCAGAGGATACCAGAAGACAGGTTGTTTCCTGTTTCACTTCCTGTCTGACACCCTCTCTGTAACTGACCCTGACTGATCGCCTACAGACTAGAGGTGATGTATTAACTGACCCAAACCCTGTGTTCTAATGAATCCCTTTAACTCCGCCCCCCATGGCTCTGTGGAACAGGAAGTCAGAGCTGAAGAAGAAACCAGCCGTCAGCGAGAGTGAGGAAGGTCTGTAGAACCCTGACTAGCCCTGACCCTAGCCCTGAACCTAACCCTAACCTTAACCCTAGTCCTGAACCTAGCCCTGACCCTAACCCTAACCCTAGCCCTGACCCTAGCCCTGACCTTAGCCCTAGGCCTGACCCAAACCGTGACCCTGTTCCTAACCCTACCATAGAGAATTAACTACCTGGTGGAACTGTAGTCTATCTGCCTGCTAGACCAATGGCCATACAGCACCATGTACACACACATTTACATTATTGGCATTTAGCAGACGCCTTATTCCAAAGCAAGTGAATCATCAATCCACCAGTCGTAGCAGGAAGCGTAATCTAGCTCAGGCCAGGGGCCATTGGCAGTCGTCGTGATAGAAGAAGAAAGAAATAATTAGTTGGCCGCCAGCGACATGATGGTAATGTTATCATTGGTGTCCACCGTGTTTACAGTTAGTTTGTAAAGACTTTTAACTGACCTCGTAAATGAACTATTTCAGAGTTCTATGACGTTGAAACCAGAGCAGAATTCCTTAGTAATACCTGCAGACCAGGTGAATGATACCTGCAGACCAGGTGAATAAGTGCTCTGTTATCTGTTTCTAGACGTCACCATGGTAACCACCACTGCGACCACCACTGTGACCCAGAAGAACCAGAAGAAGAAACTAACAGGTTCTGTTTCCTGTTTCACTTCTCACATACCCTCTCTCTAACTGACCTTGACCCTGACTGACTACAGAACCAAGTGACTTGGTGTGTAGGGAGAACAGTAAGGGCCCTAGGACAGAGCCCTGAGGGACCCCAGTGGTATAGAGGGAGAACAGTAAGGGCCCTAGGACAGAGCCCTGGGGGACCCCGGTGGTATAGAGGGAGAACAGTAAGGGCCCTAGGACAGAGCCCTGGGGGACCCCAGTGGTATAGAGGGAGAACAGTAAGGGCCCTAGGACAAAGCCCTGAGGGACCCCAGTGGTATAGAGAGAGAACAGTAAGGGCCCTAGGACAGAGCCCTGGGGGACCCCAGTGGTATAGAGGGAGAACAGTAAGGGCCCTAGGACAGAGCCCCGAGGGACCCCAGTGGTATAGAGGGAGAACAGTAGGGGCCCTAGGACAGAGCCCTGAGGGACCCCAGTGGTATAGAGGGAGAACAGTAAGGGCCCTAGGACAGAGCCCTGAGGGACCCCAGTGGTATAGAGGGAGAACAGTAGGGGCCCTAGGACAGAGCCCCGAGGGACCCCAGTGGTATAGAGGGAGAACAGTAAGGGCCCTAGGACAGAGCCCTGAGGGACCCCAGTGGTATAGAGGGAGAACAGTAAGGGCCCTAGGACAGAGCCCTGAGGGACCCCAGTGGTATAGAGGGAGAACAGTAAGGGCCCTAGGACAGAGCCCTGAGGGACCCCAGTGGTATAGAGGGAGAACAGTAGGGGCCCTAGGACAGAGCCCTGAGGGACCCCAGTGGTATAGAGGGAGAACAGTAAGGGCCCTAGGACAGAGCCCTGAGGGACCCCAGTGGTATAGAGGGAGAACAGATGGGGCCCTAGGACAGAGCCCTGGGGGACCCCAGTGGTATAGAGGGAGAACAGTATTGGCCCTAGGACATAGCCCTGGGGGACCCCAGTGGTATAGAGGGAGAACAGTAAGGGCCCTAGGACAGAGCCCTGAGGGACCCCAGTAGTATAGAGGGAGAACAGTAGGGGCCCTAGGACAGAGCCCTGAGGGACCCCAGTGGTATAGAGGGAGAACAGTAGGGGCCCTAGGACAGAGCCCGGAGGGACCCCAGTGGTATAGAGGGAGAACAGTAAGGGCCCTAGGACAGAGCCCTGAGGGACCCCAGTGGTATAGAGGGAGAACAGTAAGGGCCCTAGGACAGAGCCCTGAGGGACCCCAGTGGTATAGAGGGAGAACAGTAAGGGCCCTAGGACAGAGCCCTGGGGGACCCCAGTGGTATAGAGGGAGAACAGTAAGGGCCCTAGGACAGAGCCCTGGGGGACCCCAGTGGTATAGAGGGAGAACAGTAAGGGCCCTAGGACAGAGCCCTGGGGGACCCCAGTGGTATAGAGGGAGAACAGTAAGGGCCCTAGGACAGAGCCCTGGGGGACCCCAGTGGTATAGAGGGAGAACAGTAGGGGCCCTAGGACAGAGCCCTGAGGGACCCCAGTGGTATAGAGAGAGAACAGTAAGGGCCCTAGGACAGAGCCCTGAGGGACCCCAGTGGTATAGAGGGAGAACAGTAAGGGCCCTAGGACAGAGCCCTGAGGGACCCCAGTGGTATAGAGGGAGAACAGTAAGGGCCCTAGGACAGAGCCCTGAGGGACCCCAGTGGTATAGAGGGAGAACAGTAGGGGCCCTAGGACAGAGCCCTGGGGGACCCCAGTGGTATAGAGGGAGAACAGTAAGGGCCCTAGGACAGAGCCCTGGGGGACCCCAGTGGTATAGAGGGAGAACAGTAAGGGCCCTAGGACAGAGCCCTGAGGGACCCCAGTGGTGAGGGTTCGTGGAGAAGACAACGATCCTCTCCAAGTCACCTGGTAGGAGCGACCCGCCAGGTAGGAAGCAAACCAGGAGAGTGCAGAGCCAGAGATGCCCAGTTCTGAGAGGGTGGAGAGAAGGATCTGGTGGTTGACTGTGTGGAAGGCAGCAGACAGGTCCAGGAGGATGAGAACAGAGCAGAGGGAGGAAGCTTGAGCAGATTGGAGCGCCTCCGTGACAGCAAGGAGAGCAGTCTCAGTGGAGTGCCCAGCCTTGAAGCCGGATTGGTGGGGGTCCAGATGTCAGTCAGTTGTTTAGATGCAGCTGATAGTCAGTCAGTTGTGTAGATGCAGCACGTTCAAGGGTTTTGGAAGGGAAGGAGAGAAGAGAACACATACACCACTAATTTCTGCTACTTGTGTGTTTATGTGTGTGTGTGTGTGTGTGTGTGTGTGTGTGTGTGTGTGACAGACTCCAAAGGTCCCGCCTCCTTCATCCCTAAAGCCTCACCGCTGACCCCTGACCTTTACCCCCTGGTCCCTGGCCCCGCCTCTGTGATGGAGGGTGAGCCTGATGGATTACATCAGACTATATTAGAGGGTTAGGGTTATTGTCATTGCAGAGTACCAGACAACGAAATGCAGTTTGGCATCCAACTAGCCGAGCAAATAGTGATATAAAACATGATAGTGATGGGTACAGTATGGCTAGTACAGTACTTAGAGGGAGCAGTCGTGCAAAGGCTAAATTGGATTGACTGATGATGATATTTGTTGCCCCTCCCCCTGACTTCCTCCCTGTTGACTTCTCTTCCTCTGCAGCTCTGAGTGACGCAGCCTCCGTCGTATTGGAGGACCTCCCTCCCCCCTCCTCCCTCCCTCTCTCGTCCCTCCCTTCCTCCCTCCCTCTCTCCTCCATCCCCTCCACGCTCCCTCTCTCCGTCCCCATGCCCAGCCAGGGTGGCCCCTCGGTGGGTAACTCTGGTGCCCAGACCCCCTCCTCCCCTGGAGCTCCTCTCTCCATCCAGTTCATCCTCTCCCATGGACCGGCCGGTGGCCCCTCCTCCCCCCCCTCTGCCTCCCAGGCCCTAGCAAGGGACTCCCCCCCAGTACCCTGGCTGACCTGTACCAGGCCCTAACAGGCCCCTCCTCCCCCCCCTCCCCCCTGGCTGACCTCTACCAGGCCCTAACAGGGCCCTCCTCCCCCCTCTCCCCCTCCAGTACCCTGGCTGACCTCTACCAGGCCCTAACAGGGCCCTCCTCCCCCCCTCCAGTACCCTGGCTGACCTGTACCAGGCCCTAACAGGCCCCTCCTCACCCCTCTCCCCCCCCCTCTCCCCCTCCAGTACCCTGGCTGACCTCTACCAGGCCCTAACAGGGCCCTCCTCCCCCCTCCAGTACCCTGGCTGACCTGTACCAGGCCCTAACAGGCCCCTCCTCACCCCTCTCCCCCTCCAGTACCCTGGCTGACCTGTACAAGGCCCTAACAGGCCCCTCCTCCCCCCTCTCCCCCCTGGCTGACCTGTACCAGGCCCTAACAGGGCCCTCCTCCCCCCCCTCCCCCCTGGCTGACCTGTACCAGGCCCTAACAGGGCCCTCCTCCCCCCTCTCCCCCTCCAGTACCCTGGCTGACCTCTACCAGGCCCTAACAGGCCCCTCCCCCCCCCTCTCCCCCTACCAGCCTCATGTTCAGGGGGTAAGACCCAGCGACATACCGGCCTCATGTCCAGGGGGTAAGACCCTGCGACATACCAGCCTCATGTCCAGGGGGTAAGACCCTGCGACATACCAGCCTCATGTCCAGGGGGTAAGACCCAGCAACATACCAGCCTCATGTCCAGGGGGTAAGACCCAGCGACATACCGGCCTCATGTCCAGGGGGTAAGACCCAGCGACATACCGGCATCACGTCCAGGGGGTAAGACCCTGCGACATACCAGCCTCATGTCCAGGGGGTAAGACCCTGCGACATACCAGCCTCATGTCCAGGGGGTAAGACCCAGCGACATACCGGCATCATGTCCAGGGGGTAAGACCCAGCGACATACCGGTATCATGTCCAGGGGGTAAGACCCTGCGACATACCAGCCTCATGTCCAGGGGGTAAGACCCTGCGACATACCAGCCTCATGTCCAGGGGGTAAGACCCAGCGACATACCAGCCTCATGTCCAGGGGGTAAGACCCAGCATCATGTCCAGGGGGTAAGACCCAGCGTCATGTCCAGGGGGTAAGACCCAGCGACATACCAGCCTCATGTCCAGGGGGTAAGACCCAGCGACATACCAGCCTCATGTCCAGGGGGTGTACTTGTACATCAAGCTGCCTCACGCTATGGAAACAGGAGATAGACTCCTCCCCCTAAGGGCCGTTAGGCTCCAGAACCAACTCTTCTCAAGGCTTACTTACATTGTCATGGTAACTAGCCTGCTGTATTAAACCTCCCCTCCCCTCCCCTCCCCTCCCCCAGGGGGATCAGTACTGGAGGTTGGACAGTCTCGGGGTGCCGGAGGCGGGGTTCCCCCAGAGCCTGAAGTCAGGGTTCGGGGGTCTGTCAGGACCCCTCTCAGCTGCCCTGGCTGTGCCTGAGACCAAGAAACGACCTGAGACCCTCTACTTCTTCACCCCCGGTCACTCTCACTCTCACTCTCACTATTACTATTATTATTATCACTATTATTATTATCACTATTATTATTATATTATATACATCTCTATTTTAAAAGGATACCATTGACACGTGTGTCATGTTGTTGTGTAGGAGGCAGCATGCAGAAGCTCACCTTCCCCCGCAACAGCGCCCCCTGTGGCAGGAATACCAAGACCTCCGACTACACTAAGAGACCCTCCGCTAGAGACACTGGTGGGTGTACACACACACACACACACACACACACACACACACGGTGACGAGGCTGTAATGTTGTTGTTGTTGTTGTTGTTGTTGTCAGATCTGCGCCTGGGGGCGGAGGTGAACGTCAGGTTGTCTCTGAAGGGCGTCCCCTCCCCCGTGACGTCGTCCCTGTCCCTCCCCAACCCCAAGAAGGCCGACGGATACGACTACTTCCTCTTCTCAGGACGTGAGTCTCTGACCCCTGACTCCTAACTCTGACCCCTAGCCCTGACCCCTGACCCCTAGCCCTGACGTTTAGCATCTGTTGAATCCTGCTGCTGCTCTACCGTCCCTAGACCTGTTTATCTACTGAACTTCGTTCAACTGAAACATCTTATTGCCACAATCAATGTAGTTCTAACATCCACTCTCCCTCTCCCTCCCCCTCCTACCCTCTCCTCCTTCTCTCCCTCCTCCTCTCCTCCTCCTCTCCTCCTCCCCTCCCCTCCATCCTCCTACCCTCCTCCTCCCCTCTTCCAGCTCTCTACTTTAACATCAAGATATCCGGTGACCTCCCAGCGATGGTCAAACCAGACAGCGCCGCCGCCGCACGCCAGAACAACATCAACAAGCTGCTCAAGTGTGCCTAGAGCGCCCCCCACTGGTCACTGGCCTCTATAGCACCCCCACTATAGCCTGAGCCTACGGATGTTACTCTTGTGTACCTGTACATTGGATGTAATAAAGCAATTCTGATTATAACACCCCAGTGTCTCTATAACACCTCTATAACACCCCAGTGTCTCTATAACACATCTATAACATCACAGTGTCTCTATAACACCTCTATAACACCCCAGTGTCTCTATAACACCTCTATAACATCAGTGTCTCTATAACACCTCTATAACACCCCAGTGTCTCTATAACACCTCTATAACACCCCAGTGTCTCTATAACACCTCTATAACACCTCTATAACACCTCTATAACACCCCAGTGTCTCTATAACACCTCTATAACACCCCAGTGTCTCTATAACACCTCAGTGTCTCTATAACATCAGTGTCTCTATAACATCACAGTGTCTCTATAACACCTCTATAACACCCCAGTGTCTCTATAACACCTCTATAACATCACAGTGTCTCTATAACATCACAGTGTCTCTATAACACCTCTATAACATCACAGTGTCTCTATAACACCTCTATAACATCACAGTGTCTCTATAACACCTCTATAACATCACAGTGTCTCTATAACACCAGTGTCTCTAAAACACCTCTATAACATCACAGTGTCTCTATAACACCAGTGTCTCTATAACACCCCAGTGTCTCTATAACACCTCTATAACATCACAGTGTCTCTATAACACCAGTGTCTCTATAACACCCCAGTGTCTCTATAACACCTCTATAACATCACAGTGTGTTTATAACACCTCTATAACACCCCAGTGTCTCTATAACACCTCTATAACATCAGTGTCTCTATAACACCTCTATAACACCCCAGTGTCTCTATAACACCTCTATAACATCAGTGTCTCTATAACACCTCTATAACATCAGTGTCTCTATAACACCTCTATAACACCCCAGTGTCTCTATAACACCCCAGTGTCTCTATAACACCTCTATAACGTCTCTATAACATCAGTGGCTCTATAACACCTCTATAACACCCCAGTGTCTCTATAACACATCTATAACATCACAGTGTCTCTATAACACCTCTATAACACCCCAGTGTCTCTATAACACCTCTATAACACCCCAGTGGCTCTATAACACCTCTATAACACCCAGTGTCTCTATAACACCTCTATAACACCCCCAGTCCCATGGTGGACACCTGTCAGGGCAGACAGAAGACAATGAACACATTTTTTTTTTTTCAAAGTTTATTAGTTAAACAAATCAACAGAATCAACAAATCAACAGAACATCAAACATAAGCCGGGATTCTCCTTTAGGGACGTTGATAGAACACCCCCCTGACCCAAACACAGAACAGCTGAAACGCTTTTATAGATATATATCAGATGAACTCTAACGCTTTTTTTTTTAATGAACTCTAACGCTTTTGTTAGCAACAAATGACAAGATCGGCGTTAGCGGATGTTTCCTCTTCCGTAAGGTCCTCTTCCTGCTCTGGTGAAGGCCACACCTGGGGGGGGGGGGGGGGGGGGGGAGGGAGGAGGGGGGAGAGGGGTTAGGCTGATCTCTAATAAACAAGCTTCATCTACTTCTGTCTGGTGTCCAGGATGAGTGTGTGTGTGTGTGTGTGTGTGTGTGTGTGTGTGTGTGTACCTCTGCGTAGGAGGGTGCGGGCGGTTCCGAGGCCGCGGGGGGGGGCAGCCGTCCTGGGGGGCGGAGGACGAGCACACGGCCTGGTGGTGTCTACACAGACACAGACACACACACACACACACACAGACACAGACACAGACACATCACAACAGAGAGTAGAGGTCATGACAGAGTTGTGGAAGGTTGATATATATACAGTATATCTCAAAAGTGAGTACACCCTTTAGATTTTTGCAAATATTCTGTCATATCCTTTCAGGGGATAACACTATCTTAATGAAACTTTGATATAACTTAAAGTAGTCAGTGTGCTGCTTGAAAAACAGTATAGATTTATTGTCCATTGAAAATTACTCAGTACACAGCTGTTAATGTCTAAACAGCTGGCAACAAAAGTGAGTACACCCCATAGTGAACATGTCTAAATTGTGCCCAAAGTGTCAATATTTTGTGTGACCACCATTGTTATCTAGCACTGCTTTAACCCTCCTGGGCATGGAATTCACCAGAGCTGTACGGGTTGCTTCTGGAATCTTCTTCCACTCCTCCATGACGACATCACGGAGCCCACGGATGTTGGACACCTTGCACTCCTCCACCTTCCTCTTGAGGATGCCCCACATGTGCTCAATTGGGTTTAGGTCTGGAGACATACTTGGCCAGTCCATCACCTTAACCTTCAGCTTCTTCAGCAAGGCCGTTGTCATCTTGGAGGTGTGTTTAGGGTCATTATGACATATATCATGTTGGAAAACTGCCCTACGGCCCAGTTTCCGAAGAGAGGGGATCATGCTCTGCTGCAGGATGTCACAGTATATATTGGAATTCATGTGTCCCTCAATGAAATGCAGCTCCCCAGAGTGCCGGCAGCACTCATGCAGCCCCAGACCATGATGCTGCCACCACCATGCTTAACTGTAGGCAAAACACATTTGTCTTGGTACTCCTCACCAGGGTGCCGCCGGACACCATCTGACCCAAACAGGTTTATTTTGGTCTCATCAGACCACAGGACATGGTTCCAGTAATTCATGTTCTTGGATTCATTGTCTTCAGCAAACTGTTTGCGGGCTTTCTTATGCATCGGTTTCAGAAGAGGCTTCTGTCTGGGGCGACGGCCATACAAACCGATTTGATGCAGTGTGCGGCGTATGGTCTGGGCACTGACAGGCTGACATCCCACTTCTGCAACCTCTGCAGCAATGCTGGAAGCACTCGCACGTCTATTTTTGGAAACCAACCTCTGGATATGACGCTGAGCACGTGGACTCAACTTATTTGGTCGACCCTGGCGAGGCCTGTTCCGAGTGGAACCTGTCCTGGAAAACCGCTGTATGATCTTAGCCACTGTGCTGCAACTCATTTTCAGGGTGTTGGCAATCTTCTTATAGCCAGGGCCATCTTTGTGAAGCGCAATAATCCTTTTTTTCAGCCGCTCAGAGAGTCCCTTGCCATGAGGTGCCATGTTGTCCAGCATTCAGAGAGAATTGTGCCCAAAACACCAAATTTAACAGCCCTGCTTATCATTTACACCTGAATCCTTGTAACACTAACGAGTCACATGACACCAGGGCGGGAAAACAACATCATTGGGCACAATTAGGACATGTTCACTATGGGGTGTACTCACTTTTGTTGCCAGCTGTTTAGACATTAACAGCTGTGTACTGAGTAATTTTCAAAGGACAATAAATCTATACTGTTATTCAAGCAGCACACTGACTACTTTAAGTTATATCAAAGTTTCAGTAGGATAGTGTTATCCCCTGAAAGGATATAACAGAATATTTGCAAAAATCTAAAGGGTGTACTCACTTTTGAGATATACTGTATATATAACCCTAACCCATATATACACCCCTGCTTGCTTTAATATGTATTTTATAAAAATATAATCAGGATCAGGAAGTGAAACGCTGGAGATGTCTGAGCCTGAGGAGAACGGAGTGGGAGGAGGAGGAGGAGGGAGGGAGGGATGAGTGTACTGACCAGCAGAAGAGGAGGAGGAGGATGAGGAGGAGGGAGGGGTGAGAGAGTGTACTGACCAGCAGAAGAGGAGGAGGATGAGGAGGAGGAGGGAGGGATGAGAGTGTACTGACCAGCAGAAGAGGAGGAGGATGAGGAGGAGGGGGAGGAGGAGGAGGGAGGGGTGAGAGTGTACTGACCAGCAGAAGAGGAGGAGGATGAGGAGGAGGGGGAGGAGGAGGGGGGAGGGTCCTGGCTGGTGGAGGGGAGGGAGGGCGTGTCCCCCGGGTCGTCTCCGCTGCTCTCCCCCTCCATGAACACCTCGTCCCCCTCGTCTCCGGGGCCCGCCAGCCCCGTGGAGGGCGTCACCATGGGAACCGACTGAGAGGCTGTGTCACACGCGTCCTGGGGGAGGGACTCCGTGAAGACGCTCACTGATGATGTCATCACACGTTAACGCACAACGCCACAACACAGAATCAACAACAACACACTGAGGAGGAGGGGGAGTGGCCTGTGGGAGTAGGGGGAGTGGCCTGTGGGAATAGGGGGAGTGGCCTGAGTGAGGGGGTGTGGTCTATGGAGGGAGGGGCGTGGCCTGTGGTTACCTGGCGCGGCCTGTAGGAGGGGCGTGGTCGGGACGCTCCGCCCCCCTGACTCCTCCTCCTGGGCCGCCAAGAACAGAGGAGACTCGTACATCCCCAGACCTGCAGCCAATCACAGACCAGACAAGGCAGCCAATCACAGACCAGACAAGGCAGGTTTATCTCTACAGCACATTTCATACAACAGGGCCAATTCAAAGTGCTTTACATACATTATTATAATATTGCAAGAGGAGCATAGTAAGAAAATAAAAACTACAATGAATAAAAGCAAATATAAGAAGTAAATAGATAAAACATTCAATAAGACAATAGTTAATGGATAAAAGACATTGATAGAAGTGTTTGTGTTTAATCATAATTGGTGCAAAACATGAAGGTTTTTAGCTTAGATTTAAATATTTTTGGGCCTGTTTGATTTCTTCAGGGAGTTTGTTCCAGGAGCATGCAGCAGCGTGACTGAAAGCTGCTGCACCGTGTTTTGTTTTTACTCTTGAAATGATTAGCTGATTAGTCTCAGCTGACCTTAGGGACCTTGCAGGAATATCGGGTGGGAGGAGATCTGATATGTATTTTGGTCCAAGACCATTTTGTAATTTGTATGTAATTAGGAGGATTTTGAATTCAATTCTCTGAGAGACTGGTAGCCAGTGCAGGGATGTCAGGATTGGTGTAATGTGTTCAAACTTCTTTGTTTTTGTTAGGACCCTAGCAGCGGCGTTTTGGATGAGCTGCAATTTACGAACAGCTCCTTTAGATAGGCCTGTTAGTAGACTTTTACAATAATGAAGTCTACTCGAAACAAATGCATGGATGAGTTTTTCAAGGTCTTGCTTCAAGGACATGAAACCTCTCATTCTTGTTATGTTTTTCAGGTGATAGTAGGCTGATTTAGTTAGAGTTTATGTGGCTGTTGAAGTTTAGATCTGAGTCTAGAATTACACCAAGATTTCTGAAGTTTTTTCGTTTGAAGAGAGAGAGAATCAAGTTTTGCACTGACTTTCGATATTTTGTCAGGTGCACCGAATACAATTATCTCTGTTTGTTTAGTTGGAGGACGTTTTGTGTCATCCAGGTGTTTAGTTGCTCAATGCAATTACAGAGATTGTCAACGGTACTATAGTCGTTCAGTGAGAAGGCTACCGTATTTTCCGGACTATAAGTCGCGCTTTTTTTCATAGTTTTACATTGCCGTCTACAGCCGCCAGAGGGCGCTCTGGGCTTGTCACAACTATATGCTGCTCCTGTACCACTGAAGAATTAACTGAAACATTAACGGAGCTTGGTGAACTTGTTTACTGGTAACTTGCTTGTTGGACTCGCTGGCTTGTTATGTTAATTTAGCCTATTCAGCCTCCCAGGTATGTTCTTTATGCTATTGTGTAGCTGAATAACTGTTAATGTGGCTTGTTATGTTAATTTAGCCTATTCAGCCTGTTGTTCTGTGTGCTATTGTGTAGTTGAATAACTTGCTTTTCCAGATTAAATGTCTGTTCTTGGTCTTGGATTTTGTGAAATACATTTCTAAATAAATGCAACTTAGTCAGTCCAGTGCGATTTATATGTGTTTTTTTCTTCATGACGCATTTCTTCAGATTCAGATTCAGATTCAGATAACGTTTATTGCCACTATGCATTACACATATAGGAATTTGCTTCGTCACCACAGCAAGTGCGTTTATACTTTTTTTTTTTCACGTGTCAAAACAGGACAACACAACAACAACAACACAGGACAGACAACAGTGCATTGGATAGTGCGGTATAAAGTGCAGTGCAGAGTTTTAACAGTGAGTCCAGTGCATATTCAGTCCTGGGCGGACTTGGGGGCGGGGGGGAGGGGGAAGCCAGAGTCATTTATCAGCCTGGCGGCTGAGGGGTAGAAACTGAGCCTGTGGCGGGCCTTCAGTGCCTTAGGCAGCCGCAACCTTCTTCCAGAGGGAAGCAGGGTGAGGAGGCCGTGGCCGGGGTGGAAGGGGTCTGCCATGATCTTCCTTGCCCTCCTCAGAGCCCTGGTGTCATGCAGGGAGTTGAGGGAGGGCAAGGGACAGCCGATCACCCTCTCTGCTGAACGTAGCACCCGCTGCAACTTGGCCTTGTCTTTGGCCGTTGCAGCAGGGAACCAGGTGATGATGGAGTGGGTGAGGATGGACTCTATGATGGCCGTGGTGCGACTTATACTCCGGTGCGACTTATAGTCCGGAAAATACGGTATGTAGATTTGAGTGTCGCCAACATAGTTGTGGTTGTTTTCAACCGATACCGATAACCGATGATTACCCGCTTCTCGTGGCCGATAACCGATATGAGAACCGATATGAGAACAGATATAATTGCACAGTTGATAACCTGTAGTTCATGCACACCTGAAGGTAAGAAAGGCTATGTAGTGAGCAAAGATTGATGATTTAATATTCCATAGTGATCTCACCAAATCTAACTTACATCACTATTGTTAACACAACAAAGAGAACACTTCTGACTCTTAAAATGTTGAAATCATTTAAGCCTCTTTCACACATAGTTCCCTGTAACTTCAATGGAATCCCAAGCTGTGCCGTCCAGCCATTTTCGCCGTTCACTCATGAGTCAAATGCCGGTAGATTCGCGTCTTGCTCCCTTTAACACATGTCGGCATTTCCCTGGTTGCGAGATCTAAACTACTAGAACTGAAAGCGGCAGGTAACAGGCACGTAACATCCATATGCTGTATATATAAATAAATATATTTGACTACCAGCAAGACACCGGAGCACTCGTATCTATAACAAACGCGGAGATTGTATGAGCCCCGCGTCAGTCAGCCTTTCCGTAGAAATACATCGCTCCGTTATATATCTAACGTTACATGTTTTAAGGCTGATCTGTGCATGATAGTGCTGCATTATGTTGATCTATTTATATCGATCTATTCTGCCAATTCCTTATTACCAGTGGAAAGGGGGAAGGCTAAAACACTTTGAATGGAATAGTTAGGACTTTCCGTTCAATGGAGGAAGCATGATACTCGCTCAGAGTTCATCTCGCTTTCCCCCCCGTTGATGTATTAAACAATCTAAGCAATCTAATCAGAGCAGTTGTTATTATGTAATATTATTGATGGATGTGCCCTTTTTGATGGAGAGCAGTGAGCGGATGACTGGATGTGAGCATGTATTTGACTAATGCCGATAGATTTGCGTCTTGCTCCGAAACCGGAGCTGTCGGCGCAGACAGGATTCTACAGCGTTCCTTCAATCAAAGCCCAATCTAAAAAATTAAAACAGTTTCTGAAAGCAGAGAAGTTGCACTTTTTGAACAGTTGAACTTTTTTAGGCTTATTACGGTAGTTCACCGAACTTTTGCCGAACATGTATTGCAAATTGCAAACGCACTATCTGCCTCAGAAACTCTGAAGAATGTCCACACCGGGGAAGCCATGTTTCGCTCTCGTCTCTACACTGCATGGCTGTACGCAGGCGCAGCATCATGAGCGCGACAACCGGAACCGGAAATATTTCCGGCTTCATTTTATCGGCTCTATATCGGCTAAAATGTTATAAAACCGATAAATATTTAATAACATTAATTTCCCAATATCGGGCCAATAATATTGTGCATCCCTATCTATCTATTAGAATGTCTATCTATTAGAATGTCTATCTATTAGAATGTCGTGGTCTACAGTGTCAAAGGCAGCGCTAAGATCTCGTAGTACCAAAACTGAGATTTTTCCGGAGTCTGTGTTAACGCAAACGTCATAAAGGACCTTAATAAGGGCCGTTTCAGTGCTACGTAGGGGGCGAAAGCCTGATTGAAAGTTATCAAAGAGATCATTTATCAAATAACCCCGCTGCAAAACATGCAGAGCTAAATTTGTTGTGTTTTGAGCCCATGACACTTGATTGCAGATTACATGCAAGACTAGCTAGCTAACTAGCTAACTAGCTCGCTCGAATAAAGTTTGACGTGTCTTCCGTGTTGACAGGTGTGTGTGTGTGTGTGTGTGTGTGTGCGCGTGTTACCTCCTTGCGAGGCCAGCTGGCCCAGGTCAGAGTGGGAGGAGCCGAGGTCAGAGTGGGAGGAGCCGAGGTCAGAGTGGGAGGAGCTAGCCTGCTGCATCATGTCCTCTGGAGGGCCGAACCTGAACCTGGGGACCCCCGCTACCTGAGGAGAACTACACACACACACACACACACACACACACGTTTAAATATGCTTTCTACATAATATACAGTTCCCTTCTCTACAGTCCAAAGTTTGGATTTGAAAGCAGACGATTACTATGATGTATGTGTGTGTGTGTGTGTGGTATGTGTGTGTGTGTGTGTGTGGTATGTGTGTGTGTGTGTGGTGTGTGTGTGTGTGTGTGTGTGTGGTGTGTGTGTGGTGTGTGTGTGTGTGTGTGTGTGTGTGTGTGTGTGTCGTACTGTATGGCCTCAGCGAAGCCGTCTGTGCGGTGTGGCACCAGCAGCGTGGGCGTGGAGGGAACCATCCTGTCATCATCATCAAAGAAGTGTTGCTGAGGACAGAGAGGAGAGTTACACACACACACACTACACACACACACTACACACTACACCACACACTACACACACACTACACACACAGTCAAAAATGAGCCTGAGGAGGAAGGAGTTCCCCTGTTTACCAAAGTAGCTCAGACTCTTCGCTTGGAGACTAGCATGTTAAGACCTGTCCAAAGCCTTGGAGACTAGCATGTTAAGACCTGTCCAAAGCCTTGGAGACTAGCATGTTAAGACCTGTCCAAAGCCTTGGAGACTAGCATGTTAAGACCTGTCCAAAGCCTTGGAGACTAGCATGTTAAGAAGACCTGTCCAAAGCCTTGGAGACTAGCATGTTAAGACTTGTCCAAAGCCTTGGAGACTAGCGTGTTAAGACCTGTCCAAAGCCTTGGAGACTAGCGTGTTAAGACCTGTCCAAAGCCTTGGAGACTAGCGTGTTAAGACCTGTCCAAAGCCTTGGAGACTAGCGTGTTTAGACCTGTCCAAAGCCTTGGAGACTAGCATGTTAAGACCTGTCCAAAGCCTTGTGGTGTATTGATGCTTGGATAGACCACAAGTCTTGACACTTAGAAGCTATTCTCTTAGACACTTAGAAGCTATTCTCTTAGACACTTAGAAGCCATTAGATTGAAGAGTCCCCAATTCGGGCAAGACGCATTGGGCCAATAGATCTGACCCATTAAAGGAGGGCTAGTTTATTTACCGGGAGACAACACACACACACACACACACCCCCCCCCCTCCTCACCATGCTGCTGATCCCGGGGGTGAGCTGGGGGCCGCGTCCGACTGACTGGCGCCTGAGGGGGGCGGCCTGGCGCTGGGGGGGCGGGCCCAGTTCGGGGGCGGGGGGCTGGATGTACAGGCGGGGGGGCAGGGGGTGGGGGGGGCGGCGGGGGGGCAGGCGGGCGTGGCGGGGGTCCAGGCTGGGGGGGAGGGGGGCGGGGCCAGACGCAGGCTGGAGGCGGAGCTCTCTGGGGGCGTCGCCCAGGAAGGAGTCTGCTGACCTACTGCTGCCCTCGCCTGACCACAACAACAACAACAACAACAACAACAACATCATCATCAACATGATGATGGTCAAACTGAGTTCGCTAGGTAAGTAAGTAAGTAAAGCTTTATTTATATAGCGCCTTTCGTACATGAAATGCAACTCAAAGCGCTTTACAATAGAACACATACAACCAAAGATTACAAGAAGGGGGGGATGGGGGAGAGGGGAAACGAGACACAACAGCAGGGGAGGGGGGGGGAAGGAGGGGTTACATCACCCTCCTAACCCTAACCAGGGGGGGGGGGGGGGGGGCGGCGGCGAAGGAGGGGGGGGGGAGTGGGGGGTGCATGTCCATGTCTGTATGAGTCCTTGACGGAAGTCCGTGTTTGTGTGTGTGTGTGTGTGTATGCTGTGGCTCCCTCCTGGCTGGTCCACAATCTCAGCGACCGCAGAGTGTCATGGCGATAACACCTCGATCGGGCCAGTCAAAAGTCAACAACAGGTGTCCAATGAGGGATGGGGGAGGGGGGGGGGGCTGGAGAAGGCATCTTTGCATGTGAAAGTTGGTGTCAAACAAACGGCCCTAAATTAAAAACTATAAATGTTTAGTGACAGTGAGAGTCGCTGAACATATAGATGTAAAATGTGTGAATATAGACATACAATTGTAGTAGGAGAGCAGTTTACACACCTCTCATGTCTACCTAGTGATGCTATGACACCTCTCATGTCTACTAGTGATGCTATGACACCTCTCATGTCTACCTAGTGATGCTATGACACCTCTCATGTCTACTAGTGGTGCTATGACACCTCTCATGTCTACTAGTGATGCTATGACACCTCTTGCTACTGCAAGCACACTAACTAGAACATCAACGTGTGTGTGTGTGACACCCCTCCCCCTCCCCCTCATCCTCTCTCACCGCTCTGGGAGTCGGCCATCTTGTGGGCGGAGTCTGTGGCTCCTCCCATGCTGTCATCGTTCTCGGAGGCGGGGTCTGGCGTCTGCGCTGGCTCCTCCTCCTCGTACGGCTGGCTGGCGTCTCCACTTCCCTCGTTACTCTCCTCCCCCATCCCTCCATCCCTCTCCTCCTCATCCTCCTCCATCCCTCCATCCCTGTCCTCTTCATCCTCCTCCTCCTCCTCCTCTTCTTCATACTGGCAAACACAACAGCAGGTTACAATCAACATCCCCCAGCCACCCCTGGTGTTCTACCTCCCCCAGCCTCCCCTGGTGTTCTACCTCCCCCAGCCTCCCCTGGTGTTCTACCTCCCCCAGCCTCCCCTGGTGTTCTACCTCCCCCAGCCTCCCCTGGTGTTCTACCTCCCCCAGCCTCCCCTGGAGTTCTACCTCCCCCAGCCTCCCCTGGTGTTCTACCTCCCCCAGCCTCCCCTGGTGTTCTACCTCCCCCCCAGCCTCCCCTGGTGTTCTACCTCCCCCAGCCTCCCCTGGTGTTCTACCTCCCCCAGCCTCCCCTGGTGTTCTACCTCCCCCAGCCTCCCCTGGTGTTCTACCTCCCCCAGCCTCACCCTCTCTGCCTCCTCCTCCTCCTCCTCTTCCTCTCTCCCGCTGCTGTCCGTATCTATGACTATGACATCGTGCTGGGGGGCGTCGCCCTGCAGGGTCCCGGGGTCAGAGGGCACGGACTGGGACACGCCCCCCTCCTCCTCCCCCTCCTCAGCCAGCGCAAGGAACCCCTCCTCTGGCAGCTCCTACACACACACACACACACACACACACACACACACACACACACACACACACACACACACACACACACACACACACACACACACACACACACACACACACACACACACACACACAGGATAGTAAGTTGGTCTGTCCGTTCTGCCAACCTTTCCACCAGCAGAGCTGAAAGCTTCAGTGAAATAAATACAAACAGTAACACTGTTAAACCTTCCAACCTGATATATACACACACACAGTTACATATACACAGACACATATATACACACACACACACACACACACACACACACACACACACACACACACAGACACACACACAGACACAGACACAGACACAGACACTCTCTCTTACTTGGCTGTTGTCTGGGGCGTCTTGGCTCTCTCCTCCCTCCATCTCTCCACCTGTACCTTCATCTATGTCCTCCTACACACACACACACACACACACACACACACACACACACACACACACTACATTTTAGACATTTATCCAGCCTTGAAGATATTTAAGGCTTTATAAAGGAGAACAAGGTGTGTTCTGGTGTCCAGGTGGTTTACAGCCTCACGCTGGTAGTTTTAGGTAAGAAAATCACATAACTGCTTTTTTAAAACAACCCGGCGGTCCACCGAGAGGCGGGATGAAAGATGGACCAATCAGGACAGATAACACGGTAACGACTGGAACGGCAACGACTAAGGATCAAAGGATCCTGAGAGAATGCAGCTGTGGGTGGTCCAAAGTAACAACCTACTTGGGCCTGCGGATCCACCAGGGGAGGAAAAAATGCCGTGGCAGCTACCAGATGCAAGCTTGCACTGCGCCAGCAGGTCAGACAAGGTCAGGTTGAGCACCACAGTGCTACTGATCCCACCATTGCATCCGGTGAGAGAGAGCAAGAACAGCCTCCCCAGCAGGATATGCAACCACATCTGCACGACCCACAACAGGAGCATCAGAGCAGAACGTCAGGTAGAGAATCCACCAAAGAAACCCCGGAGAAGCCAGACCGGAAACCCAAGATCAAGTGGCCAAAGGCCAGTGACAAGGATCCATGGAGAAGCTTTGACGAAAGCTTACATACCACCCTCCAGAACAGTCTAAGAGGCAGCACAACGTCCAAGCTGAACATCTTCGGCCATATGATCTATGAGGAAGGCAAGGGAAGATTTGGAGAGATGCCTCAGAGGAGGACCGTTCCGAGGCAGAGCGGGAGACGGGAGAGAGAAATCCTCCAGCTGGTAAAGGAGCGGCGACGTTTGCGGAAGGCATGGAGGAGAGCTGAGGAAGAGGAGAAGGAGGGCTTGCAGAACCTCTGGAGTCAGATCAGAACCAGACTCACCCACCTGAGGCGAGCTGAACGGATCAGGAAACGTACGTAGAAGCAACAAGGAAAAGGCAAGGACGAACTTCCCGGGACCCGTTCAAGTACGCCCGGGGTTTGCTTGAGGAGAAGAAATTGGGGAAGCTGCAGACCACCGAGCAGGAGCTGGAGGAACACATCAAGGAGCAGCTCAGTGACAGCCAAAAGGAGAGTCCCCTTGGTTCCCCAGGGCACGTACCGCTCCCACCCGAGCCCTCTTCTCAGTTTGACACCACTCCCCCCAGATGGTCTGAAGTTAAGCAGGTGGTGGAGCATGGCAGAGCTGCATCTGCAACCGGACCAAATGGCGTCTCCTATAGGGTATACAAGAACTGCCCAAGGACCCTGAAGCTTTTGTGGAGACTAATGGGCATTGCCTGGAAAACAGAATCCATCCGTTCAGCATGGAGCAGAGCAGTCACTACCTTCATCCCGAAAGAGAAAGACTCCTATAACATCAGCCAATTCAGAGGCATAGCCTTATTGAATGTGGAGGGGAAGATTTTCTTCCCAGTGATGGCAAAGCGCATGACCAGCTACCTCCTGGCAAACAACTACATCGACACCAGCTGTCAGAAGGCAGGCGTCCCAGGATTTCCTGGCAGCTATGATCTGGGAACAGATCCAGAAAGCGAAATCAGACCTGCACGTCGTTTGGCTGGACCTTGCAAACGCCTATGGGTCTGTTCCCCACCAGCTCATCCACTTTGCCCTAAAATTCTTCCATATACCACTGTGCATCCAGAGCCTAGTAGCAACCTACTTTAACAACTTCCATGTATTCTACACAACCCAGGAGTTCTCAACGTGTTGGCACCGGCTGGAGAAAGGGATAGCGATGGGTTGTTCCATCTCCCCCATCCTTTTCACAGCAGCGTTTGAGATCATCCTAATCGGCGGAAGACAGATGGTCCGAGGAGTCAGATCCCAGTCAGGTCTGCGACTCCTGGCCCTATGGAGTTATATGGATGATGTCACCACACTCCTTCAGACAGCAGAGTGCACAGCGAGACTTCTGAAGAGGTTTGAGGAGCTCCTAACATGGGCCCGGATGAGGATAAAACCAACTAAGTCCTGCAGTCTCTCAATCAGGAAAGGAGCCCGGAATGACAACATCTCCTTCTCAGTCGATAGCGAGAAGATCCCGCTGCTAGTGGACCATCCTGTGCGAAGCCTCGGAAGGCTTTACACGGCTGACCTTTCTGACAAGCACATGGCTTCCTCTGTCACTTCCCAGCTCTCGGACGGCCTGAAGAAGATCGACCAAAGCCTCCTGCCAGGGAAATTCAAGGTGTGGTGTTACCAGTTCACCTTATACCAACGTCTCATGTGGCCCCTGAAGTTGTGTGACATCACCTTAACAACAGTGCTGAAGTTGGACTCAAAAGCCAACCACTACATCCGCAAGTGGCTGGGCCTACCCTGTTGCCTCTCTAATATAGCGCTGTTTGGAAGAACCACACTGAAGCTCCCACTGAAATCCATCAGCCTGGGCTACAAAAAGGAGAAGGTGAGACTCGTGTTCGAGCTGAGAGACTCACTTGACCCGTTTGTCCAACACAGCAACGCCCAGGTTCGCACAGGACGCAAGTGGGATGCCACGCAAGCAGTTGACCAGGCCATCAATCGCTTGAAACACCAGGAGATCGTCGGGGTGCTGCAACCAGGCAGGACTGGTTTTGGATGGCGATCAGCACCCAAGATATAGTCCAAGGCAACGAGGAAGGAAAGGAAAGATCTAGTGATCTCCGAAGTCGTAAAGATGGAAGAGGAGTGCTACAAAATCAGAGCCGTGGGCCAACAACAGCAAGGAAGATGGACAACGTAGGAGGCTGTGATCAACAGAGCCATCACATGGAAGGATATGTGGAGGATGCCCCAAGCAAGGCTGAGCTTCTCGATCAGGGGCACCTACGACACCCTTCCCAGTTCCCGGAACCTGCACCTCTGGTACGGCACAGAGGAGACCTGCCAACTCTGCAACGCCAACAACCCAAACTTGCGGCACATCCTCTCTGGATGCAAGGCGGCACTGACGCAGGGTCGGTACAGGTGGCGTCACGACCGGGTGCTGCGCAAGCTAGCAGAAATTCTGGAAGCACGCAGACTGGAATCAAACAAGATCAGCCCAGTCACATCACAGCAGCGGATCCAGTTTGTCCAGCAAGGGGGAGAAAATCAGGGCAGCAGCACGAAGCAGTGGTCCCTCCTGTCTCCTGGAGGAGAGCGGAACATGAGAGCTGAACTCGATCGACAGCTGAAGTTCCCACATGAGATCACATCAACCTCCCTTCGGCCAGACATCGTACTCTGGTCCACCCCGATGAGGACAGTCATCATGGCGGAGCTGACCGTTCCATGGGAAGAGGGGATGGAGGCTGCCTTCGAGAGAAAGAAGGAAAAGTACACAGACTTGGCAGCTGTGTGCTCGCAAGCAGGGTGGAGGGCAGTCACCTACCCAGTGGAAGTTGGGTGCAGAGGCTACACAGGAACAACTACACAGCGGCTCCTGAGGTCGCTGGGGATCACAGGATCCAAGCTGAGAAAGGCGCTCAAAGACCTGGCGGAGGAGGCTGAACAAGGGAGCTTCTGGCTCTGGCTCAGAAGAAAGGACAAGGCCTGGGGGAAAGAAGGATCCTAGGGCTGGCTGCAGGGAGTGGCAGGGAGACGTCCCTGTCACTGCTCCACCATCTCCAGATGTTCCGGGATTAAAGGAGCGAAACATCAGTGAAGGGTGGCTCCCGGCTGACGACCCTGCAGTCAGCCCACTGGCACCGTCGGAGGTGCGACAGGCAGCAATGCCCAGCAGGTACACCCACCTGTGCTTTCATCTCTCAAAACTAATTTCTCCTGTGTGTGTGTGTGTGTGTACCTCCAGCCCCATCCTCTGGACTAGACGTAGTCTCTTGGTGACAGGTGATTGGTCAGGCTCCTCTGGGGGCGTGTCTGTCTCTGGCCCCGCCTCCGGCTGATCCTCACGCACACGCTTTGGTCCTGGAGCGCGCACACACACACAGTCACACACACACACACACACACACACACACACGAAATTTGTTTAAATCCACTTCCAAACAATGTTGTTTCCACATAACAAAAATCTTTGAGTCACTATCATATAGACAGGCCTACCGTCCAATAAAGCCTGGGTGGGTTAGGGTCAGACTGTCATACAACACACAGACTAAACAACGGTTCTGTCTGGGGACATGGAACAGTGTGTGTGTCCTTCCCTTAGACAGGCTGTCCTTTACTGGGACATGGGACAGGCTGTCCTTTACTGGGACATGGGACAGTGTGTGTCTGTCCTTCCCATGGGACCTGCTGTTCTACGGATGTTAGTTACTAGGAAGTTAGCTACCATACACACACATCACCAGAGCAATTATCTACCCCCCCTCCACACACACACGTTTCCTAGACAACCACCTGATCCAATCACAGCAGAGGAGGTGGAGGGCCGCTCCTCCTGATTGGCTGGCTCAGCGGGGGGCGTGGCCTGCTGCTGGGTGGGCTGGACGAAGGCGGTGGTCTGGCAGCTGATTGGCTGAGCCAGGCCGGGGGGCGGGACGCTGGGGCTGGTGGAACGCTGGACTGAGACGCTGGGGAACACAGAGACACACCCCCCCTCTGAGGGAGGGGGCTGTTACACACACACACACACACACACACACACACACACCCCCTCTGAGGGAGGGGGCTGTTACACACACACACACACACCCCCCCTCTGAGGGAGGGGGCTGTTACTAGTAGGGTTGGGTACCGAAAATCGGTACCGGTAGGTACCGGTTACTTTACATTCGGTATGTACCCGTACCGAATTGCAAAGGAGATTTCGGTGCCTCATTTCGGTACTTTTCTATCTCGCGACGTCACATCGCCTGTTAAATTTCCACTCAGTGAAAGCAGCGAGTACGGAAGGATAACGAGAAGGTTGCTAATAGCAACTTCCGCTAGCGGGTTGGCGTAACGCGACGCTCGATTTATGGGTGCGTTCCGTAAACTCGTTCTGGAATTCTGATCACCACTCGTGGAATGCCTTCTGTCCAATCAACTGACTTGCTCCCCTTATGACGTCGGGCCCAGTGTGCGCTGCGACGCTCTCAGAGCGAGTTTACGAACGCAAGCCTTTGATTGGACAGTGCACTCCAGGATTCGACGCGTCTGTTGATGATGTTGTGCGGATGTGTGGCTGCGTCTCTTCGAGGTGGACAACATGATCGGGGATCTCTTGATATTCGGGTACTGTCCTTATCCTACTACTGTGTCTGAAATATCAATCGTCATGTCAACATGGACCAGAGAGGGGGAGGGGAGTAGTAGTAGCTGAGCGGCAACAGAGTTTGGATTTTGACGAGGTGGAGGGCTCCAGTTTATCAGAGTTATATTTCCTCTTGGTTCTGGGGGCTATGCAGGCCTCTTCACTAGATCCCTTTTTTACGAATATTCTGATGTCCTTGAGGGGCTGCCGAACAAGTGTGTACTCGTATTCGACATCAGTACCAACGATAGGCACCCCCAGCTTAATGGAGTCCCCAAGGCTCAGGAGTTTTATTTTCATTTATTTTAATTTGAGTGTATATTTAACTAATATATATTGTGCCTCAGCAATAAAAAAGTGAAAAGCTGTTTAATGTTGTCGACCGTGTTATTATATATATATATATATATATATATATATATATATATATATATATATATGTCATTTAAAAAAATCAAAAGTACCGAATTAAGTACCGTTTTGGTACCGGTACCGTTTTTAAAGTATCGGTTAGGTACCGGTACCGGATAAAACCCAAACGGTACCCAACCCTAGTTACTAGGGGTGTAACGGATCACCTAACTCACGGATCGGGTCACGTTTTTTTTTTTTTTTATACTTTATTTTTCTTTTCTTTTTTTTTACATGAATTGGGTCACGGTTTTTGAGTCATGGATCGGATAATTTTTCGGATCAACACAAATATTTTTATAAAAATGCTTTTTCCTTGAATTCTGTAAAAACACCACTTTAATTATGTGAAAAAACCCAACAACATTCAAGATGTCAAAACTGGTAATATATACTGTATACAGTGGGGAGAACAAGTATTTGATTTTGCACGTTTTCCCACTTAGAAAGAATGTAGAGGTCTGTAATTTTTATCATAGGTACACTTCAACTGTGAGACGGATTTTTAAAAATGATTTTAAAGTAATTAATTTACATTTTATTGCATGAAATAAGTATTTGATACATCAGAAAAACAGAACTTAATATTTGGTAAAGAAACCTTTGTTTGCAATTACAGAGATCAGACGTTTCCTGTAGTTCTTGACCAGGTTTGCACACACTGCAGCAGGGATTTGGGCCCACTCCTCCATACAGATCTTCTCCAGATCCTTCAGGTTTCGGGGCTGTCGCTGGGCAACACGGACTTTCAGCTCCCTCCAAAGATTTTCTATTGGGTTCAGGTCTGGAGACTGGCTAGGCCACTCCAGGACCTTGAGATGCTTCTTACGGAGCCACTCCTTAGTTGCCCTGGCTGTGTGTTTCGGGTCGTTGTCATGCTGGAAAACCCAGCCACGACCCATCTTCAATGCTCTTACTGAGGGAAGGAGGTTATTGGCCAAGATCTCGCGATACTTGGCCCCATCCATCCTCCCCTCAATACGGTGCATTCGTCCTGTCCCCTTTGCAGAAAAGCATCCCCAAAGAATGATGTTGCCACCTCCATGCTTCACGGTTGGGATTTTTCTAATAATTGCGCCAACAGTTGTTGCCTTCTCACCAAGCTGCTTCCCTATTGTCCTGTAGCCCATCCCAGCCTTGTGCAGGTCTACAATTTTGTCCCTGATGTCCTATGTAACATATTGATCTTTCTGTGTGTGTGTGTGTAATGCGCGTTCCGCATGTTCCGCTGCAGCTGTAGGATATAGATCACCTTCTATATAAAATCACCTGCTCGGCTTTAATGACTTAACCGCTATTTAAGAAATTATAATTGTTGCCACCCTCTAGTTTTTGTTGAAACTACGTCTTTGTTTTGAGCGCCAGTGCGCGTTTTATGCGCGTGCACGCGGAAAAAAAATCGCACGAGGGAGGCATTTCGAGTTCTTCTCCGCCGAACAACGTAACTAGCTCGCCACGTCTTAAAGGGACCAAGTCATTTGATTGGACAAGAGGCGTTTCTTGAATGCTGATCAGATTCCAGAGCGGATTTACGAACGCAGCCTTGTTGTTGTGGATTCCCAGCTTCATGTGTAGTGAGTAAACAACAGATTCTTTTTTTTTCGCATTATCAACCTATCATTGCGCTTAAGAGTAAAACAAAGCACGCAACTGTCGCGTCTATCTTTTCATGGCAACTCTACATTGTGATTTACAAGAGATATTAACTAATATATTAAGTAATATTATTACTTGGTTACATTTTGCAATTGATCCGCGGTACACATGCGTACCGAACCGTGGGGGGCGATCCGTACGGATCACGGATTATCCGTGATCCGTTACACCCCTAGCTGTTACACACACACACACACACACCCTCTGAGGGGGGGGGGGGCTGTTACACACACACACACACACACCCTCTGAGGGGGGGGCTGTTACACACACACCCTCTGAGGGGGGGGCTGTTACACACACACCCTCTGAGGGGGGGGGCTGTTACACACACACACACCCACCCTCTGAGGGGGGGGGATGTTACACACACACACACACACACACACACACCCTCTGAGGGGGGGGGCTGTTACACACACACACACACACCCTCTGAGGGAGGGGGCTGTTACACACACACACACACACACACACACACACTCTGAGGGGGCAGGGTTACACACACACACACACACACACACCCTCTGAGGGAGGGGGCTGTTACACACACACACACACACACACACACACCCTCTGGGGGGGGGGCTGTTACACACACACACACACACACACACACCCTCTGAGGGGGCAGGGTCACACACACACACACACACACACACCCTCTCAGGGGGCAGGGTCACACACACACACACACACACACACACGACAAGCCACTGATCAGTCACACCAGGAAGTAGCTGCCATCCATCCCATAATACCCCTAATCTCTCTCACCCTCCTGGCTGTCGGCCTGCGTGGTCGGCATGACGGTGGCGGTGGGCGTTGGCATGGCGACGGTAGCCGGGGTGACCATGGGGCGTATGCTGGCGCGGGGCGTGGCCTTGCTGCTGGGGGCGGGGCCGCTGGGGGTGGGCCGGATGTTGGCCGTGGGGGGGTCAGAGGAGCTGGTGCTGGTGCTGGGGGGGGGGTTAAAAAATATAATCAGGAAGTGAAACGCTGGAGACGTGTATGAGCCTGAGGAGGAAGGAGTTCCCCTGTTTACCAAAGCAGCTCTTTAGCCAAGATGGCCGCCTCAAGAGAGGTTAAGAGTTCATGGCCGGGCTAGAGGGAGAGTTCTGCACTTTCAGAGAAAAGGGAAGTAAAACCTATTGGCTGTCAGGGTCAGATGGGCGTGACTAACTAGAGTATAAAAGAGACTCCAGACATTCAACCGACTCTTCGCTTGGAGACTAGCGTGTTAAGACCTGTCCAAAGCCTTGGAGACTAGTGTGTTAAGACCTGTCCAAAGCCTTGGAGACTAGCATGTTAAGACCTGTCCAAAGCCTTGGAGACTAGCATGTTAAGACCTGTCCAAAGCCTTGGAGACTAGCATGTTAAGACCTGTCCAAAGCCTTGGAGACTAGCATGTTAAGACCTGTCCAAAGCCTTGGAGACTAGCATGTTAAGACCTGTCCAAAGCCTTGCGGTGTATTGATGTTTGGAGTACCTCAGTTTTGAAGTCACGGTTTGGTATGTTTTCAGTACAACAGGGTAAAAATCCCCCAAATATGTGTGCATATATATATATATATATATATAATTTAGCAGTGTGTGTACAGTAGTGTGTGTGTGTGTAGTACAGTAGTGTGTGTGTGTAGTACAGTAGTGTTTGTGTGTGTGTAGTACAGTAGTGTTTGTGTGTGTGTAGTACAGTAGTGTGTGTGTGTGTGTAGTACAGTAGTGTTTGTGTGGGTGTAGTACAGTAGTGTGTGTGTAGTACAGTAGTGTGTGTGTGTAGTACAGTAGTGTGTGTGTGTGTAGTACAGTAGTGTGTGTGTGTGTACCTGGTCCTGTCGGCAGCAGGGGAGCTCTTCAGGCTCATCTGTCTCTGCTCTGCTGCTCTCTGCTGCTCCTGGCCCTGTGGGGTGGGGGGGGGGGGGGGGGGGGGGGGGGTGGAGTGTAGGTTCTAGTAAAGGTTCTCACCCTCTCTAACCCTAAAGTAAAGGTTCTAACCCCTCTAACCCTAAAGTAAAGGTTCTAACCCCCTCTAACGCTAAAGTAAAGGTTCTAACCCCCTCTAACGCTAAAGTAAAGGTTCTAACCCCCTCTAACCCTAAAGTAAAGGTTCTAACCCCCTCTAACCCTAAAGTAAAGGTTCTAACCCCCTCCAACCCTAAAGTAAAGGTTCTAACCCCCTCTAACCCTAAAGTAAAGGTTCTAACCCCCTCCAACCCTAAAGTAAAGGTTCTAACCCCCTCTAACCCTAAAGTAAAGGTTCTAACCCCCTCTAACCCTAAAGTAAAGGTTCTAACCCCCTCTAACGCTAAAGTAAAGGTTCTAACCCCCTCTAACGCTAAAGTAAAGGTTCTAACCCCTCCAACCCTAAAGTAAAGGTTCTAACCCCCTCTAATCCTAAAGTAAAGGTTCTAACCCCCTCTAATCCTAAAGTAAAGGTTCTAACCCCCTCTAACACTAAAGTAAAGGTTCTAACCCCCCCCGCCCCCCTCTAACCCTAAAGTAAAGGTTCTAACCCCCTCTAACGCTAAAGTAAAGGTTCTAACCCCTCCCCTCTAACCCTAAAGTAAAGGTTCTAACCCCTCTAACGCTAAAGTAAAGGTTCTAACCCCCTCTAACCCTAAAGTAAAGGTTCTAACCCCTCTAACCCTAAAGTAAAGGTTCTAACCCCTCCAACCCTAAAGTAAAGGTTCTAACCCCGCCCCTCTAACCCTAAAGTAAAGGTTCTAACCCCCCCCGCCCCCCTCTAACCCTAAAGTAAAGGTTCTAACCCCCTCTAACGCTAAAGTAAAGGTTCTAACCCCTCCCCTCTATCCCTAAAGTAAAGGTTCTAACCCCTCCCTCTATCCCTAAAGTAAAGGTTCTAAACCCCCCCGCCCCCCTCTAGCCCGTACCTTAGTGCTGCTCTGCTCCTGGGCGTCGTCCCTCTGCTCAGCGTGAGGGTGAGTCTGCTGCTGGCGGAGGTCTCGGAGCTCGCGGTCCTGTCTCTGCAGCCGGCCTTCCAACTGAGACTTCAGGGCGTTCAGACGGACCTCCATCTCCTCACGGCCCACCTGCAGGTCCTCCTTCTCCTTATACAGCTGCTCCTTCTCCTTACACAGCTGCTCCTTCGCATCTGTAACATGCACACCATCATCATCATCATCATCACCATCATCCAGTGTTGTAGTACTCGAGTCCAGGACTCGAGTACTCGTGACTCGACTCGGGCTCGAGCATGGAGGACTCGTGACTCGACTCGGACTTGAGCTCTGAGGGGACGGCAGGTGGAGACGTGGTCGGACTTGTTTTGATAAAGATTACTGATAAAGATTCTGATGCCGACTGAGGCACCAGAATCGTGCGCTTTGCCTTTAGAGATTTTACATCAAGCTCTAACAAGACCTCTGCTAAGTGTAATATATTATGTAAACGCATATTATGTAAACGCACTATTGAGGAGAAGACAGGGACAACCTCAAACTATAACAGACACTTGTCAAGGAAGCACCCCGAAAAGTAAGTAAGATGCAATATGTCAGGTTATGTCATAACGTTGTAGCTATAGCTTAGACAGCCCATCAGTGTGTCTGTAGCTAGCTGACTGATTAAACATGTCCAGATGTTCAGATTACGATAAAAACGGCAGTGCTGGTGCGGTCCCCTTTTGCATATCAAAGCTTGCTTGGCGAGCAAACAGGGAGAAAAGTTAGGAACAATAAACAATCATGTTTACTTTCCATCTATTTAAGCTTGTTTAGAAATAGTTTAGCAGGTTTAATTGAAGCTGGAGATTCTAAGGTTTCTGCTCCCGTTTTTGCGCGTCTGTGGTAAAAACTTCCGCTACTGACACACTGATGGGTTGGCTAGCTGGACGGTTATGGTTGGCTAGCTGGATGGTTATGGTTAGCTAGCTGGCTGGTTAGCTAGCTGGTCAGCTAGCTGGATGGTTGGTTGGCTAGCTGGATGGTTATGGTTGGCTAGCTGGGTGGTTATGGTTAGCTAGCTGGATGGTTATGGTTAGCTAGCTGGATGGTTATGGTTGGCTAGCTGGATGGTTATGGTTAGCTAGCTGGCTGGTTGGCTGGTTAGCTAGCTGGTCAGATAGCTGGATGGTTGGTTGGCTAGCTGGATGGTTATGGTTAGCTAGCTGGATGGTTATGGTTAGCTAGCTGGATGGTTATGGTTAGCTAGCTGGATGGTTATGGTTAGCTAGCTGGATGGTTATGGTTAGCTAGCTGGTCAGCTAGCTGGATGGTTATGGTTAGCTAGCTGGTCAGCTGGCTGACTGGTTAGTTGGCTAGCTGGATGGTTATGGTTGGCTAGCTGGATGGTTATGGTTAGCTATCTGGATGGTTATGGTTAGCTAGCTGGATGGTTATGGTTAGCTAGCTGGATGGTTATGGTTAGCTAGCTGGATGGTTATGGTTAGCTAGCTGGATGGTTATGGTTGGCTAGCTGGATGGTTATGGTTAGCTAGCTGGCTGGTTGGCTGGTTAGCTAGCTGGTCAGATAGCTGGATGGTTGGTTGGCTAGCTGGATGGTTATGGTTAGCTAGCTGGATGGTTATGGTTAGCTAGCTGGATGGTTATGGTTAGCTAGCTGGATGGTTATGGTTAGCTAGCTGGATGGTTATGGTTAGCTAGCTGGTCAGCTAGCTGGATGGTTATGGTTAGCTAGCTGGTCAGCTGGCTGACTGGTTAGTTGGCTAGCTGGATGGTTATGGTTGGCTAGCTGGATGGTTATGGTTAGCTATCTGGATGGTTATGGTTAGCTAGCTGGATGGTTATGGTTAGCTAGCTGGTCAGCTGGCTGACTGGTTGGTTGGCTAGCTGGATGGTTATGGTTGGCTAGCTGGATGGTTATGGTTAGCTAGCTGGATGGTTATGGTTAGCTAGCTGGATGGTTATGGTTAGCTAGCTGGATGGTTATGGTTAGCTAGCTGGATGGTTATGGTTAGCTAGCTGGATGGTTATGGTTAGCTAGCTGGTCAGCTGGCTGACTGACTGGCTGCTCTCAGACTCGTGACTCAAGTCCTGATTTTCGGGACTCGTAACTCGACTCGGACTAGAGCACGGAGGACTCAGACTTGACTCGGACTCGAGCATGGAGGACTCGGACTTGACTCGGACTAGAGCATGGAGGACTCGGACTTGACTCGGACTAGAGCATGGAGGACTCGGACTTGACTCGGACTAGAGCATGGAGGACTCAGACTTGACTCGGACTAGCGCATGGAGGACTCGGACTTGACTCGGACTAGAGCATGGAGGACTCGGACTTGACTCGGACTCGAGCATTCTCTTCTTTGGTGACTCGTGACTCGACTCGGACTTGAACACTGGGGACTTCTTTGCCATTTGCCATTTAGCAGACGCTTTTATCCAAAGCGACTTACAATTACGAATTACAGGGACATTCCCCCTGGAGTAACTGAGGGCTAAGTGCCTTACTCAAGGGCACACTAGTAGTGGTGTGGCTTCAGGCGGGATTTGAACTCACAACCTTCCGATCACAAGTCCAACTCACTATCCACTAGACCACCACTACCCCTAGGACTCGACCTCGAGATTTAGGGACTCGACTACAACACCAGTGTTTCCTCTATATGCATTGATTCGTGGCGGGCCGCCACGAATGAATTTTCTCCGCCACTAATTGATTCAGTCCACTAAAACAACGATTTATTTTTCTTTATTATGAAGAAAAAAAAACAGATTGAAGCTAGATTCAGGCCGCTTTCAGACCTACATTTCGTTCCGATTTAGGGAGCAGTAAGTTACAATGTTGCAGACTTAATCGCCCCCACAAGCGCGAAGCGACGCGCTTGCAAAACAGTTTTGTGATTGGTCCGAGTTTAGCGGGAAATCAACTCACTCACGCGGCCAGTTTGATAGCAGCCTCGCAGACTTGCTGCAGCGGACCGCTAACGTCCAATCACAACAATGATTTTGTACAGTTCAGTATAATATTTGTAAATATGTTTTTGTTTGAATAATATTCACTCGGTCTTTTAGTTTCACACTCAAAAATCCCTCAAACGGTTCACTCTGTCTACAGCGGGAGAACAGATGGCAGAAGGAGAGCCATCAGCATCGGCTAGCTGTGGTGGTGTATCAGCAGACATTAGCTAGTAAAAAAACTATTCTTATGTGCCGTCACTTTAGCAACAACAGTATTGGCAGGGGAAAAGAAGGGGAGTCGATGTTTTATTGACAACGGAATTACATGCTGGATAAACATGCAGCTAAAATTCAGGGAACATTTGGACAATAAGAGACACACGGGAGAAGTACGGGAAAACAGGGCTCATGTAGGTGTCATCAAAGGTAAGAGTTGGTTTTCTTTAACTCAGCTGATACTCAGCTGTTTACCGAATGTTACATCTGACTGTCACACTGTGATTTTACTTCTGTAATGTGGTGGGTTGACATAATTCACCCACGGAACTATGGGTTGGGAGTATTGTTCCGCACGGACAGATAAGTGCGTGGTACCCGAGTTGTTTATTCAGTTCTATTTACTGCCTGAGTGTGTTGTTGACAGTCGTTCATATCCTACATTAAACGTTTAGCTTTGTCATTTGATACGCCGCCTACGACTCCCATCTCTCGGCACTACAGTAAACAGTTAATCAGTAACATTAGCCGGTTTTGTGCTCATGTAGACCTACTTCGTATTGATGAGCTGAGGATCTGTGTGTGTGTGTGTGTGTGTATGTATGTGACTGTCAGTCACAAGTTTATATTCTACGGATGTTGTTCAGTGCTGTATGTGCGTTCATGGTTCTGTGTGTACTTCATATTCGATGAGCTGATTATCTTTCACTGTGTGTGAAAGAGTTTTTGGTGAAATTACGTCGCGCGCTCTGCGCGCAAGGAATCGCCCTTCCACCACTAATGTGGAAATTGAACACTGTCATCATCACACTCACTGTTGAGCTGGTTGATCTTCTGCTTGGCTCCCATGAAAGCCTTCTTGGTCTTCTCCTCCTTGTCGGCCATCTGTTGCCGTAGCAACTCCTCCTTACTCCGCCTCTCCTGCAGCTCCTGCCGCAGGGCGTTTAGTTCCTCCCCCGTCTGCGGTTGCGCAGCCTCTGAGGTCTGCGCCGTCTGGCTGCTCTGCTGCTGCTGCAGCTGAACCACCTCCGCCTCCCGCTCAGCCAGCGCCTGGGACAAACAACCACACAAAAGGTTCAATCTAATCTGTGTGTGTGTGTGTGTGTGTGTGTGGTCCTACCTTCTGTGTGTGTGTGTGTGTGTGGTCCTACCTTCTGTGTGTGTGTGTGTGTGGTCCTACCTTCTGTGTGTGTGTGTGTGTGTGTGTGTGTGTGTGTGTGTGTGTGGTCCTACCTTCTGTGTGTGTGTGTGTGTGTGTGGTCCTACCTTCTGTGTGTGTGTGTGTGCTAGGTCCTCCTACCTTCTGTGTGTGTGTGTGTGTGTGTGTGTGGTCCTACCTTCTGTGTGTGTGTGTGTGGTCCTACCTTCTGTGTGTGTGTGTGTGTGTGTGTGGTCCTACCTTCTGTGTGTGTGTGTGTGTGCTAGGTCCTCCTACCTTCTGTGTGTGTGTGTGTGTGTGTGTGTGTGGTCCTACCTTCTGTGTGTGTGTGTGTGGTCCTACCTTCTGTGTGTGTGTGTGTGTGTGTGTGTGTGTGTGTGGTCCTACCTTCTGTGTGTGTGTGTGTGTGTGTGTGTGTGTGTGTGCTAGGTCCTCTACCTTCCCTGTGTGGTCCAGCTGCCCCTCCAGGTCCTTGGCGCGGGCCTCGGCCTGGCCCAGAGACGTCTTCAGGCTCTGGTTCTCCTGGGCTGAGCTCTGCCGGGCCTGCTGGAGTTCCTGCCTGGCCCGCTCCCCCTCCGCCTTGACCTGCTGGGCCTGGGGGTCAGGGGTCAGGGTTAGGAGACATCTGGGATGAGGTCAGGGTCAGTCATTAGGGTCAGGGTCAGTCATTAGGGTCAAGGTCAGTCATTAGGGTCAGGGTCAGTCATTAGGGTCAGTCATTAGGGTCAGGGTCAGTCATTAGGGTCAGGGTCAGTCATTAGGGTCAGTCATTAGGGTCAGTCATTAGGGTCAGGGTCAGTCATTAGGGTCAGGGTCAGTCATTAGGGTCAGTCATTAGGGTCAGGGTCAGTCATTAGGGTCAGTCATTAGGGTCAGGGTCAGTCATTAGGGTCAGGGTCAGTCATTAGGGTCAGGGTCAGTCATTAGGGTCAGGGTCAGTCATTAGGGTCAGGGTCAGTCATTAGGGTCAGTCATTAGGGTCAGGGTCAGTCATTAGGGTCAGGGTCAGTCATTAGGGTCAGTCATTAGGGTCAGTCATTAGGGTCAGGGTCAGTCATTAGGGTCAGGGTCAGTCATTAGGGTCAGTCATTAGGGTCAGGGTCAGTCATTAGGGTCAGTCATTAGGGTCAGGGTCAGTCATTAGGGTCAGGGTCAGTCATTAGGGTCAGGGTCAGTCATTAGGGTCAGGGTCAGTCATTAGGGTCAGTCATTAGGGTCAGGGTCAGTCATTAGGGTCAGGGTCAGTCATTAGGGTCAGGGTCAGTCATTAGGGTCAGTCATTAGGGTCAGGGTCAGTCATTAGGGTCAGTCATTAGGGTCAGTCATTAGGGTCAGGGTCAGTCATTAGGGTCAGGGTCAGTCATTAGGGTCAGGGTCAGTCATTAGGGTCAGTCATTAGGGTCAGTCATTAGGGTCAGTCATTAGGGTCAGGGTCAGTCATTAGGGTCAGGGTCAGTCATTAGGGTCAGTCATTAGGGTCAGGGTCAGTCATTAGGGTCAGTCATTAGGGTCAGTCATTAGGGTCAGTCATTAGGGTCAGTCATTAGGGTCAGGGTCAGTCATTAGGGTCAGTCATTAGGGTCAGGGTCAGTCATTAGGGTCAGGGTCAGTCATTAGGGTCAGGGTCAGTCATTAGGGTCAGTCATTAGGGTCAGGGTCAGTCATTAGGGTCAGTCATTAGGGTCAGGGTCAGTCATTAGGGTCAGTCATTAGGGTCAGTCATTAGGGTCAGTCATTAGGGTCAGGGTCAGTCATTAGGGTCAGTCATTAGGGTCAGGGTCAGTCATTAGGGTCAGTCATTTCCTGTCTGACCGCCCCCAGCGGGTGCGGGTGAGCTCCCACACCTCCACAGCCCTCAGACTCAGCACTGGGTCCCCCCAGGGCTGCGTGCTAAGCCCCATCCTCTACAACCTCTACACCTACGACTTCACCTCCGTCCACCCCAGCAACTCCATCATAAAGTTTGCAGACGACACCACCGTGGTGGGCTGCATCTCGGGGGGGGATGAGGCGGCGTACAGGGATGAGGTGGAGCAGCTGGGCAAGCTGTGCAAGGTTAACAACCTGCTGCTGAACCAGTCAAAGACCCAGGAAATCATCGTGGACTTCAGGAGGAAAAAATCTGAGGTCCAGCCCCTGCTCGTCGATGGAGGGAGGGTGGAGAGAGTCTCAACCCTCCGATTCCTGGGGGTGCACATACAGGATGACCTGTCCTGGAAGACCAACACAGCAGCCATCATCAAGAAGGCACAACAGCGGCTCTACTTCCTGAGAGTCCTCAGGAAATACCACCTCAAACAGGAGCTGCTTGTGACCTTCTACCACTGCACAGTGGAGAGCATCCTCACCTACTGCATCTGTGTGTGGTTCTCCAGCTGCACAGCCGCAGAGAGGAAAGCGCTACAGAGAGTCGTGAGATCGGCCCAGAAGATCATCGGCGCCCCCCTCCCCTCTCTGGAAGAGCTGTACAACACACGCTGCCTCAGGAAGGCCTCCAAGATATCCAGGGACCCATCCCACCCTGGGAACGAACACTTTGTTCGGCTGCCCTCGGGCAGGCGGTTCAGGCGGTTCAGGACCATGTTCGCAAGGACAAACAGGCTGAAGCTCAGCTTCTACCCTAGGGCCATTCAGGCCCTGAACACAGCAAAGAGCTAGGTTCTAGGCCCTGGACAATCTAGACAATTTGATGGCAGCTACTAGATTGTAATCAAGTGCAATACTGAAACACAACTGTGAACATTTCAAACCTGCAAACTGCGACACTTTAAATGAATGTGCAATAATACTATGTGCAATATGACAACCCTCGGGTACATAAGGTTCAGAGATAGGAAATGTTAGGATATTTATAGCATAGCATAGAGCAGGGGTCGGCAATAGGCGGCCCGTGGGCGATTGCTGGCCCGTCACCAATAATATTTGGCCCAGCAGATTATTTTGAGAATCCACTTTTTTTTCTTTTTTTTACAATATCGGACCGACAGTCCCACACCACGCCTATAATGTCTGAATAGAGAATCGACCTCCACCTGAATAATGCGTATTGTACTTTTATTCATGTTGAGAGTGAATGACACAGGGACAGACAATCAGGCAGCGAAGCGCACTGACGCTGAACCATAATCAGTGACCCATAAGTAGGTGGACAAGGCGTGGTGCTGAAATAGCGTGTGTGGTTTGAAAAAAATAACATCAGCTCATTAAATCATTCAAACGTAATGTTTACGTATGTGACTGCAACACACATATGAACAGTAACAAAGCAAATTCTGTTTAATTTTCTGAAAAACATTGACAACAAAATCGGCGCAAAAGTGGTGGTAGGCCTATGCTCCTGAAACGACAGAGCAAACGAGCTATTAGGGATAATAAGTACAATGAGCCATAAGCCATTCATTCAAAATATACAAAATACAATTAGGTTATTAAATACAATAACGACAGGCTTGGTACTCACGTAATGTGAAAAGTGGCATCTCCCATCGGTCAGTATTTGCTTGATATCTGGTGATATTGACGTCACTTTAATCCGCGGTTGTTTTGAAAACTAATAATATTCTTGATTTGATTATTGATAATAGTGATAACTTGAGTGTTTTCAAAGGGACATTTAGGCAGGTTTGTAATAACGGACACTGTATTTCAAATTAATTAGAGAGAGTCTCAACTATCGCAACTCTATAGTTTATGCACCGCCGCAACCTTCTTTCTACGATGCAACGAACTCCTGTAAGGGGTTCAGAGCTGTCTGGAGTTCCTCCTGGATTGACACAAAACTTTACTGAGGAGATTTCTGGACTAATTTGACAGTCTTACTATGCTTTCATACTCAGTGATTACTAATTAATAAGACCATTATGATAACGACATGGATCCATGTTGAGATGTCCGCGAGACATGCAGAGATTGTTTGTTATTTGAAGGGTATACCGCCATCCGCAGGCAGTTTTTATTTTAATTTTTTATGCATCAATCGATTCCTCTCGTGCGTCTTTATCACATTCATTGACGAAAAGGACGACTCGCATGTATAGAAAGGGAACATTGTGAGCACGGAAAATGTGAGTCTCACAACGGCTTTGCATTGATGAAACCAGGTAGGATGAACGCATAGTTCGCTGTCCATTCCTCTTTAAATTCCCTGTTTCCACCGTCAACTTTCCTCTTTAGACCTTTGGAGAGTGACATTATGTTTCTCTTGCTAGCAGGTTAAATGTTTAGCTAACTTCACCCGACACGCAAACAACCAATCCAATAATAATGTGACCTTGTCTGGGAGGAGGGGGGAATAATTATCTGAATAAAACTATGTTAAATAATTATTAGAATAAGTTAGGCTGCGATACATCGTCAGTCCACACATTTATTATTCAAAACTATGGAAAAGGGTGAAACTACGTTTCAACGTTGTTGAGAATCACAACACAAACTCGCTAGTCAAGCCTAATACTGCAACGTAATGGATTGGACTACTACCTAGTTAACTAGAACACTACTTTACATTGTTAGCAGGCTCACAAAACAAGCTGTGTTAGTTGACTAGCGATGTGTATATTTTTCGAAAGAAAAGTCAAAGTATTAGAACGTGTCACATTTTTTAAACAATCAATTACTTAAATTAGCCTTTGATTATGTTCTGGCCCGCCATCTAGTGGCTCAAAAAAATGTTGGCCCGAGGCCAAACCTAATTGCCGACCCCTGGCATAGAGTATACAGCACAGTGTTTTATTTGTATAGTATAGTATAGTGGATAGTGTATATAGCCTTTATTTATGTAAACCAGCTCTTTTTCCCTTCTTGTTTTTAGTATTTTTTTCCTAGCACCAGGGGAGCCCCCCCCCTCCCAAATTTCGTTGTATGGTACCTGTACTATATCAATGACAATAAAGCCCATTCATTCATTCATTCATAGGGTCAGTCATTAGGGTCAGGGTCAGTCATTAGGGTCATGGTCAGTCATTAGGGTCAGTCATTAGGGTCAGACACACGTTGGTCCACTCAGGTTCTGACCTCAGTCTTGAGCCGGTCGGCCTCCTGCCGGGCCTGCAGCAGCTCCTGCCTGGTTCTGTCCCCCTCGGTCTGGGCCTGACTCTGGGCCTGGCTCTGGTCCGCCCGGGCCAGCTGCAGGAGGCTCCTGGTGCTGTCCCCCTCCGTCCGGGCCTGGGCCAGGTCCCTCTGGGCCTGCTGCAGGTCGGTTCTGGACGTTTCTGCGTCTTGCCGGGCCTGGGTCAGGTCCCTCTGGGCCTGCTGCAGCTGGACCTCCCGCTGGTCCGGACCGGGCTGGGCCGAGCTCTCTGACACCAGCTGGGGAAGGGAGACAGAACCAGAGGATCACAGGGTATATACAGGAATCTTGAGGTTAATTTCAATACCTTTCTAAGACTTTTTAAAGACCTTGTCAATATTTTTCCAGACCTCACCGCCACTTCGAGGTGTAACCGTTTACATCAGTGACACCTTTAACTTAACAGTTTTAGTTTGCAATAGAATAGACCACTATCATACAACAGAATTTCCGGTTGATCTTTGTTTTTTAATTAACTTTTACTAAGTTTTTAGGACTCAAACTCTTTGGACAGAGTCTAATTCAGAAAAATTCCTACAAAATTCAAGACTTTTTAATACTTATTAAGGGTCTTGATTTTCCCAAAATTGATTTAGCAACATTTAATACTTTTCAAGACTGATCCGGATACCCTGGATCAGAACCACACACACTGTTCTCTACCATCAACCGCCTACTCTGCCCCTCTTCCCTCTGGTCCAATCTCTGCTCCAAATTCCTGGAGTTCCAGCCCCTCCCCCTCCACCCGCACCTCAGCTCCCTGGACCCCAGCTCACAGCCGTGGTCCAGGACTGCCTACCCACCCTCTGCCCCAACATGGTGGACTATTAACACCTCTCTGGTATCTGGCATAGTCCCCTCCAGCTTCAGAACTGCCTCAGGTCACCCCCATCCTCAAACAGCCTGGTCTGGACCTGATGACCTCCACAATCACCGGCCGATCTCCAACCTTCCTTTCCTCAGTAAAATTCTGGAAAGAGCAGCCGCCGGCCAACTACATCAGCACATGTCCAACCATGAGCTCTATGAGCCCCTCCAATCCCAAAATACACCACAGCACGGAGACCGCCCTCATCAAGATCATCAACGATCTCCTCATCACTGCTGACTCTGGTGTAACCGGCACAGCCCTCTCCTGGTTCCACTGCCTCTCTAACAGGGAACAGTTTTTTTACCATCAATGGCTCGAGTTCCCCCACAGCCCCAGTCAATCAAGGCGTGCCTCAAGGCTCTGTACTCTGACCACTCCTCTTCACCATCTACATGCTTCCCCTTGGCCAGATCATCTGTCATCACGGCCTCGACTTCCACTGCTACGCTGATGATACCCAAATCTATCTCAGCTCCACCCCATCCTCTCCGCTCCCCCCTCAGTCTCTTGTCAACTGCCTGCACGAAACAAAAACTTGGATGTCATCAAATTCTCTCAAAATGAACAGTAAGAAAACAGAGCTCATGGTTGTGGAACCCAAGGCGCTGCTCCGGAAGGTTGGCGACTTCATTCTCGAGGTTGACGGCTGCTCCATCTCCCAAAGTCCACAACCTGGGTGTCATCCTTGACTCCACCCTTTCCTTCCAATCCCACATCCGTGGGGATCCGTCACCAAATAAATCGGCCTTCTTCCACCTAAGGAACATTGCCAGACTCCGACCGTCACTCTCCGACTCTGTTCCTGAAACCCTGGTCCATGTCTTGGTCACCTCCCGCCTGGACTACTGCAATGGAGTCCTGTTCAGGTACCCAACAAAGCCCTGGACAGGCTCCAGTATGTTCAGGTACCCAGCAAAGCCCTGGACAGGCTCCAGTATGTTTTTTTTATACTGGAGGAACAGAGAAGCAGTACAAAGGGGGCGATAGAAGTTCTTAGGGACACAGTAGAGGGGAAAGCGGACGTCTTTAGGAGACGTAGTGCTGAGGGGCAGAAGATGTCTCAGGAGGAGCAGTTAAGGTGTAACCTGAAGAGGTGGGTCTTCAGTCTACGACGGAAGATGGGTAGTGACTCTGCCGTTCTGACAGCCGTGGGGAGCTCATTCCACCAGCGGGGAGCCAGAGTTGTGAAGAGACGTGATCGGGCAGCACGACTGCTGTGCAGAGGTGGTGGGGCCAGTCGGCCAGCCGAGGTGGAGGAGCGGAGTGAGCGGGCTGGAGTTTGGGGGGTTACCATTTCCTTTAGGTAGGCAGGGGCTGTCCCTTTAGCTGCCTGATATGCAAGCACCAGGGTCTTGAATCGGATGCGAGCTGCTACCGGGAGCCAGTGCAGGGTGCGAAGGAGAGGGGTGACATGAGAGTATTTGGGGAGGTTGAATACCAGACGTGCAGCAGCGTTCTGGATGAGCTGCAGAGGTCTAATGGCGTAGGCGGGGAGACCAGCCAAGAGTACGTTGCAGTAATCCAGGCGAGAGATGACCAGTGCCTAGGGGTGTAACGGATCACGGATAATCCGTGATCCGTTCGGATCGCCCTCCACGGTTCGGATCGCATGTGTACCGCGGATCAATAGCAAAAAAAAAAAAAAAAAAAAAACGTGCGCTTTATTCTCACTCTCTGCATGCGTACTGAGTTGACAACAACATTCATTCACTCATCTCTGTCCCACTTATATCACGTCATATCACCCGCAAAGCAGCCTGGGTGATTGTGTAAACACACACCTCCACATGAAGCTGGGAATCCACAGTAACAAGTATGGCGAGTGCTAGCAACGTTGGCGAACTGGAAAGGCCTCCCTCGTCATTGAAATCACATGTATGGGAGCACTTTGGCTTCCCTGTCACTTATAATAATGATGGAAGGAGGGAGGTTGATAAGAAAGTTACGGTGTGTAGGCATTGTGCCACGCGGAAATCTTATGAGGCAGGCAATACGTCAAGCATGGCCACACATTTAACGCGACATCACCCTGGTGTGTTGATGACGGGGGGCAAGAAAAAAGTACCGCAACAACAACTTCTCCAAACGTCATTTAAACAAACGATTCCTGCAGACTCAGACCGGGGTAAAGCCATTACCAATTCAATTGGGAAGTTTATCGCGGCAGACATGAGGCCATACTCCGTTGTGGAGAACGGAGGGTTTCAAAATATGATCAATGTGCTTGAGCCACGTTACAAAATCCCCTCGCGCCCCCACTTCAGTGAGAAGGTTGTGCCCGACCTCTATGAAAAGGAGAGGATCCTAATTGTCGGCGAATTAGCAAATGCATCCTCTGTTGCCCTCACCACAGGCGGGTGGACCTCCCGTGCAACGCAAAGCTACGTGACCGTGACGGCTCACTTCATCACAGCAGAGTGGGAGATGTGCAGTCCCGTGCTGCAGACGCGCGCACTCTATGAGAGTCACACAGGTACCAATCTTGCGCAGATCCTGACAGGAGCAGTAGCAGAGTGGAAGCTAGAGAGACCCAATATAAATATCCCAGTCACCACAGATAATGCCAAGAACCAAGCAAATGCAGTGATAAAAGCTGGACTGGGGCCACAGATAGGGTGCTTTGCATTCCATTAATTTAGCATCCCAAAGGGGAATCTCTGTCAACCGGATGGACCGCCTCCTTGGGAGGATCAGGAAGGTTGTTTCCTATTTCCACAGGAGCACAACAGCTGCTCATTTGCTTAAGACCAAGCAAGAAATGCTACAGCTACCAACCCACAAGCTCATACAGGATGTCACAACAAGATGGAACTCCACCTATGACATGATGGAGCGCTATCTGGAGCAGCAGGCAGCTGTATACTCTGCACTGACAGACAAGACCCTGAAAAGAAATGTCAAAGACATTGTCACCTTGTCTGATGGTGACGTGAAAGTGGCAGAAGAGGTCCTCGAAGTGCTCAAACCCCTAAAGATGATAACAACTCTGATGAGCACTGAAACAGCACCATCTGTGTCCATGATCCTACCTCTGAAAACAAGGATTCTACAATCCATGGCCCCAGATGAGCAAGACAGCAACATCACTGGAGATGTCAAGGCTGCCATTAGAGGGGACCTGAGCCCCAGATACACTGACCCCCCTCTACAGGACTACCTTCACCGATCTACTGCACTGGACCCAAGGTTCAAGTCGCTGTCTCACCTAGACCCTACCCTACGTCAGAGGACATACAGCGATCTCATCACTGAGATTATGGGCACTGAAGAAAAGGTAAATATATATATATATTAAAACGTTTTTTTTACCTAATATTTAATTACTTAAATAATAAATACTGCAATTATTTTAGTCTATGCCATTTTGGATTTAGATAATAATGTATGTTATTGCTACAATTATAGTTCTATGAAATATGAAAATAAATGATTAGATTAATAGATCGATTCCTTTTTTCTGCAGGGTCAAGCCACAGAGCTGCCAGGAGAAGACGCAGAGCCAGAGGCATCTCCTCCACAAAAGAAGTCAGCCATGCAGGAGCTTTTTGGGGAGACCTTTGTGAGCAGCATGGACATAGCCCAGACGTTTGCCAACACCATTGAGGAGGAGGTGTCATCCTACAAGGTAGCAAGCAGCATTCCACTGGATGGTGATCCACTGGCATGGTGGAAAAGGAATGAGGATAAATACCCTCACGTTGCCATGATGGCAAGACGCTACCTGGCTGTGCCGGCTACTTCAGTTCCTAGCGAGAGGGTGTTCTCCACAGCAGGAGACATAGTGACTGCAAATAGGTCTGCCCTCTCCCCAGACAATGTGGACATCCTCATATTTTTGAAAATGAATATGAAGAAGTTATAAGCTAGAGGCTGCTTTGCTTTATTTACTTTTTTTTCTTACCATGTTTAAAGGATTTCACTTTATTATTTAGGTAAAGTTAGGTTTCACTTGGCAACCAGATTGCAGCAGTGATGTTATATATATATGTTGTTATATATATATATATATGTTGTTATATATAGATGTTATATATATATATATATATGTGATATATATATCAGTTTTGACATCTTGAATGTTGTTTTTTTGTTTCACACATTAAAAGTGGTGTTATTACAGAATTCAAGGAAAATGTTGTTTTTATTTTAAAAAATATATGTTTTGTGTTGATCCGAAAAATTATCCGATCCGTGACTCAAAATCCGTGACACGATCCGATCCGTGAGTTAGGTGATCCGTTACACCCCTACCAGTGCCTGGGTCAAGAGTTGCGCTGCCTCTCTGGTAAGGAATGGTCGTATCCTTCTGATGTTGTAGAGGAAGAATCTGCAGGAGCGAGCCGTTGCTGCAATGTTTTCCGCACAGGATAGTCGGTTATCCAGGATCACTCCAAGATTCTTGGCTGTCAGGGAGGGGGTTACAGTAGAGTTCTCCACTGTGATAGAGAAGTCTTGGAGAGGGCAGGCTTTCCCGGGGATGAAGAGGAGCTCGGTCTTGTTAAGATTGAGCTTGAGATGGTGGTCAGCCATCCAAGTTGAAATGTCAGCGAGACATGCAGAGATACGGGTTGCCACGTGTACATCAGACGGGGGGAAGGACAGGAAGAGTTGAGTGTCGTCTGCGTAGCTGTGGTAGGAGAGCCCATTTGAAGAGATTACCGAGCCAAGAGACTTGGTGTAGAGAGAGAAAAGTAGGGGCCCTAGGACAGAACCCTGGGGTACCCCAGTGGAGAGGGTTCGTGGAGAAGACAGCGATTCTCTCCAGGTCACCTGGTAGGAGCGGCCCGCCAGGTAGGAAGAAAACCAGGAGTGTGCGGTGCCAGAGATGCCCAGTTCTGAGAGGATGGAGAGAAGGATCTGGTGATTGACTGTGTCGAAGGCAGCAGACAGGTCAAGGAGAATGAGAACAGAGGAGAGGGAGGAAGCTTGGGCAGAGTGGAGGGCTTCTGTGACAGCAAGGAGCGCAGTCTCAGTGGAGTGCCCAGCCTTGAAGCCGGATTGGTGGGGGTCTAAGTGTTCCATCTTCCGGAGATAGTCAGTCAGTTGTTTAGATGCCGCGCGTTCAAGGGTTTTGGAAGGGAAGGAGAGAAGGGATACAGGTCTGTAATTGTGGACAGATGAAGGGTCAAGGGTAGGTTTCTTGAGGAGGGGCTTGACTCTGGCTATTTTGAAGGCCGCTGGGACAGATCCTGTGGATAGGGAGGAGTTGATTAGGGTGGTAAGGTAAGGAAGGATGTCGGTGGAAATGGATTGGAGAAGAGGGGAGGGGATGGGATCAAGAGGGCATGTGGTTGCCCGCTTTGATGTGATAAGTGTGAGTCTCATCAGGGGAGAGGGGGGAAAAAGATGACAAGCCCGAGACCGAGTGTCGAGGAGAGAGTTTGGAAGGGGTAGGAGGAGGGAGAGGTGGGGGGGAAAAGGTGCTGCTGATGTCGTCCACCTTTGTAAATATGTAAATATGCCATTATGGTATTACCATGAAGCCCAACACTAGCAGAATAAGAAAGATAGTATATCTACTTTAAGTAAAATAATAAAGTGCCTCCAGTTAGCTCTTTAGCTGGCAAGTGTGCAAGGAGATTAGCTCATCTCATCACCTCTGAGCTAGCTAGCTTGCTAGTTCTTTGACACTATGGAACTATAGTCAGACACTTTCTAGTCACGATAATAACGACCAATTTTAACCAACTTTCTCTGTCAGAACACTAAGCAATTATATTTGCTAACGTTTCAACTTGCTTACTTTCTATCTGCAGACATCACAGCCGGCAAAAACTCTTGCGTCTCGCGCGCACACTAGCGCAAAATCTTGTATTATTCTCCAGCGCTGGCACAGCGCGAAATGTGGACTAACGTTACCAACGAGCCTATGGGCTTGCCACTCGCCAGATTCGGGTTGGGTGCGTTTAAAAAACGCGCATATTTTAGCCTGCTTGTCAGATGTTTGGTGTCTCCGTCAGTAATAATTCCTCTTTCTTGGGGGGGCGGGGGTTCCGTTGGGAGGGCGGCCCGCCCTCCCAAGGCAATGGTAGGGGAAACACTGACATGTATTATCATGAATAGATAGTAAGGTGAACAGTAGGACGAATCACGTTTAAACTGACTCCGTTGTTGAAGCAGTCTGGAACATAGATATTATATAGACGAGAGAAGAGAGTTTCGGTGCGTACGCAAAGCAAGAACATTTGGATTCTGAATTATAAAAGTGCACGCGCACCGCACGCAAGTGGAATTTGCGGGCCACTCTTCCCACACCTGCTTCCCTTTATCCCAATCAACCCTAAATGTTGCGCACGGGAACGAGCGTCTCGCCCCACCCTTTTTAACACCCATGCTTTGCCTATTATTGGTCAGTTAAATGCCGGACAGAAGGCGAAAAAAATTTCACCCACTCAATTTCTGCGCAGTAGTTCCGCTTAACGAACACATAACAATATGAAACTCTATAATATCTATGTTCCAGACTGTATCGACAACGTGTTCACCCTATTATTTATGATAATACATTTCATAACATTCAAGTATTGTTTAATAATTACAGATTCAATTAAATATGATTAAACTGTAGGCCTATAACATATCTCCCTTTGTATTTATTATGTTAAATCATGTTTTTTCTTTTAGATTAGATTCAATCTTATTGTCATTGACAAGTACCAAGGTTGTCACAAGGAAATGCAGTTCGTCATCTAACCTGCATTGTAGAAAAGCCAAGCATGTTTCAAGTTTATTGTTACGTTACATTTAAGAGAGTAAAATTCGTAGGCTTCGGTTCCTGACATGGCAGCACAAGACATAAGGCAATAGGCATAATACAAGATAAAGGTGACAATATTACAGCTAAGACAGGATACACTAGTGATGCAACTAGTAATAATAGATAGTTCAGTAATATGTGCGCTTAAAGTTTTCGTAGTCCGTATACATAGGGATGGGGTGTAGGCCTACTTGGGGATGATATTCAATTGTCTACAGTGGGCCTGTTCATGTTCTTCACTGTATGGATATTGCAATCATTGGACTTATCGGGAACGTTACCCTTATGAAGACGTACATTACTGTTACTGCGGAACATGAGGAACGCGCATTACACACACACACACAGAAAGATCAATACGAAGTAGGCCTACATGAGAGTACAGTGTACAGTACACGCACAAAACCGGCTAACGTTACTCATTAACTGTTTACACAAGTAAAATCACAGTGTGACAGTCAGATGGAGCATTCGGTAAACAACAACAGCAAGGTAATGCTATCAGTTGAGTTAAAGAAAACCAACTCTTACCTTTGAGGACACCAACATGAGCCCTGCTTACCCGTACCTCCGCCGTTCTGTTCGTGGTGATTTTAGAGGCAATAGATTATTTTTGCCCCGCGCTTATTGCTATGAATAGTTCGAAGCTAGGTGCTTGAACGTTAGGTGCGAGAATGCTCGGTTAACCCATTAGCGGGAACATTATTTGTTTCACAAAATAGGCTGATTTAATTGACCATGAACATCAGAGACTAGACTACATTACGAATGTTCATTTAAAATACTCTATACTGAGCACTGGTATAAGAACATGAACCAGAGAACAGCAGTAAATGCAATAACCCAGTCATCGCTGATGATGTTGCATTTTCGATTAGGATACGGGATTAAAGGCACCGGCGACGGGCTAAAAGAGAAATCCAAATGTCCCGCTAAATTCGGACCAATCACAAAACTGTTTTGAAAGCGCGTCGCCTCGCGCCGCGTGCCTGTTGAGAGCGATTCAGTCTCGATTGCAGTGCGAACACAAACGACGAGGTTAATTGCAACATTGTAACATATTGTAAATAACTACGCCCTAAATCATAACGAAATGTTGGTCTGGAAGCGGCCTAAATCTAGCTTCAATCTGCTTTTTTTCTGTTCTCCGGTCATAATAACTCGCTGCCTTTCTGCGCAGCCTGAATCAAAGTGGACTGTCTGAATCAATTAGTGGCGGAGGAAATTCATTCGTGGCGGCCCACCACGAATAAATGCATATAGAGGAAACACTGAGTGTGCACGTATCCTTTGTGTGCACTCCTTCATAATATGTGAGAGGCAATATTATGTCGGTGGAAATGGTATTCATTTCAAAGCGTTTCTCCTCTTTCATCCTTCTGCCAGCGGAGTCGCAGTTGCTCATTTCTCCAGTTACTATGCGTACGCATGGGTCCCAGTGTGCTTAGAGGTGCGCACAGTTTCACGCCAAGTTCCTTTTTTATAAATCCCAAATTTGCGGGAGGATTTACGTACGCATGTACGTACGCAAGTCACAGAATCAATCAATCAGATTCTAACCTCTCCATCATGGGCAAGACCAAAAAGTTGTATAAGGACGTCAGGGACAAGATTGTAGACCTGCACAAGGCTGGAATGGGCTACAAGACCATCAGCAAGCAGCTTGTTACTGTTGTGCGATTATTTGAAAATGACAGAAAGACAAAATAACCATCAATCGCCCTCGGTCTGGAGCGACGAGCATGAAATGCATCTGCGTTTCCTTGTCTTAGTACTTCTCAATGACAATAAGGTTGAATCTAATCTAATCTAAAAGAGAAATGATTTAGTATAATAACTACAAAGCGAGGTATCTGTTTTTGCAAAACAACCTCTCAAATGTTGTAGTTTAATCGGGAATCATATTGGATCTGTAATTATTATACATATTATACCAATACTTGGATGTTATGACATTATCATAAATAATAAGATAAACAGTAGGACGAATCACGTTTAAACTGATTCCGATGTCGATGCAGTCTGGGACATGTTATACTGTATATGGTCTGGCGAGAACGTTCGTTGCGCGGAAATTTACTGATTGGGTGACAAGTATTTTTTTTCGGCGTTCTGTCGGCCGTTTGACTGACCATTTATATGCAACGTTTGCAGGAAAAGTGCCATAGAAATAAAAAGTTATTATTTTATTATAGGCAACTATGGGCGTCAAAAGGGGTGGGACAAGACGCTCGTTCACGTGTGCAACAGAGTTGATTGGACGCAGGCGTGGAACTTGCAAATTCCACTGGCGTGCACACCGTTTTATAAATCCGAATGTTGGCGACGTAAATGTTCTTGCTTTGCAAAGGTGCGTAGGTACGCAAAGCTTTATAAATGAGGCCCCAGAACTCAGCTGCCAGGGTTCTCACCCACACCAAGCCCTGGCAGCACATCAACCCCACCCTCACCCACCTCCACCGGCTTCCGGTCAAGTCCCGCATCACCTACAAAATCCTCCTCCTCACCTACAAGTCCCTCCATTCCCCTCAGTACTTATCCGACCTCCTCCGCCCACGTCCCTCCCCGAAACCTGCGGTCCTCAGACATGGGTCTGCTTGCCACCCCCCGCACCAACCTGCCAACCTTCGAGGACAGAGCTTTCAGTGTGGCAGCCCCCCACTCTCTGGAACTCACTCTCTCCCTGCCCCCCCAACCTCTGGAACTCTCTCCCTGCCGCCCCCCACCCTCTGGGACTCTCTCCCTGTGGTGATCTGCAACATCCCCCCCACCCTGGACGGCTTTAAAACGTCCCTCAAGTCCCACCTGTTCACCAAGGCCTTCGGCCCCTAGTTCTGCTGTTGTTTTTGTTTGCCTGACGGTTTTTTGTATCTCTGTAAAGCGAGCTTGGTCCCCTGAAAGACGCTATATACATGTAAGTTATTATTATTATTACACACAAACACACTCCACACCTTGTCATGCTGGGCTTACACTAGGGCTGCCACAAACGATTATTTTCATAGTCGACTAGTCACCGATTATTTTAACGATTAGTCGACTAATCGGATCATAAATTACAGCTTATCGCACAATTACTCAATCGCTCTTATTTAGCTATCATCTTCTAAATCAGCTTCTAAATTTAGCTTGAAGTTGTTAGTTGTTGTTGTAGGCATGTGCTAACTAAAAATAAAGACAATTAAAATGATTGTTCACTCAAAAATAGATATTTTAATGAACTTTGCAGATTTATTTCTGGCATCACTTGCATGTAATGTAATGTAAAGAGTAGTAGAGGGTGCAAACTGCTGAGTAAAATGAGGTAGGCTAGGCACTAGGCAACCAAAAGAATACAAAAACAAAAATAAATACTTGTACAGAGTACAAAAGTTTTGCTTTGCTTCACTCATCTCATAGTAGAACGCGCCTTCTTAGCACTGTAACGTTAAGACAACATTTTTAGCTATTTGATAAGTATCGCTTTGATGACAACGTAAAATAATGTAAGAAGGCTTTTAACGTAACGATATCGTTAGCCAATAACAAGCTAACTAGCTTACCGAGACGAGCCATCGTCTTCCTCGTCATCTGCCACAACGTGCTTCCTTTTTAGATGCTCGCGCATCATAGACGTGCTGCCATGATAAGCGAGTTCAGCTTTGCAAATTTTACATTTTACATTCTTTTTATCAACGTTGTGGTTGAAATGCTCCCACACTTTAGAGGTACGAGGACAGGAAGACATTTCTCTGTTTGTTTTTCCGGGGAAGTCACGTGTGCCCCGGATGACCGACACTGCGCATGTACATCAAAGACACTGGGAGACGCTAGCCAGTGGCAGCTTCAGGGAAGAAAAACGAATGCTTATCGAATGAAATGAATGGTCTTTATTGTCATTGATATAGTACAGGTACCAAACAACGAAATTTGGGAGGGGGGGCTCCCCTGGTGCTAGGCAAAAAAAAATAAAAAAATAAAAAAAATAAAACTTATTTCAGCTCCAAAAAAACATGCGACTACGGCGATTACCAAATATGTCGGCGACGATTTTGGTAGTCGGCGTCGTCGTGACTAGTCGACTAATCGTGGCAGCCTTAGCTTACACAAACACAAACACACTACCCACCTTGTCGTGCTGGGCTTACACAAACACAAACACACTACCCACCTTGTCGTGCTGGGCTTACACAAACACAAACACACTACCCACCTTGTCGTGCTGGGCTTACACAAACACAAACACACTACCCACCTTGTCGTGCTGGGCTTACACAAACACAAACACACTACCCACCTTGTCGTGCTGGGCTTACACAAACACAAACACACTACCCACCTTGTCGTGCTGGGCTTACACAAACACAAACACACTACCCACCTTGTCGTGCTGGGCTTACACAAACACAAACACACTACCCACCTTGTCGTGCTGGGCTTACACAAACACAAACACACTACCCACCTTGTCGTGCTGGGCTTACACAAACACAAACACACTACCCACCTTGTCGTGCTGGGCTTTCAGCTCCTCGTACTGGGTCTTGTAGCGGCGTCCGATCTTCTTGACCTGCGTGATGGTTTTGTTCTTCTCCAGTAGCTCCAGGTTGCGGGCGTCCAGGTCGGCCTTCAGGGCGTCTCTCTCTGAGGTGACCCTGGCGCTGCCCTCCCTGAGGCTGGCCAGCTGCCCCGCACTGCTGCTGGCCGACGCACTGGCCCTGCACACACGCACACACACACACACACCATCAGGGTCAGGTGTTACGGGTCAGGGTGATGGTCATGGACAGGGGTCAGGGTCAGTGTTAGGGGTCAGGGTCATGGACAGGGATCAGGGGTTAGGGGTCAGTGTTAGGGATCAGGGTCATGGACAGGCATCAGGGCAGGGCTTGACGCTTACCTTTTCCCCAGGTAGCACTGTGCTACCATGTTGAAAAATGTAGTAGCACACCAAGAATTTCAGTAGCACAATGAAAATGGAACTTTAACATTTAGACACATTCCAGAATATGACTGGTAAATTGTATAATATAAATATATATAAACAAAACACTTTCAAATGTAAAACAATTACATAAACACTTTCAAATGTGACGTGTTGTGGATTGGAACTACGGATCATAAGCTTTCAAATGATGTGTCATACATTGAAATCCGAAAAAAGATGAAGTTAGAGTCATTTGAATGTTAGACGTCAGGCACATATAGGGTTAACCTCTTCGTAATGAAACCGGAAGCAACCACTGCTAGCAGCTACCGGCTAACAAAACACAGCGCTACGAACTATGAGAGCTGTATTCCATATACCCATTATGCGCATTTTAAGCGCATATAGGAGTCGCGTGAAGCATTTCTGCGACACGCGTTTCTGTTCACTGTTTTCATTCCCTCATCGCTTATACACATAGGTTTGACTGCGCATGACAGTAGTTCAGCAGTTAGTCGCACTGGTGCGATTGAATGTATTTCCAAGTCGCACAGAAATATATTCACTCGCAAATGCGACCAAAACAGTCGCACTGTCGAGCCCTGCATCAGGGTCATGGACAGGTCAGGGGTCAGGGTCATGGACAGGGGTCAGGGTCATGGACAGGGGTCAGGGTCATGGACAGGGGTCAGTGTTAGGGATCAGGGTAATGGACAGGCATCAGGGTCATGGACAGGTCAGGGTCATGGACAGGTCAGGGTCATGGACAGGTCAGGGTCATGGACAGGCATCAGGGTCATGGACAGGTCAGGGTCATGGACAGGTCAGGGGTCAGGGTCATGGACAGGGGTCAGGGTCAGTGTTTCCTCTACATGCATTTATTGGTGGCGGGCCGCCACGAATGAATTTCCTCCGCCACGAATTGATTCAGTCTCCCAAAAAATAAAAATAAAAGTTCTCAAAAAAAAAAAAATCTGAACATTTTAGCTGATTAAAATATATCTGATCCTAGATCAGCGCTATAATGGATGTTGACTAAAAGTGCACCTACATCCACGCCCATCTCTCTCTAACCGCTGATCCAAAATCAGATTAATGACATTCAGTTGACGACGTGACACAAGGGCTCCTGATTGGTCTAAATGTGAACTGTGGTATTATTGTTATTGTGTACAGGCCACCGTAGTGACATCAGGGGGGTATTCCATCAACATCGCTAAAGGGAAAATCCAGGTTTAGTCTGATAAATCGCGCGAGAGTTCTTAAAAATATCCAGGCATATTCTGATAGGTCTCGCGAGAGTTATCAAAAATAAGCCAGGATTTTCCTTTAGCGACGTTGATGGAATACCCCCCAGGTCAGGTGGGCAGGTTACGACGAGACAACAAGAGACCGGTATTGTAGAGCTTACAGAGCGAGTTAAAATAAAGACACTTACATTGAAATACAGAAGGACTCACGTGTATGTTTAATAGAATAACACGACATGGTGTCAGAAGTCCTGTAAGTGAGTGTTAAGAGTTAGATCGGCCGACAAGTGTCATTTGAGCTCGTGACGGTGAGAAGGGAGAAGAATAAATGGATGCTAATGCTAACGCGGGAGCAGCTGCAGTCCAGAGAGCTTCTTCGAAAAATTAAACGAAAACAGCGACAGATGGATGGATTTTTCAAGAAAAAAGATGTCCCAGACACTTCAAACATTGCTGAAGCTAGCAGTGGCTATGAGCGACCCGAAACTGCATGGCTGGCAGGACCAAAGAAGCTAGGTGGTGTATCAGCTAACAGCGTTTATGGCGGGGTACCACCACCACCAGCTACAACTACAACTACAGCGGGAGAGCCATCAGCATCGGCTAGCTGTGTTGGTGTATCAGCAGACATTAGCAAGTCAAAAAACTATTCTTATCTTATAGTCACTTTAGCAACGACACAGGATTGTCAAGGGGAAAAGAAGGGGAGACAATTTTTTTATTGACAACGGAATTACATGCTGGAAAAACATGCAGCTAAAATTCAGGGAACATTTGGACCTTCAGAGACACACGGGAGAAGTACGGGAAAACAGGGCTGATGTGGGTGTCATCAAAGGTAAGAGTTTGTTTTCTTTAACTCAGCTGATACTCAGCTGTTTACCGAATGCTCCATCTGACTGTGATTTTACTTCTGTAATGTGGTGGGCTGACATAATTCACGCACGGAACTATAGGTTGAGAGTATTGTTCCGTCCGCAGTTGAGTGCGTAGTACCCAAGTTGTTTAGACTGTTCTATTTACTGCTTGAGTGTGTTGTTGACAATCGTTCATGTCCTTCATTAAACGTTTAGATTTGTCATTTGATACGCCGCCTACGACTACCATCTCTCTGCACTACAGTAAACAGTTAATCAGTAACGTTAGCCGCTTTTGTGCTCATGTAGGCCTACTTCGTATTATATTATAGCTGATGATCTTTGTGTGTGTGTATGTGACTGTCAGTCACAAGTTTATATTCTGTATATTCATTATTATTTTTTTGGCCATCCTCTAGTTTCGGCTGAAATGAGGTGGTTGTTTTAAAAAAATAAATAAAATAAAAATAAATTTAAAAAACGCGCGTGCACGCGAAAAAATATCGCGCGGTCAGGGCTATCCGCCACCAATGAAAAAATTCCTGGAGGAAACACTGAGGGTCATGGACAGTATCAGGGGTCAGGGTCATGGACAGGGGTCAGGCTCACCTGGCCAGCTCAGCCTTCATCTTGGCCGTCTCCTCAGTCATCTGCTGCAGCCTGCGGCCCTGCGCCTCCTTCTCCTCCTGCTGCCTCCTCCCCTCCTCCACCTCCACCTCCTTCTGCTGCACCTCCCTCTGCTGTCATACACACACACACACACACAGTTAGACCTGCGCCTCCCTCTCCTAAAGTGGTAAACAGACTGACTTTTATAGCTCCGTATTCCAAAGTGTTTTACAACGGCCTCTCATTCACCCGTTCACACACACATTCACACACCAATGGCGGCAAGCTACCATGCAAGGCGCCGGCCTGCTCACTGGGAGCAATTTGGGGTTCAGTGTCTTGCCCAAGGACACCTCGACATGTGGCCAGCCGGGGCTCGAACCACTGATCTGCCAACCTCGCGATCATTAGACGGCGGCTCTCCCTCTTGCGCCACAGCCACACCTGTGCTCTACACGCCCCCCCCCCCCCCCCCCCCCCTACCTGTGCTCTACACGCCACCCCCCCCCCCCTACCTGTGCTCTACACCCCCCCCCTTACCTGTGCTCTATACCCCCCCCCCCTTACCTGCGCTCTACACGCCCCCCCCCCTACCTGGGGTCTACACCCCCCCTTACCTGTGCTCTACACGCCCCCCCCCCCCCTTCCTGTGCTCTACCCCCCCCCCCCCACCTGTGCTCTACACGCCCCCCCCCCTACCTGTGCTCTACAACCCCCCCCCTACCCGTGCTCTACACTCCCCCCCCACCTGTGCTCTACACGCCCCCCCCTACCTGTGCTCTACACGCCCCCCCCCTACCTGTGCTCTACACCCCCCCCCTACCCGTGCTCTACACCCCCCTCCCCCCACCCGTGCTCTATACCCCCCCCCCCCTACCTGTGCTCTACACGCCCCCCCACTCCTACCTGTGCTCTACACGCGCCCCCCCCCCCCCCTACCTGTGCTCTACACCTGTAGGTAAAACTTTTTTTTTTTTTTTGTGTGATCGACCAAATGTTTTATTTTGTGATCGACCAAGATCCTTATCGATCAATTATCGATCGTCGATGCCCACCCCTACCTGTAGTAGTGTAGTGTAGTAGTACCTGTGCTCGGGCCTTCAGGCGTTTGTTGTCGTCGTCCAGCAGCTTGTTGTCGGCCTGCAGCGCCGCCGTCCTCTGGGTCAGCCGGGCTACGGTGGCCTGGACGGGCCCCAGCTCAGCCTCCAGCCTCCTGGCCTGAGGTCAGAGGTCAGGGTTAGGGTTAGGGTCTACTACGGTGGCCTGGAGGCGCCCCAGCTCAGCCTCCAGCCTCCTGGCCTGAGGTCAGAGGTCAGGGTTAGGGTCTACTACAGCTGTGTGTGTGTACCTTGGCCTGTGCGTGCTTGTGTGTGTGTACCTTGGCCTGTGCGTGCGTGCGTGTGTGTACCTTGGCCTGTGCGTGCGTGCGTGTGTGTACCTTGGCCTGTGCGTGCGTGCGTGTGTGTACCTTGGCCTGTGCGTGCGTGCGTGTGTGTGTGTACCTTGGTCTGTGCGTGCGTGCGTGTGTGTACCTTGGCCTGTGCGTGCATGCGTATGTGTGTGTACCTTGGCGCGTGCGTGCGTGTGTGTACCTTGGCCTGTGCGTGCGTGCGTGTGTGTGTGTGTGTGCGTGCGTGCGTGTGTGTACCTTGGCCTGGGCCTGTGCGTGTGTGTGTGTGTGTGTGCGTGCGTGCGTACCTTGGCCTGTGCGTGCGTGCGTGTGTGTGTACCTTGGCCTGTGCGTGCGTGTGTGTGTACCTTGGCCTGTGCGTGCGTGCGTGTGTGTACCTTGGCCTGTGCGTGCGTGCGTGTGTGTACCTTGGCCTGTGCGTGCGTGCGTGTACCTTGGCCTGGCCCTGCTGTAGTTCAGCCTCCAGCCTCTGGGCGGCGCTCCTCAGGGTCTTGTTCTGCTCCTGCAGGCCGCTGGCGTTCTCCGCCTTCCTCAGCCGCTCCTCCTGCCCCGCCAGGGTCCTCAGGGTCAGCTGACCAGGGAACAGACAGTTACAGCAGAGGAACTACAAACATGGCCGCCGTCGGCCCACACTGTGGACACTGTTTCCCTCCCTCCCCCATCTCTCCTTTCCTCCCTCCCCTCCTCCTCCTCCTCCTCTCTACTTACCTCCCCTCCTCCCTCCTCCCCCCTCCTCACCTGCAGTCTGTCCCTCTCAGTGTTGAGTGTGTCCTGCAGCTCTCTGATGTCTCTGTCCTGGTGTTGTCCCTGCAGGGTGTGTCTCAGGGCCTCCGCCTCCGCCACCTCCAGCCTCGTCTCCAGGATCTCCTTCTCACGCCGCACAAACCTGCACACGCACACAGGAAGTCAGCCAGAGACACAGGAAGTCAGCCAGACACACAGGAAGTCAGTCAGGGACACAGGAAGTCAGTCAGGGACCCTTCAGAAGTCAGTCAGGGACACAGGAAGTCAGCCAGAGACACAGGAAGTCAGTCAGGGACACAGGAAGTCAGTCAGGGACACAGGAAGTCAGCCAGGGACACAGGAAGTCAGTCAGGGACACAGGAAGTCAGTCAGGGACACAGGAAGTCAGTCAGGGACCCTTCAGAAGTCAGTCAGGGACACAGGAAGTCAGCCAGGGACACAGGAAGTCAGCCAGGGACACAGGAAGTCAGTCAGGGACACAGGAAGTCAGCCAGACACACAGGAAGTCAGTCAGGGACACGGGAAGTCAGTCAGGGACCCTTCAGAAGTCAGTCAGGGACCCTTCAGAAGTCAGTCAGGGACACAGGAAGTCAGCCAAAGACACAGGAAGTCAGCCAGGGACACAGGAAGTCAGCCAGGGACACAGGAAGTCAGTCAGGGACACAGGAAGTCAGCCAGACACACAGGAAGTCAGTCAGGGACACAGGAAGTCAGTCAGGGACCCTTCAGAAGTCAGTCAGGGACACAGGAAGTCAGCCAGAGACACAGGAAGTTAGTCAGGGACACAGGAAGTCAGCCAGGGACACAGGAAGTCAGTCAGGGACACAGGAAGTCAGCCAGGGACACAGGAAGTCAGTCAGGGACACAGGAAGTCAGTCAGGGACCCTTCATAAGTCAGTCAAGGTCACAGGAAGTCAGCCAGAGACACAGGAAGTCAGTCAGGGACACAGAAAGTCAGCCAGACACACAGGAAGTCAGCCAGACACACAGGAAGTCAGCCAGAGACACAAGAAGTCAGTCAGGGACACAGGAAGTCAGTCAGGGACACAGGAAGTCAGCCAGAGACACAGGAAGTCAGTCAGGGACACAGGAAGTCAGTCAGGCACACAGGAAGTCAGCCAGGGACCCAGGAAGTCAGCCAGACACACAGGAAGTCCCTACCTGAGGATCTGCAGGGTCTGCTCCGTGGTCTTGCCCTCCTCGGTGAAGGAGAGGTTGAGGCCCTCCCTGGCCGTCTTCTGCTGCGCCGCGGCGGCCATCTTGTCTCCCAGAGCCTCCAGCTGCTGGTGCAGCAGAGCGTTCTGCCTCTGTAGCTCCTCCCCCCTCCTCTGCTGCTGGGAAGCCTCCTCCTACAGGAGAGAGCAGGGGTTAAAGGTCAGGGTTAGCTCCTCCCCCCTCCTCTGCTGCTGGGAAGCCTCCTCCTACAGGAGAGAGCAGGGGTTAAAGGTCAGGGTTAGCTCCTCCCCCCTCCTCTGCTGGGAAGCCTCCTCCTACAGGAGAGAGCAGGGGTTAAAGGTCAGGGTTAGCTCCTCCCCCCTCCTCTGCTGGGAAGCCTCCTCCTACAGGAGAGAGCAGGGGTTAAAGGTCAGGGTTAGCTCCTCCCCCCTCCTCTGCTGCTGGGAAGCCTCCTCCTACAGGAGAGAGCAGGGGTTAAAGGTCAGGGTTAGCTCCTCCCCCCTCCTCTGCTGCTGGGAAGCCTCCTCCTACAGGAGAGAGCAGGGGTTAAAGGTCAGGGTTAGCTCCTCCCCCCTCCTCTGCTGGGAAGCCTCCTCCTACAGGCGAGAGCAGGGGTTAAAGGTCAGGGTTAGCTCCTCCCCCCTCCTCTGCTGCTGGGAAGCCTCCTCCTACAGGACGGCAGGTCAGAGGGCAGGGGTTAAAGGTTAAGAGAGGTCAGGGTCAGGTACCTTTAGCCTGGTCTCCTGCTGGGTCCAGGTGGTCCTGTGTTAGGGTTAGGGCTAGGGGTTAAAGGTCAGGTACCTTCAGCCTGGTCTCCTGCTGGGTCCAGGTGGTCCTGTTCTGCTGCAGCTCTGCGGTGGTGCTGCTGCAGCGCTCCTCCAGCGCCCGGCTCTCTGCTGCCCCCCGCTGGCCGCTCTGCTTGGCCGTCTGCAGCGCCTCAACGTCCGCCGCGTGCAGCAGCAGCTCCCGCTCATACCGGCCCTGCGCCTCAGAGGCTAGGCGCGTCTGCAGGGGTCAGAGGTCAGTAAAGTTTATTTCTACAGCACCTGTCACAGACCAGGGATCACACAGCGCTTTACATATATAAAAACATAATTAAAGAGTAAAAGTAATAGCAAATACAAATAATACAAGAGGCAAAAAGACAGGAGGCTTTTGGGGTTAGCCTGTTAGCCAGGTCATCTTGAGCTGTTAAAAGCCTGGACTGAGACCGCTGATTTATGATCCCAGGGTAGAGCATTCCAGAGCCTGGGAGCCACGGTTTGGAATGCTGCATCACCCTGGGTCTTCAGTCTGGCACGGGGGACAACCAACACACCCTGGTCAAAGGACCTGAGACCTGCTGGGGCTGTAAGGACGCAGTAGGTCACAGATGTAGGCAGCTGCCTGACCATGGAGGCTCTGTAGGTGATGACCAGAACCTTAAATTGAATTCTATCTGTGATGGGGAGCCAGTGTAGGGATGCTAAGATGGGAGTAATATGACATGACTTTCTGGACCTAGTCAACAGCCTTGCAGCTGCATGTTGGACCATTTGTAGCCGGCCCAGGGTGGATGTGTCGAGGCAGGTGAACAGGGAATTACAATAGTCCAAGCGGGATGATACAAAAGCATGAATGATCATTTCCAACTCTGCGTGGGAAACCACAGACCGAACTTTAGCAATATTGCGCAGATGGAAAAAAACAGGTACGTGTCAGTGACCTGATGTGGTGGTCAAAGTGCATTTGCTCGAAATAACGAAAATAACACCAAGGTTTCTGAGCTTAGACCTCACTGTTGTTGAGAGGGTGACTTTACCTGAACCTGTAATAAGAACCTCTGTTTTCTCTGCCTTCAGCTGGAGGAAGCTGTTTGCCATCCAATGATTCACAGCAGTCAGACAGTCAAATAGAGCAGACAACTTGTCGGTATGATCTGGCTTAAATGAGGTGTACAGTTGAATATCGTCTGCGTAACACTGAGGTCAGGGTTAGGCCTGGTCTGGAGGGGTCAGGGGTTACCTGTGTGAGGCTGTCCTGCGTGGCCGTCTGCTGCTGAGCGACTGCAGCTGCAGCTCTGTCTCCTGCGTCCTGCAGCTCCGACTGCACGCTTTGCAGGCTGCGACGCAGCTCCAACACCTGTCACACACACACACACACACACACACACACACACCTGTCACCATGTATCAACCATAGGATACCTTACATTTAGACAAGGGCAGACACAGTCGATCCTAACATCACCAGTGTCGTACCTGTTTCTCCACAGCGTCCACAGCCTTGCGCCTCTCGTCCTGCTGGGTCTGCTTGTCTCTCTCCGCCTGCAGCAGTCTGGCCTCTAGGTGGCGCTGCACCTCCTGAGACTCCTTCAGAGCCGCCTCCACTGGCCCCCTGGCCTGGAGGAGGGAGGGGGGGAGGGAGGGAGAGAGATTAACACCAGGGCAACATACAGGGGTCTAAAGCCTGACTCGTCAAATCTCAGCAGAACGTCCAGCCAATCAGGAAATGGTCCACGTTAGTCCCTCCTCCTACTCTCCTCCCCTCCCCTCCCCCCCTCCTCCTACCTGTTTCTCCTTGTTCAGGCTGTCCTCCAGGCTGAGCACCACACAGCGGTACTGGTCCACGTTGGCCGTGACATTCTTCAGCCTCTCTCTGAGGTCGGAGGTCAAACCCTCCGCCTGCCGCACGGCCGCGCGAGCCTCCGCCAGCTCCCTCTCCACCTGGCTGACCTGGGCCGGGGCTGGGACTGCAAACACACACACACACACACACACACACACACACACAGTCAATTCTCTGTATATTGTTCCAGCATTGAGGTGACCAGTAGAGGCCAGTAGAGATACCTTGTTGATTGGAGACTCAATCAGAAGAATTACATATCCACTGTCTTCCTAACCTAACGGCCTCAGAAATAAAAACATTTATGGAAGAGACAATGTCTGAAAATCGTCACACATCGCCACAAAGCGTCTCGTATTACACGTCGGATCAACCGATAATGTCAAATGGGCTCACTAGACTTGACACGTGATTTTATGAAACTTCTCAACAGACTTGACAAGCTTAAGATTGAGACACTCATCTGAGGGTGAGGGTTAGGCCACCCACTGCTGACAGAGGTAACTTCTCCTCAGCCTGAACACCTGGCTCTCTGGACCGTGCAAACTTAGAGGGCTGAAGTGTTTAGACCACAGGATCAGAGAGACCGCCTTTACCTCTGGGTGAGGCTCTGAACGGAGCCCTGGGATTGGTGGAGGGCTGGTTGGGGGCGGGGCTCTCTGAGGAGCTGATCTGCTGCCTCAGCGTCGCCACCTGCTGCTCAGCGCCGCGCAGCAGCTCCTTGGTCTTCTGGTGCAATGCATTCTGGGCCTCCAGCTGCTTATTAGCCTCCAGGAGCTGGGCCTGAGGAGGAGAGAGGGATGAGGAGGAGAGGAGAGAGGGATGATGTAGTGTGCGTGTGTGTGTGTGTGTGTGTGTGTGTGTGTAAATGTGACGTACATCCAGGCTGCGTCCCAGCGCGTGTCTCTGTTCTACTTCCTGGGTCAGTTTGGTCTTCAGGCCGCTAAGCTCCGCCTCCAAACGCCTCCGCTCCTCCGTCTGGCGCTGACGCCCCTCCACCTCCGACCTCTCCAACGCCACCTACACACACAGGGGTTAGACCCAGGGTACCTGTATGCTCTGCAGGTTGGTCAGCAGGAGGTTATGGAGTCAGGGTTAGGGGTCAGGGTAGGGGTCAGTTAGACCCAGGGTAGGGGTCAGTTAGACCCAGGGTTAGGGGTCAGGGAAGGGGTCAGTTAGACCCAGGGTAGGGGTCAGTTAGACCCAGGGTACCTGTATGCTCTGCAGGTTGGTGAGCAGCAGGTGCTGGTGTCTCTGCTGGGTCAGCACCGCAACCTTCTCCTGGACCAGACGCTCCTCCGCTGCCCTGAGCAGGGCCGACTCCTTCCTCTGGTTCTCCCCCCGCACCTGCAACACCTTCATCATCACCTTCATCACCTAACCTAACCCTCATCATCACCTTCATCGCCTAACCCTCATCATCATCACCTTCATCACCTAACCTAACCCTCATCATCACCTTCATCACCTAACCCTCATCATCATCATCACCTTCATCACCTAACCCTAACCCTCATCACCTTCATCACCTAAACCTAACCCTCATCATAATCATCATCACCTTCATCACCTAACCTAACCCTCATCATCACCTTCATCACCTAACCCTAACCCCTCATCATCATCATCACCTTCATCACCTAACCCTAACTCTCATCACCTTCATCACCTAACCTAACCCTCATCATCACCTTCCTCACCTAACCCTCATCACCTAACCTAACCCTCATCATCACCTTCCTCACCTAACCCTCATCACCTTCCTCACCTAACCCTAACCCTCATCACCTTCATCACCTAACCCTCATCATCACCTTCATAACCTAACCCTCATCACCTTCATCACCTGACCCTAACCCTAACCATCATCACCTTCCTCACCTAACCCTCATCACCTTCATCACCTAACCTAACCCTGAGACAGGTAAGGGACACCTGGCTTGTAAACAAACGTATGTTTTAGGACGTGTTGAAAAGCACAGGACTGTCATGTGTAGTTAGCATGTTGGTGTTCTATATGTGTAGTTAGCATGTTGGTGTTCTATATGTGTAGTTAGCATGTTGGTGTTCTATATGTGTAGTAGCCCCGCCCCTCCCCCTCACCTCAGCCGTCGCCAGCTTCTCATTGGCTGCGCGGAGGTCATGTGTCACGGTGTGGATGATGTTCTCGTGGCGCTGGGCGGTGGCGGCCATCTTGTTTGTCTTGTCCTGCAGTGCATCGACCTCCCTCCTGTACGCGCCCACGCTGTCCTGCTGCATGTCATAGCTGGGGGGGTGTGTGTGTGTGTGTGTGTGTGTGGTGTGTGTGTGTGTGTGTGTGTGTGTGTGTGTGTGTGTGTGTGTGTGTGTGTGTGTGTGTGTGTGTGTGTGTGTGTGTGTGTGTGTGTGTGGAGAGAGGAAGGGTTATTGAAGCTTTTTATTGAACTCCCTTTTTGATTTAGTTATCGTTAGTAGTGGGGTGTGTGTGTTGGGGGGGTCAGGGTTAGGGGTAGGGGGGGTAGGTACCGTCTGGTAGCAGAGGAGAGTCTGGAGGTCAGTGTTGCATTCTGGGAGGTCAGGGGTAGGGGGGGTCAGGGGGGGGGGGGTAGGTACCGTCTGGTAGCAGAGGAGAGTCTGGAGGTGAGTGTTGCATTCTGGGAGGTCAGGGTTAGGGGGGGGTCAGAGGGGGGGAGGTACCGTCTGGTAGCAGAGGAGAGTCTGGAGGTGAGTGTTGCATTCTGGGAGGTTAGGGGTAGGGGGGGTCAGTACCGTCTGGTAGAGGAGGAGAGTCTGGAGGTGAGTGTTGCATTCTGGGAGGTGAGGTCCACCAGCTGCTTGTTCAGACGGTCGTTGGTCTCGTTCATCAGCCGGTCGTTCTCCCCCTTCTCCCTCTTATACACGCTGAACGCATCACTGACCTGCACACACAGACACAGACACAGACACAGACACACACACACACACACACACACACACACCATGTGTCAAGTCAAGTTGTTGTTTTTACTTTCCACTATCTAGAGGGCCACGCCAGGGGTGTCCGTTGTCCCCATTGCTCTTCGCCATAGCAGTTGAACGTGCTAACCCCTAACCCTTACAGCTTAGGGTCCACCACACACGGTTAGGGTCCTTGGGAACGGTTCCTTGGCGGTGTGAAAGCCCCATGTGTGGTATAGGGTGATATGGGTCAGGGGGTCAGACCTGTTTGAGCGCGGCCCTGCCGTGGGTGGTATAGGGTGTTAGGGGTCAGAGGTCAGGGTCAGAGGTCAGGGTCAGACCTGTTTGAGTGCGGCCCTGGCCTGGGCGGTGGCCTGGTTGGAGTCTGCAGGTCTGAAGGGGGCGGAGCGTGTGGTGACGGAGGCGGGGCCAGAGTCCTGGGCGGGGCCTGGGGAGAGGAGAGACACGTCAGACACAGATTATGGTTAGGGTTGGGGGTTAGCTACCTGGGGAAGGTTAAACCCTGGTTACCTTGGTGTCCTGGGGGCAGTTTAAACCCTGTGCTCTGGGTCAGGAGGATGCGGTACATGTCTCTCTGGCGGGCGTTGCTGTCGGCCAGCTGCTTCTGCTGCCTCCCCTGCTGCACTGCTGCCTCCAGCTGCTGCTTAGCCTGGTCCACCGCCTGCTGCAACTCACACACCCTGCACACACACACACACCATGTGTCAAGTCAAGTTGTTGTTTTTACTTTCCACTATCTAGAGGGCCACGCCAGGAGTGTCCGTTGTCCCCGTTGCTCTTCGCCATAGCAGTTGAACCTGCTAACCCTACCACCTGTGTGTGGTGTTTAGAGGGTGGCCCTCTAGTGGTGGTTAGAGGGTGGTTAGAGGCTGGTTAGAGGGTGGTTAGAGGCTGGTTAGAGGCTGGGTAGAGGCTGGTTAGAGGCTGGTAAGAGGGTGGTTAGAGGGTGGGTTAGAGGGTGGTTAGAGGGTGGTTAGAGGGTGGTTAGAGGGTGGTTAGAGGCTGGTAAGAGGCTGGTTAGAGGGTGGTTAGAGGCTGGGTTAGAGGCTGGTTAGAGGGTGGTTAGAGGGTGGGTTAGAGGGTGGTTAGAGGCTGGGTTAGAGGCTGGTTAGAGGCTGGGTTAGAGGCTGGGTTAGAGGCTAGTTAGAGGCTGGGTTAGAGGTTGGTTAGAGGCTGGTTAGAGGCTGGTTAGAGGGTGGTTAGAGGCTGGTTAGAGGCTGGGTTAGAGGGTGGTTAGAGGCTGGTTAGAGGCTGGTTAGAGGGTGGTTAGAGGGTGGTTAGAGGGTGGTTACCGTGCGGCGTGTGTGTCGTTCTGCTCTCTCTCCCTCTGCTCGCCCAGCGCCCGCAGCCTTCCCAAAAGGCTCTGGTTCTGACGCTGCAGCTCCTCCACGTTGCGGAACACCACCTGGCGCTGGCTGATGACCTCAGAGCTGCTGCTGATGGCGGCTGAGCTCACGTCCTCCCTGGGGGGGGCGGGGCTCCCTGCCCCCTGGCCCCCCCGCGCCTGCTCCACCTCCACCAGCAGGACACGCACCTGTGGGGAGGGGGGGTTAGCTGTGTGTGTGTGGGGAGGGGGGGGTTAGCTGTGTGTGTGTGTGGGGAGGGGGGGGTTAGCTGTATGTGTGTGTGGGGAGGGGGGGGTTAGCTGTGTGTGTGTGGGGAGGGGGGGGTTAGCTGTGTGTGTGTGTGGGGAGGGGGGGGCTAGCTGTGTGTGTGTGTGGGAAGGGGGGGGTTAGCTCTGTGTGTGTGTGGGGAGGGGGGGGTTAGCTGAGTGTGTGTGTGGTGGGGGGGGGGTTAGCTGAGTGTGTGTGTGTGGGGGGGGGGGGGTTAGCTGAGTGTGTGTGTGTGGGGGGGGGGTTAGCTGAGTGTGTGTGTGTGGGGGGGGGGTTAGTCATGATGGTTAGGGAAGGTCAGACCCGTCTACAGGAGCAGGACAACCACAACAAAGTTGGGCCTGAAATGGAGCCTTGTGGTGCACCGACGTTCCCCCTGGGCTGAGGACGCACTCTGACCCTAACCCTGACCTTGACCCTAACCCTGGGCTGAGGAGGACGCACTTTGACCCTAAAACAACCTGAGACCTGTCCTCTAGTCTCAGTAGTAAGATGGTTCTGGAGCCTAACGGCCCTTAGGGGGCAGGAGCCTATCTCCTGTTTCCATAGCGTGAGGCAGCTTGATGTACAAGTACACCCCCTGGACATGAGGCTGGTATGTCGCTGGGTCTTACCCCCTGGACATGACGCTGGGTCTTACCCCCTGGACATGACGCTGGGTCTTACCCCCTGGACATGACGCTGGGTCTTACCCCCTGGACATGACGCTGGGTCTTACCCCCTGGACATGACGCTGGGTCTTACCCCCTGGACATGAGGCTGGTATGTCGCTGGGTCTTACCCCCTGGACATGAGGCTGGTATGTCGCTGGGTCTTACCCCCTGGACATGACGCTGGGTCTTACCCCCTGGACATGATGCTGGTATGTCGCTGGGTCTTACCCCCAATCCAACCATTAATGCTGAGTGTCAAGCAGGATCTTTGGTTTGACTCGGCCGGGGATGGAACTCACAACCTTCCAATCTCAGGGCGGACACTCTAACCACAAGGCCACTGAGCTGGTTGGTAGTCTCAGTAGGGGTCAGGGGTTAAAGGTCACCTTCTGGTTGGTAGTCTCAGTAGGGGTCAGGGGATAAAGGTCACCTGCTGGTTGGTAGTCTCAGTAGGGGTCAGGGGTTAAAGGTCACCTGCTGGGCGGTGTCGTCCAGGGTCGTCTGCACCGCCTGCTTGTCTCTCTCCAGGGCGGCGCAGCGCCGGTTGGCCTCGTCCGACTCCTTCTGCAGGCCGTGGATCTCCTACACACACACACACACCACACACACACACACACACACACACACACACACACACAATTAGTAAACAGATACATGTGAAACCGTCGAACCCTTCCCCAAATGTAACCGCGGTTTTCGGTATAACCGTGGGATTAAAAGCGGACTTAGGGTTACGCAGCTTTTCCTGATCCTCCATTCATCTGGCTAGCTCGCCAGTACTTTCCTCACTTTAAGGTCTTGCTAGGACGAGTTGACCCATGAGCCCAGTTTATTTGAATATCCTTCAGAGCAATGCCTCCTGTTGTTGTTAGAGGTGGATAGTCCGGGAGGATGTTATAGGTGATTACCTCGGTTTTCTTGGCATTTAGCCCAAGGCCAACCTTGGCACACTATCTCCACTCTGCACAGCTCCTGTGCTTGCTCCAAGTGGTCGGAGAGCAGGCTGATGTATCTATAAAGTATGTATAAAGTATCTTCGTCATTGGGCCTTTGTGTATCGAGTCAAATGCCTTTTTGAAATCGATGAAGCACAGTACTTCTGTACTGTGACACCATCACACCAACAGGATCCTTATCGTAGACTTGGATGGCAACCCAGTAACAACTGTCATAGTAGTGGGATGGCAACCCAGTAACAACTAGTGTACTCACCCACCAACGAGGCACTAGCCGAGGAGGTGAAATTCTATGAGGACCTGACCCTGACCCCAACCCCTGACCCTGACCTTGCAACAGCGGTCCGTTAAGTCCCGGCTCACAACTTCCTAATTCTGGGTGACTTCAATGCCAGGCTCGGACCAGAGGACACACCTTTCACTGACACACAATTTTTCTCCCGCCCTCCCTCCCTCCCTCCCTCCCCCCCCCCCCTCACCTTCTGGCCTGGTGCAGAGTGAGGTCCCCCCCCCCCTCACCTTCCTAGCCCCCTCCAAGCAGGTGCAGAGTGAGGTCTCCCGCCCCCCCCCCTCACCTTCCTAGCCCCCTCCAGACGGGTGCAGAGTGAGGTCTCTCCCCCCCCCCCCCCCCCCCCTCACCTTCCTAGCCCCCTCTAGCCTGGTGCAGAGTGAGGACTCCCCCCCCCCCCCCCCCCCTCACCATCCCAGTCCCCTCTAGCCTGGTGCAGAGTGAGGTCTCCCCCCCTCCCCCCCTCACCTTCCTAGCCCCCTCCAGACGGGTGCAGAGTGAGGTCTCCCACCCCCCTCACCTTCCCAGTCCCCTCTAGCCTGGTGCAGAGTGAGGTCCCCCCCCCCCCCTCACCTTCCCAGTCCCCTCTAGCCTGGTGCAGAGTGAGGTCCCCCCCCCCCCCTCACCTTCCTAGCCCCCTCCAGACGGGTGCAGAGTGAGGTCCCCCCCCCCCTCACCTTCCTAGCCCCCTCCAGACGGGTGCAGAGTGAGGTCTCCCCCCCCCCCCTCACCTTCCTAGCCCCCTCCAGGCGGGTGCAGAGTGACGCCGGGTGCACACAGGGCTGTTGCGATGCGTTGCACCGGAAGTTATTCATCAGTCATTCATCTCAATGGGGCCGTTGCGTTGCCGTTGCGTTGATCAGTTGCGTTGCTCTGCATTGAGTTTCTTGACCGTCAGGGTGCGGCAATCAGTCAAAAAATGTCAGCTTTTGCGTTGCGTTGGATCCGTCAAAACAACCGGAAGTAGTTTCTTGCCCGGAGCTCTCGCCTCGGCTAACTAGCAAAGCTAACGTAACAGTAGCTAGTTTTAACCATGAACGTTAACTACCTTAACTACAAACCTGGCATTTGTTAATTTTATTTAATCATAGAACCATAGCTGAACATTAGTGAACGTTAGCTAGCTAGTAAGCAAGCCCTACCAAATAGTCAGAAGCCGGGTTTTGACAGCTGGCGTCCGATCGTCTAAAATCATTGATAGTTTTCGGACAATTTCCCATTCACATACAGCCAAGCACAACTGGAATAAGTACATAACGTTATAAGTACTAGGGCTGCCACAAACGATTATTTTCATAGTCGACTAGTCACCGATTATTTTAACGATTAGTCGACTAATCGGATCATAAATTACAGCTTATCGCACAATTACTCAATCGCTTTTATTTAGCTATCATCTTCTAAATCAGCTTCTAAATTTAGCTTGAAGTTGTTAGTTGTTGTTGTAGGTATGTGCTTACTAAAAATAAAGACAATTAAAATGATTGTTCACTCAAAAATAGATATTTTAATGAACTTTGCAGATTTATTTCTGGCATCACTTGCATGTAATGTAATGTAAAGAGTAGTAGAGGGTGCACACTGCTGAGTAAAATGAGGTAGACTAGGCACTAGGCAACCAAAAGAATACAAAAACAAAAATAAATACTTGTACAGAGTACAAAAGTTTTGCTTTGCTTCACTCATCTCATAGTAGAACGCGCCTTCTTCGCACTGTAACGTTAAGACAACATTTTTAGCTATTTGATAAGTATCGCTTTGATGACAACGTAAAATAATGTAAGAAGGCTTTTAACGTAACGATATCGTTAGCCAATAACAAGCTAACTAGCTTACCGAGACGAGCCATCGTCTTCCTCGTCATCTGCCACAGACGTGCTTCCTTTTTAGATGCTCGAGCATTATAGACGTTGCTGCCATGATAAGCGAGTTCAGCTTTGCAAATTTTACATTTTACATTCTTTTTTTCAACGTTGTGGTTGAAATGCTCCCACACTTTAGAGGTACGAGGACAGGAAGACATTTCTCTGTTTGTTTTTCCGGGGAAGTCACGTGTGCCCCGGATGACCGACACTGCGCATGTACATCAAAGACACTGGGAGACGCTAGCCAGTGGCAGCTTCAGGGAAGAAAAACGAATGCTTATCGAATGAAATGAATGGTCTTTATTGTCATTGATATAGTACAGGTACCAAACAACGACATTTGGGAGGGTGGGGGGCTCCCCTGGTGCTAGGCAAAAAAAAAAAAAAAAAAAAAAAAAAAAAAAACGCTTATTTCAGCTCCAAAAAAACATGCGACTACGGCGATTACCAAATATGTCGGCGACGATTTTGGTAGTCGACGTCGTCGTGACTAGTCGACTAATCGTGGCAGCCTTAATAAGTACATAACGTTATAACATTACAACTTAAAATATAATCAGTCGGCTATAGGCATAGCTGTTCATCTAGTGATCTGTCAGTTTAGCTATTGCTCTCGGTACAATCAATGGTTTATGCGAGCAGGCAAACAGCATATAGGTCTCATCTTGGCATCAGAGACAGTCATCAAGGCTATTTATAATGTTCATGAGCGCCAAATGTTTCAAACATTTAAGCCTGGTTTTGACAGCTGGCGTCCGATCGTCTAAAATCATTGATAGTTTTCGGACAATTTCCCATTCACATTCGTTGTTGCGTCTGCATCGCACGTTGAAGTACGTCAAGTCCATCCCACCAGGTTGCGCCAGAACGACGCAACGCAACGGCCCTGTGTGCACGCCGGCGTGAGGTCTCCCCCCCCCCCCCCCCCCCCCCTCACCTTCCCAGTCCCCTCTAGCCTGGTGCAGAGTGAGGTCCCCCCCCCCCCCCCCTCACCTTCCCAGCCCCCTCTAGCCTGGTGCAGAGTGAGGTCCCCCCCCCCCTCCCCCCTCACCTTCCTAGCCCCCTCCAGACGGGTGCAGAGTGAGGTCTCCCCCCCCCCCCCCTCACCTTCCCAGCCCCCCTCTAGCCTGGTGCAGAGTGAGGTCCCCCCCCTTCCCCCCTCACCTTCCCAGCCCCCTCTAGCCTGGTGCAGAGTGAGGTCCCCCCCCCTCCCCCCTCACCTTCCCAGCCCCCTCTAGCCTGGTGCAGGAGTGAGGTCCCCCCCCTCCCCCCTCACCTTCCTAGCCCCCTCCAGGCGGGTGCAGAGTGAGGTCCCCCCCCCCCCCCTCACCTTCCCAGCCCCCTCCAGGCGGGTGCAGAGTGAGGTCTCCCCCCCCCCCCCTCACCTTCCCAGCCCCCTCCAGACGGGTGCAGAGTGAGGTCATGCTCTGCTGCAGACTCTCGTACTCGTCCTTCTGGCGGCGGAGGACCGGGGCTTTGCTCTCCACCTCCTGGACGATCTGGTCCAGCACCGCCGCCGACGCGCCGGCCCTCCAGACGCTCCTGCTGGCAGCTCGTCCTGCGACATCACGAAGGCGTTGTACAGCTGGTGGGGGGGGGGGGGGGCATAAACAACATGAGGTCAGCTGGGGGGGGGGGGGGGGGGGCATAACAACATGAGGTCAGCTGGGGGGGGGGGGGGGGGGGCATAACAACATGAGTTCAGCTGGGGGGGGGGGGGGGGCATAACAGCATGAGGTCAGCTGGGGGGGGGGCATAACAACATGAGGTCAGCTGGGGGCGGGGGGCATAACAACATGAGGTCAGCTGGGGGGGGGGCATAACAACATGAGGTCAGCT
>NC_137677.1:16013125-16038125 GCF_963989245.1 Nansenia antarctica | reverse complement strand
TATCACACTAGGACTTGGGATTATGATCCATCATGAGTTTGGCAGCAAGGCCCTTATCAACAAGCTACACATGATGGGTCATTGTGTGTCGTATGATGAAGTGCGTCAATTTCTCACATCAGTAGCAGCAGATCAATTACAGAGAAGCAAAGGTGTTTACATTCCAAATGGACTGACAAGAACCACAGAACATGGGATAATTGATGCAGCCATTGACAACTTTGACCAGAATGAAGAGACGCTGGATGGCAAAAATACAACACATTCCATGGCAATTGTTGTATACAGAAGAGGTGATGTTGCCACAGCACACAACCCCATCCTGAGAATCCCGGAGAGATCTCTCCATGCCCTGGACAGCTGTGATTTGGATAATGAAGAGGTTCAGAGGTAAATATTATAGACCAACTATCTGCCAGACACATGCAATACTTGATTGAAATGGCTCGGATATACTGTATGTTAATGCAATATAATCCAATATTAAAATGTTAAATGTGTAATGTGCACTGGAGGCTTCAAGTTTCACATTACACTTGTGTAAGTCAGACTAGCATTTGTCCAATATTCAAGTTACACATTATTTGTGAGGTCACACATCATAATCTAAGGAATCTGGAGTGTTGTTGTTTGTAAGGGAATTTTGTTAAAGATTGAATTTTATGACAAAAGATGCCTAATGACTTGTTCTTGAATTTCAGATACATCAAGCCAGGTAGGCGATCTGAACCACCAGCAGTTCTACCACAGGTCCTCAAATCAGACAGCACAAAAGCTCAGGCAGCAGAAGGCCAAGACTTACTTTGGAAGGTGAGCCGTATCATGAAAGAAGAAGAACAGAGAATCCCAGGATGGTCTGCATTCAATGCCTATGTATCCACGTCAGACATCCCATTAACAACAGTACAATATATGCCCTTCATAAGAGCTTCACCATCAGACCTATCTACAATCTATACAGCTCTTTTGCAGCTCACACAGCTTGCTCAAGAACTGGGACAGAGGCATATACTTGTAACTGCTGACCTTGCCATCTACAGCAAAGCACAGCAAATTCTGTGGAGCAAACCTGAAGCTTTGGATGGCAAGATCACCATGAGAATTGGAGGAATGCACGTCACCATGGCCTTTCTGGCAAGCATTGGGAAGGTGTATGCAGACGGGGGCCTCTTTGACATGATAACCGAGTCTGGAGTCTATGCTGACGCAACAGCTCGGCAGATGCTTCAGGGTAAACAACTGACAAGAGGTGTGAGGAGCATCAAGGTTGTTTCAGAGGCTCTGTTCAGGCTCTTCTGGATGGCACTGGTCTCCTGGCTGAACAAAAAAGGCCAAAGTCCATTGTCTGCTGAACAAGAACACCTCCTGCGAGATGTGCAGCATGCCTTTCATGGCAACGACCAGGTCTCTGCCAGACAGTTCTTAAGTGAAGCGGAGACAGACCTTCCTGAACTGAGGAGAAGAATACAACAGTTTTCAGAGAGGGGAGTTCAACAATCAGCAACTTTTAAGTACTGGCTGAATTTCCTCAAAGGGGCTGATCTCTTACTCAGAATGCTACGATCAGAGCGTGAAGCTAACTTTGACCTTCATCTCAACTGCATGTCTGAAGCAATACCATGGTTCCGGGCTGCTGGCAGGATGAACTATGCAAAGTACATGCCAGTCTACATAGCTGAAATGAAAGCCCTTGAAAAAAGCCAACCAGAGTCCTACAAATTCATGAGAGAAGGAGGGTTTGTTGTGCGGCGCTCAGATGAGAGAAACTTCAACTGTGTAGCCACCGATCAAGCACTTGAACAAACTATCAACAGAGAAGGAAAGGGTCAAGGAGGCATTATCGGCTTCACACTACGAAAGGGAGCTCTGAAAAGATGGCTCATTACAAGGCATGTCACCAGTGAGTACTGCGATGCCATGACAGAGCTTTGTGATGCAGCGGCACATGCACCAAAATCCCACAAAGAACATGGAGCAGCCCGCATGGACAGGGATGAGAGGGAAACTATACAGATAATGGAGTTTGTGCAAGACAGGCAGAACCCATTTGATTTGGAGAAAGTTCCCGATGAGCTCATCAATATTTCAAGTGGACAAGTAGCATCACAAAAGGTGGCAAAAGATCTCTCAAGCTTTCTGGAAGATGGAGAAAAGCTAAATGCTAATTTCATTGATGAACGACTTAAGAGTGATACACCAAAAAGTTTCTGGGATCCTGAGAAAAGACATAAATTGGCAACATTCACAGATATGATAGCAGTAATAAAATCTAGTAAATCTAAGCAGCTTCAGATGGATTCCGATGTCCTCTTCAGGAGACTCCTGGCTGTTTCAAAACAAAGGGACGTATCATTGGAGAATGTGATGCGTCATGAATTGGCTGCTGTCCCACCCTCTCTCTTCTATGACGATGGGGCGATGAGAAAAACCACAAAAGCAGACCTTGCAAAAAAACTGGAGTCGGTAGTAGAAGTGATGCAAGAGCTGTCTGACACCACAGAGAAATCTGCATACATCATTGATGGCATGGCTATGCTTCAAAGCCTCCATGATTCAGCCTTCCAGACCTTCAGTGAGCTAGCAGAATGCATCCTGAAGAAGATCTTGTCACTTCTAAATAGAAAACAAGAAATGCAATGTGTGGTCATGGTATTTGACAGGTATGACGGCCCACAGTCAATCAAAGACCTGGAGAGGCAAAGGAGAGGTGCAAGTGATGGAAGGCCTACACATGTTATCACTGGCAACACAAATGTCCCAAACTACAGGAAGTACTTGAGGAGTAGTGGAAACAAGACTGCACTGTGCATGTTTGTGAGCAACTACATTGTCACTGCAGCCCCACAGAGACTACACTCAGATGACTCCATCATCTTGGCAGGTGGATTTGATAAAGGGGAGGAGGTGAAGAGCATCTGCACAGCAGGAGTCAGCAGTTTGACATCACTGTACAGTGATCAGGAGGAGGCAGACACAAGGATGGTGCTCCATGCCATACATCTTGCAGAGTCATATTCCCGCATCATTGTGAGGTCTGATGACACAGATGTGGAAGTACTGCTCATATACTATGCAAGCAAAGAAATGTTTGGTTCATCTCTGGTGTACATGCATACAGGCCATGGAATGAGAGAGAGATATGTCCCCATCAACACCATATCTGAGAAGATTGGAAAAGACATGTCTAACTGTCTACCAGCATGTCATGCACTCACTGGCTGTGACACAACAAGTAGTTTGTACAGAATAGGAAAGACAACAGCATTCAACAAACTCAAGACCCATCTCAGCGAGCTCAAAGATCTGGCCCATTTTGGACTCTCTGCCAGCTTGGAAGAGTCTTTGCCAGTCGCAAGAGAATTTGCGCTTCTCCTATATGGAAAAAAGAAAATGGAAAATGGATTGATGTGCACAAACCTGGATGAACTGAGGTTCATAATTGCATCAACATCTGATACAGCCTCTGCAAATCTGCCGCCAACAGAGGATGCATTTCAGCAGCATGTGCAGAGAGCAATGTTCCAGACAGCGGTATGGTGTCACAGCCACATGCCCAAACCCCTGTTATGGAGTCCTATTGGCAAGGGGTGGATTATCAGAGATGGGGCCATTCAACCTGTCCTTTTTACAAAACCCCCAGCACCTACAGAAGTGAGAGACATCACTCATTTATATTGCAAAGATGCAAAGTGTGGAGAGAGTGGAAAGTGCCAGTGCCTCTCTGTTGGCCTTCCCTGTACAGAGTTCTGCACCTGCTGTGCAGAATGTCAAAATGTGTCCCCTAATGTTTGAGGACTGTATTTAATTGTACTTTGAATTAAGGTTCCAGTTTTAATAAAACCTGTACTATTTACACCTATGTTTTAGAGGCTTGTAATTTAGAACTAATAAACTTTATTTTATTGGGTTACTCTTATTCTGACTATTTTGTGATGTAGTTCAGCCACCTGGTATTTCCCTCTCCAAATATGATGACCATCAGAGTGAGCATTCTTAACTTATAGGCTATTATGCCACTTATCCCCCATTCGGAATTTGACTGTATCAGAGAAGAGGTAGGCCTATGTCTAAAGAAATCTCATTTGCAATAGAACTGTATGAGATATTTCCATACAACTACTGGTTATTGTTCAATAGCACCCTAGACAATTCAGTAATGATATATTTTTCAGGGATTTCTGTTTTTCTGATAAATGAGAGAAAAGTGATGGAGTCCTATGTTCCTGTCACCAAAAAGTACAATTTCCGTCTAAACTAAAGCTAAGTTTACAGGACTATAATTCAGTATTTATTTAGGTAAATAGTTGTCTGACTATTTGGTGATGTAGGACAACCACCTGGTTCATACCTCAGCAAATCTGAAGAGGAAAAGAGTGATCATTCTCAAGTTATGGGCTTTTTTGTCACCTTCCCCATATTCGGCCTGGTCTAATTTGGCTCTTTTTCAGGGATTGGGGTAGCTCTAAAGAACAACCAAAAAAACATCTTTTCCCCAAAAATAAAATTTTACAACAATCAATTTCATTAATGGGAGACCCTAAAGATAAGAAAAATCATTGTTGTAACTTGCTCTACCTCGGGTAGGGGTATCTCAAAATCTGAGGGCCCTTCCTGCTAGACTATTATGCCGCTTTTCCACTACACTGCCCGGGTCGGCACGGCTCGCCTCAGCACGCTTTTTTAAATTTTTTAATTTTTTTTCCAGATTTTATCCCTTTTTCACCCAATTTGGTAGCCAATTGAACCTAACCTAGCATCCAATTATCCCCTGCCTATTGCGAAGGATCCGCCGCACGACCCCGTGGCCGGCAGTGCCAGAGGAGGCCGCCAGGCAGACTAGCTGACTGGCTCCTCGAGCCCAGCACCTGTTATTCCGGCACCCCGGGGGCGCTGTTGCGCGACGGATCCTTGTCCGGAAATACTCCTATACCGCTCTCGGGAGCGGCCGCCCAATATGCCGCTCCCCGTGTGTGCCCCAGCCATATCCGGATCTGGCGAGCTGGGATTCGATCCCGGTCCCCGGTGGGCAGCTTGCACTAGTGGCCAGTGCTTAGACCGCTACACCACCGCGGGGCCGCCTCAGCACGCTTTTGAACAGTTCTGGGTACGAGACGTTTTCCACTATACAGGAAGGACCCGGGACTGTAGGAGGAGTTACAAAGATAAGATATACAGATCAGCGGGGGGAAATGCGATAAGAATTATGTCAAAATGCAGCACTATCGTGCACAGACCAGCCTTACAACATGTAACGTTAAGTGCCTGTTACTTCCCGCTTTCAGTTCTAGTAGACTAGACATGTGTTAAAGCCCCGATTCTATTTTTATTTCTCCTGACACGTTGAGCACTGTGCTTTTTTTTGTTGGTGAACTACCGTAATAAACCTAGAAAAGTGCAACTTCTCTGCTTTCAGAAACTGTTTGAATTGTTTAGATTGGGCATATAGCTCATGAATTACGGTAGTTTGAAGGAACAATCCTGTCTGCACCGGCAGCTCGGGTTTCGGAGCAAGACAATCTATCGGCATTAGTCAAATACATCCAGTCATCCGCTCACTGCTCTCCATCAAAAATGGCACATCCATCAATAATATTACATAATAACAACTGCTCTGATTAGATTGCTTAGATTGTTTAATACATTAACGGGGGGAAAAGCGAGATGAACTCGCGAGTATCATGCTTCCTCCATTGGACTGAGGAACAAGCATAGGCACAGGACATCGCCATAATAGCGATTTTTTTGTTGTTATGCTTGTTGTAATAAAAGTTCTATGATGCATTGAAATGACATTAAACTAAGATAATACGATGGTTAGCATAATATTTCTAATCTTTATTAATAAGTTATTACAGAAACAGTAAGTGATTATTCATTATTCCTGTTCCTAAGAAGGCTAGCTGCAAGGAAAATAATGACCTGCGACCAGTCGCTTTGACTCCTGTTGTTATGAAATGTTTTGAAAAATTCATTATATGTAAAGTGAAAAAAGCAGTCAGTTGCTCTCTGGATCCTTTTCAGTTTGCTTATAGATGTAATACAGGTACAGATGATGCAACCTCAGCCATGGTGCACTTCATATCTAAGCACTTAGAGGACCCTACCTCCTATGTCCGACTCTTATTTGTTGATTTCAGTTCTGCTTTTAACACGATACAGCCGCACCTTTTAATTGAGAAGTTAAATGGGCTTAATGTCCCCCCCCTCATTATAAAATGGTATCACTCCTTTTTAACTAACCGCACACAGCGGGTCAGTGTTAATGGCACTCTTTCGGAACCCAGAACCATAAGCACTGGTGCTCCACAGGGTGTAGTCAATTCCCCTGTGCTCTTTACTTTATACACAAACGAGTGCAGAAGCACCTACCCTAGCAATCGCATCATAACATTTTCGGATGACACTGCCATCCTTGCTTTAATTAAAAAGGACAGTGACCTAATTGACTATTATTCTGGAATCCAGAGGTTTGTTAAATGGTGTGATGTTAACTGCCTTGTTTTAAATGTTAAGACTGAGGAGATGGTGTTCGACCCCAGAGGTGTTGGGGACCACAGGCCTGTGGTCATCCACAAACAATCCATCTCGCAGGTCGCCTCTTACAAGTATCTTGGGGTTTTCATTGACAACTCACTCACCTGGAGCACTCATGTAGACAGCCTTTGTAGCAGATTACAACAACGACTACACTTCCTACGCCGCCTTAGAGTTCATGGTGTTGACCAAAAATGTATGCTACTCTTCTATCAGTCTGTCTTAGAGAGTCTCATCAGATACGGCATTACATCTTGGTTTGGTAACCTATCTGTACAACTAAGGTCCAAACTGGTCCGACTGATGCAGACTGCATGGAAGATCATAGGGGTGAAAGACCACTCATCCCTGCAGTCTATTTTTGAACAGGCTACTCTCAGACAGGCTAATAGAATTCTCATGAATCCCTCTCATGTCCTACATGCAGAGTTCGAACTACTGCCCTCTGGGAGGAGGTTCAGAGTCCCCCGCTCTAGATTAAACAGATTTAAAAAATATTTTATTCCGGTTTCTGTTAAACTTTTAAACTGCACCAGATGAATGTGAGCATATCTTGCTTATCGTTTTATTTCCACTCTTGTCTTAAACAGGGCTGCCTTCTGTTTGTGTTTTATCATTCTGTATTGTCTGTTGCTCTTTGTTGGCTGCTGTGGGGTGTAAGCCCAATACAAATGTCCCAGTGATGGGACAATAAAGTGACTTTTGACTTGACATTTTCCAAGAGCGAAATCTGTTGTGGTATTTAAAGATGGCGGTTAGTGAAGAAATCTATGAACATGGGATGACGATTTCCATTGACCAATCAACGGTGTGCAGCGTCACACGTCACACGCAGCCTGGCAAAAAAGTACCTTTGGTACCTTTCGCTACCCATCGCGAACAAGAACTATTTTAGTTCTTGTTCGGCAAGGGTACCAGAAATGGCACGGGTACTTTTGGCAGTGGAAAAAGGATAATAAACCGGGCCAGCACGGGCTGACCCGGGCTGGCCCTGTAGTGGAAAAGCGCCATTAAGGTCCAGGGTCAGGTCAGGGTCAGGGTTAGGTCAGGGTCAGGTCAGGTCCAGTGTTAGGTCAGGGTCAGGTCCAGGGATAGGGTCAGGGTCAGTGTTAGGTCAGGGTCAGGTCCAGGGATAGGGTCAGGGTTAGGTCAGGGCCAGTGTTAGGTCAGGTCCAGGGATAGGGTCAGGGTCAGGGTTAGGTCAGGGCCAGTGTTAGGTCAGGGTCAGGTCCAGGGATAGGGTCAGGGGTACCTGGTCCTTGGCTGTGTCCAGGCTGTGTCTGAGGTCGAGGGTCAGGGTTAGGGTCAGGGGTACCTGGTCCTTGGCTGTGTCCAGGCTGTGTCTGAGGTCGAGGGTCAGGTTAGGGTTAGGGTCAGGAGTACCTGGTCCTTGGCTGTGTCCAGGCTGTGTCTAAGGTCGAGGGTCAGGTCAGGGTTAGGAGTACCTGGTCCTTGGCTGTGTCCAGGCTGTGTCTGAGGTCGAGGGTCAGGGTTAGGGTCAGGGTCAGGAGTACCTGGTCCTTGGCTGTGTCCAGGCTGTGTCTGAGGTCGAGGGTCAGCTTGTCGTGGTCTCTGCCTCCGGCCAGCAGCTCCTCCGTCTTCTTCTTCAGCTCGGCGCTCAGCCAGGTGTTCTGGTTCTGCAGGAGCTCCTTCTCCTGCTGCACACGCCTCTCACGGTGCTACACACACACACACACACACACACACACACACACACGTTAACCCTAACGCTGTATCTACTGGTCTCACCTGGACACCTCTGGTCTGACCCTGTAGGTAGTTATGGAGAGAGAGAGAGAGAGAGGTGAAGAGAGAGGTAGAGAGAGAGAGGTAGAGAGAGGTAGAGAGAGAGGTAGAGAGAGAGGTAGAGAGAGAGGTAGAGAGAGAGGTAGAGAGAGAGAGGTAGAGAGAGAGAGAAGTAGAGAGGTAGAGAGAGAGGTATCTAGGTAGGTCTCACCTGGATGGACACCTCTGCTGACTGTATTTCGTCCAGTTGGAGCTGTAGCGCCACCTTGGCTGTGTTGGTCTCCAGCAGCTTGGCGTCCAGACGCTTCACGTCCTCTGAGGAGACAAGAGAACATCTGACCATTGATGGTTCATCTGACCACTGAGGTTCATCTGACCACTGAGGTTCATCTGACCACTGAGGTTCATCTGACCACTGAGGTTCACTACTCTGGGCTGGCTGACCATCGTCACACCAACCAATACAGAGACTGGCTGACCATCGTCAGACAGGGTCAGGGGGTCAGACAGGTCAGGGGGTCAGACAGGTCAGGGGGTCAGGCAGGTCAGTTTGAGTCACCAGTCTAGTGGTAACTGATAGTCACCAGTCTCTGGTCTCACCAGTGAGATTGTCCACCTCCTGGGTCCTCTTCTCCAGCAGGCGAGCCAGCTCTCTCCTCTCAGCCTCGATCTCATACTTAGCCTTGCCCTGAGAGAGACAAGCAGGGTAAATATCTCATACTTAGCCTTGCCCTGAGAGAGACAAGCAGGGTAAATATCTCATACTTAGCCTTGCCCTGAGAGAGACAAGCAGGTAAATATCTCATACTTAGCCTTGCCCTGAGAGAGACAAGCAGGGTAAATATCTCATACTTAGCCTTGCCCTGAGAGAGACAAGCAGGGTAAATATCTCATACTTAGCCTTGCCCTGAGAGAGACAAGCAGGGTAAATATCTCATACTTAGCCTTGCCCTGAGAGACAAGCAGGGTAAATATCTCATACTTAGCCTTGCCCTGAGAGAGACAAGCAGGTAAATATCTCATACTTAGCCTTGCCCTGAGAGACAAGCAGGGTAACTAGGAGGAGGTAGAACAGAGGAGAGGACAGCAGAGAAGAGGAGAGAAGAGGAGGACAGGAGGAGAGGACAGGAGGAGAAGAGGAGAGGACAGGAGGAGAAGAGGAGAGGACAGGAGAAGAAGAGGAGAGGACAGGAGGAGAAGAGGAGAGGACAGGAGGAGAGGAGAGGACAGGAGGAGAAGAGGAGAGGACAGGAGGAGAAGAGGAGAGGACAGGAGGAGAAGAGGAGAGGACAGGAGAGAAGAGGAGAGGACAGGAGAGAAGAGGAGAGGACAGGAGGAGAAGAGGAGAGGACAGGAGAGAAGAGGAGAGGACAGGAGGAGAAGAGGAGAGGACAGGAGAGAAGAGGAGAGGACAGGAGGAGAAGAGGAGAGGACAGGAGGAGAAGAGGAGAGGACAGGAGGAGAAGAGGAGAGGACAGGAGAGAAGAGGAGAGGACAGGAGAGAAGAGGAGAGGACAGGAGGAGAAGAGGAGAGGACAGGAGGAGAAGAGGAGAGGACAGGAGAGAAGAGGAGAGGACAGGAGGAGAAGAGGAGAGGACAGGAGGAGAAGAGGAGAGGACAGGAGGAGAAGAGGAGAGGACAGGAGAGAAGAGGAGAGGACAGGAGAGAAGAGGAGAGGACAGGAGGAGAAGAGGAGAGGAGAAGAGGAGAGGACAGGAGAGAAGAGGAGAGGACAGGAGGAGAAGAGGTGAGGACAGGAGGAGAAGAGGAGAGGACAGGAGGAGAAGAGGGGACAGGAGAGAAGAGGAGAGGAGAAGAGGAGAAGAGGAGAGGAGAAGAGGAGAGGACAGGAGAGAAGAGGAGAAGAGGAGAGGACAGGAGAGAAGAGGAGAGGAGGAGAGGACAGGAGGAGAAGAGGAGAGGAGGAGAAGAGGAGAGGACAGGAGGAGAAGAGAAGAGGACAGGAGAGAAGAGGAGAGGAGAAGAGGAGAAGAGGAGAGGACAGGAGAGAAGAGGAGAGGACAGGAGAGAAGAGGAGAGGACAGGAGAGAAGAGGAGAGGACAGGAGGAGAAGAGGAGAGGACAGGAGGAGAGGACAGGAGAGAAGAGGAGAGGACAGGAGAGAAGAGGAGAGGACAGGAGAGAAGAGGAGAGGACAGGAGAGAAGAGGAGAGGACAGGAGGAGAAGAGGAGAGGACAGGAGAGAAGAGGAGAGGACAGGAGAGAAGAGGAGAGGACAGGAGGAGAAGAGGAGAGGAGAGGACAGGAGGAGAAGAGGAGAGGACAGGAGGAGAAGAGGAGAGGACAGGAGGAGAAGAGGAGAGGACAGGAGGAGAAGAGGAGAGGACAGGAGGAGAAGAGGAGAGGACAGGAGAGAAGAGGAGAGGACAGGAGAGAAGAGGAGAGGACAGGAGGAGAAGAGGAGAGGACAGGAGGAGAGGACAGGAGAGAAGAGGAGAGGACAGGAGAGAAGAGGAGAGGACAGGAGAGAAGAGGAGAGGACAGGAGAGAAGAGGAGAGGACAGGAGGAGAAGAGGAGAGGACAGGAGAGAAGAGGAGAGGACAGGAGGAGAAGAGGAGAGGACAGGAGGAGAAGAGGAGAGGACAGGAGAGAAGAGGAGAGGACAGGAGAGAAGAGGAGAGGACAGGAGGAGAAGAGGAGAGGACAGGAGGAGAAGAGGAGACGACAGGAGAGAAGAGGTCTTCACCTGTGTTTCTCCTGGTTTCTCTCCTGATGATTCTTCATCCAGACCTTTCAGTTTGTTCAGTTCCTCAACTGGAGCAAGACAGTGTGACTAGTTATATGACAGAGACAGTATGACTAGTTATATAACAGAGACAGTATGACTAGTTATTAGGGGTGTAACGGTTCACCTAACTCACGGATCGGATCGTGTCACGGTTTTTGAGTCACGGATCGGATCATTTTTCGGATCAACACAAAACATTTTTGTTTTTTTATAAAAACTGCTTTTTCCTTGAATTCTGTAAAAACACCACTTTTACTATGTGACAAAAACCAACAACATTCAAGATGTCAAAACTGGTTATATATATATATATACATACATATATATACATATATATAACATATTCTACACTCAAACATTACATAATTATACTGAAATACACTCAATTTAAATGATAGGAGAGAGGGAGGAGGCGCCTGGTTGCAGCAGTGAGTCACTGGGCTCTTTAAAGCAGATGAATAAACATGTTTTATGCCACTTTTAACTAAATAATAAAGTGAACCCTTATTTTGAACATGGTATGAAAAAAATGCCTACATTATCAGAAGTTGTCGAGCTACCTTTTTCGTGCCTCCCATAGTTGACAGAGAAGCCAAAGTGCTCCCATACATGGGATTTAAATGACGAGGGAGGCATTTCGAGTTCTTCTCCGCCGAACAACGTAACTAGCACTCGCTATGATACACTAGGGCTGCCACAAACGATTATTTTCATAGTCGACTAGTCACCGATTATTTTTAACGATTAGTCGACTAATCGGATCATAAATTACAGCTTATCGCACAATTACTCAATCGCTCTTATTTAGCTATCATCTTCTAAATCAGCTTCTAAATTTAGCTTGAAGTTGTTAGTTGTTGTTGTAGGCATGTGCTAACTAAAAATAAAGACAATTAAAATGATTGTTCACTCAAAAATAGATATTTTAATGAACTTTGCAGATTTATTTCTGGCATCACTTGCATGTAATGTAATGTAAAGAGTAGTAGAGGGTGCAAACTGCTGAGTAAAATGAGGTAGGCTAGGCACTAGGCAACCAAAAGAATACAAAAACAAAAATAAATACTTGTACAGAGTACAAAAGTTTTGCTTTGCTTCACTCATCTCATAGTAGAACGCGCCTTCTTAGCACTGTAACGTTAAGACAACATTTTTTGCTATTTGATAAGTATCGCTTTGATGACAACGTAAAATAATGTAAGAAGGCTTTTAACGTAACGATATCGTTAGCCAATAACAAGCTAACTAGCTTACCGAGACGAGCCATCGTCTTCCTCGTCATCTGCCACAACGTGCTTTTTAGATGCTCGCGCATCATAGACGTGCTGCCATGATAAGCGAGTTCAGCTTTGCAAATTTTACATTTTACATTCTTTTTTTCAACGTTGTGGTTGAAATGCTCCCACACTTTAGAGGTACGAGGACAGGAAGACATTTCTCTGTTTGTCAAAGACACTGGGAGACGCTAGCCAGTGGCAGCTTCAGGGAAGAAAAACGAATGCTTATCGAATGAAATGAATGGTCTTTATTGTCATTGATATAGTACAGGTACCAAACAACGAAATTTGGGAGGGGGGGGGCTCCCCTGGTGCTAGGCAAAAAAATAAAAAAAAATAAAAAACGCTTATTTCAGCTCCAAAAAAACATGCGACTACGGCGATTACCAAATATGTCGGCGACGAATTTGGTAGTCGACGTCGTCGTGACTAGTCGACTAATCGTGGCAGCCTTATGATACACTTGGGCCGCGTTCGTAAATTCGCTTTGAGAGCGCCGGAGCGCACACTGGGTCTGACATCATAAAGCGACCAAGTAATTTGATTGGACAAGAGGCGTTCCTTGAACGCTGATCAGATTCCAGAGCGGATTTACGAACGCAGCCTTGTTGTTGTGGATTCCCAGCTTCACGTGTAGTGAGCAAACAACGGATTCTTTTTCTTTCGCATTATCAACCTATCATTGCGCTTTAGAGTAAAACAAAGCCCGCAACTGTCGCGTCTATCTTTTCATGGCAACTCTACATTGTGATTTACAAGAGATATTAACTAATATTAAGTAATATTATTACTTGTTAACATTTTGCAATTGATCCGTGGTACACATGTGTGCCGAACCGTGGAGGGCGATCCGTACGGATCACGGATTATCATTACAGCCCTACTAGTTATATGACAGAGACAGTATGACTAGTTATATAACAGAGACAGTGTGACTAGTTATATAACAGAGACATAATGTCCTAAACAGAGACAGTGTTGACCTCTGACCCCAGACAGGACTTACCGAGCTGCCTGTTCTCGTACTTCAGGGCGGTGTAGACGCGGGTGTGAGACACCACCTGCTCCTGGCTGTCCGTCAGACGCTTCTCCACGTCAAAGAACTGCTGCTCTGTAGACGAGAGAAAGACAGGGACACAGTTATCAACCTGTTACTGTTCTGTAGCCATCCATCTCTCCATCCATCCTTCTATCAGACAGATAGGGCGGGGGGGGTTGACAGGACAGCACACACCTCTCCTCAGCAGGTGAGCTGCCTGGCTAATGGCCACTAGCTGTCGTTTACTACAAATAAGAGTTGTCAACTCGAACCTACTGAGAATAGTTCGGACAATAAGGAGGCTAACCCTAACTACCCATTATCAGTTACCACTAGACTAACTACCCATTATCAGTTACCACTAGACTAAAGCTGCGTGCACACCGCGGACCGTGACCCACCGTTCTGGCGCAACCTGGTGGGATGGGCTTGACGTACTTCAACTGTTGCTAGCGAAGTTTCCCACAGAAGTGGGGAAAAAAACGTCAGATAAGATATATAAACGGGTTATTTTGATAAACTGGACACATTTTGTGAATATATATGGTTACTTTCTCGCCTGAAAACATATAAAAACGTCATAAAATGACATATTAACACTTGTAGAGCCAAATTACAGATTTTAGCCAATGGCGGCCAAAATTGAGGAGTTTACATCTGAGGCGAGAGCTCTGGGCAAGAAACTACTTCCGGTTTACTTCCGGTTGTTTTAACGGATCCAACGCAACGCAAAAAGCAGAAATTTTTTGACTGATTGGCGCACCCTGACGGTCAAGAAACGCAATACAGAGCAAGGCAACTGATCAACGCAACGGCCCCATTGAGATGAATGACTTCCGGTGCAACGCCTTGTGTGCACGCAGCTTAACTACTCTATCAGTTACCACTAGACTAACTACCCATTATCAGTTTACCACTAGACTAACTACTCTATCAGTTACCACTAGACTAACTACTCTATCAGTTACCACTAGACTAACTACCCTATCAGTTACCACTAGACTAACTACCCATTATCAGTTTACCACTAGACTAACTACCCATTATCAGTTACCACTAGGCTAACTACTCTATCAGTTACCACTAGACTAACTACTCTATCAGTTACCACTAGACTAACTACCCATTATCAGTTTACCACTAGACTAACTACTCTATCAGTTACCACTAGACTAACTACTCTATCAGTTACCACTAGACTAACTACCCATTATCAGTTACCACTAGACTAACTACCCATTATCAGTTACCACTAGGCTAACTACTCTATCAGTTACCACTAGACTAACTACTCTATCAGTTACCACTAGACTAACTACCCATTATCAGTTACCACTAGACTAACTACCCTATCAGTTACCACTAGACTAACTACCCTATCAGTTACCACTAGACTAACTACTCTATCAGTTACCACTAGACTAACTACTCTATCAGTTACCACTAGGCTAACTACTCTATCAGTTACCACTAGACTAAGTACCCTATCAGTTACCACTAGACTAAGTACCCTATCAGTTACCACTAGACTAACTACCCATTATCAGTTACCACTAGACTAACTATATCAGTTACCACTAGACTAACTACTCTATCAGTTACCACTAGACTAACTACCCTATCAGTTACCACTAGACTAACTACTCTATCAGTTACCACTAGACTAACTACTCTATCAGTTACCACTAGACTAACTACCCTATCAGTTACCACTAGACTAACTACCCATTATCAGTTTACCACTAGACTAACTACTCTATCAGTTACCACTAGACTAACTACCCATTATCAGTTACCACTAGACTAACTACCCTATCAGTTACCACTAGACTAACTACTCTATCAGTTACCACTAGACTAACTACCCATTATCAGTTTACCACTAGACTAACTACCCATTATCAGTTTACCACTAGACTAACTACCCATTATCAGTTACCACTAGACTAACTACCCTATCAGTTACCACTAGACTAACTACTCTATCAGTTACCACTAGACTAACTACTCTATCAGTTACCACTAGGCTATAGTTAGTTAACTAGGGTTAGGCTTAGTTAACTAGGGTTAGGCTTCGTTAACTAGGGTTAGATATCACTTTTACAAACTCGTTTCTCGGCCGCCAGACGTGTTAGCTACATGCTAACTAGCCGTTATCTCACCACTGTTCGCGGTGAGCTGCTCGTGCTGCGTCCTGAGGGCGCCGTTCTCCCGCTGCAGGTCTGTGAGGCAGCGCTCGAGCTTGTTCTGCACCGCCTTGGGCAGCTTGTTGAGCTCGGGCCGCTCGAGCACCTGGAGCAGCACGGCCGCCATCTCCCGCCTCTTCTCACGGCGTCAGAAACCCTCAACACGTCGACTGTCTCTGTCAGAAGTCGACTGTCTCTGTCAGAAGTAAACTGTCTCTATTAGAAGTCAACGGTCTCCGTTTGATTGTCTGAAAGAACTGAAACCGACCTCAAGTGGCTCAATACCCGGCATCAACACGCGACCGATAACATTCACCCACCGCGGAGCCTCATGGGAGCTTTGTGTTAGCCAATCATGTTTCGCGGATCCAGTGACGTCTAATCACAGCGCATCCAGTGACGTCTAATCACAGCGCCCCAGTCACACGTATCAACAGCTCAGTTCACGAGCAGCACCTTTCTATACCAGGTAATAATATAATACTTATAATAACGTCACACTGAAATAACCGCTCTCTGAAACGGTGTTGTTGTTGTTCAGCTAGAAAATACGATTGTCAAGACTTTGAGGATGTGGCACAGTTAGTTAGAGCTAGTTAACCAGCTGGACTGACATCTGAAGCTAATTAGCCTCTGAAATGTCAGTAACTTAATCAGCCAAATAACATGAGATGTTGTTTAAATAACATGAGATGTTGTTTAAATAACATGAGATGTTGTTTAAACGTGACTTGACTGTTAAGGCCAATGCACACGGCGTGCAATTTTTGTTGCACCACAACATTCGATTTTGAAGTTTGAATGGAAGTCTATGAGAAGTAGTAGTAGCTAACAGTGTCTAGTAGCTAACAGTGTCTCTGTGTCTAGTAGCTAACAGTGTCTACTAGCTAACAGTGTCTACTAGCTAACAGTGTCTACTAGCTAACAGTGTCTCTGTGTCTAGTAGCTAACAGTGTCTACTAGCTAACAGTGTCTCTGTGTCTAGTAGCTAACAGTGTCTAGTAGCTAACAGTGTCTACTAGCTAACAGTGTCTCTGTGTCTAGTAGCTAACAGTGTCTAGTAGCTAACAGTGTCTCTGTGTCCAGGGTTCAGAGGTCAGGATGGGGAGGAGCTACACCGTGGAGGAGTCTGTGGAGGCGTACCTGTCCAACCTCAGGCCTGCAGGGGCGGGCTGTGTCACAGGGCTGCTAATTGGCCAGGTAAGGTGTCACAGGTGATTGGCCAGGACCCTAACAGTCTGTAGCCCCAGATAGTATAAATAGATATTGTAGATTACATAGATAGAAGGATAGACTGATGGGTATTATGGGGTTGTTGACAGAGAGGCTGATGGGTAATATGGGTGTGTTGACAGAGAGGATTATGGGTAATATGGGGTGTGTTGACAGAGAGGATGATGGGTAATATGGGGTGTGTTGACAGAGAGGATGATGGGTAATATGGGTGTGTTGACAGAGAGGATGATGGGTAATATGGGTGTGTTGACAGAGAGGATGATGGGTAATATGGGTGTGTTGACAGAGTTCCCCTCAGAGAGACTTTGTGGTGCTGGCGGTGAGGACTCCTCAGAAGGAGGTGGAGGAGCCAGACACAGCTGCCAGCTCATTGGACAGCCTTGATGTAGAGTGGGTCACTGAGAACGCCCGACAGGTAGGTTGTCATGGTGACGTGGTGGATCAGGGAAGCAAATTTCTACATCTCAAATGGCCTGTATACACACAGGGCTGTGTGTGTGTGTGTGTGTGTGTGTGTGTGTGTGTGTGTGTGGGGGGGGGGTGTGTGTGTGTGTGTCTGTGTCTGTGTGTGTGGGGTGTGTGTGTGTGTGTGTGTGTGTGTGTGTGTGTGTGTGTGTGTGTGTGTTGCAGGTGTCCAGGATGTTACCTGGAGGTGTGTGTGTTCTGGGGGTGTTCCTGGTCACCCCTCCTGAGCAGGCCAAGGATGCTCCACACTCTCTGAGACAGGTGTGTACACACACACACACACGCACACACTCACGCACACACTCACGCACACACACACACACACACACACACACACACACACACACACACACTCACGCACGCACGCACACACAGAGACTAAGGTATAAGCCTGTGTGTGTGTGTGTGTGTGTGTGTGTGTGTGTGTGTGTGTGTGTGTGTGTAGCTGGTGTTCGGGGTGGACAGGCTGGTCTCCAGGGGGAGGATGTGGAGTCTGTCAGACGATGATGTCACAGAGAGGGTGACGCTGCACATCTGCTCCAGGACCAGGAAGTATCCTTCTCTCCTCTGATTGGTCTAGAACCCCAACCTATAACCTATAGTCCCTAACCCTAACCCTAGGTCAGACAGGACTAACACTAACCCAGGACTAACACTAACCCAGGACTAACACTAACCCAGGACTAACACTAACCCAGGACTAACACTAACCCAGGACTAACACTAACCCAGGACTAACACTAACCCAGGACTAACACTAACCCTAGGTCAGACAGGACTAACACTAACCCAGGACTGACCCAGGACTAACACTAACCCTAGGTCAGACAGGACTAACCCAGGCCTGTTATTACTGACCCTAGATCGTTAATAACAGGGTAATAACAGGGTAATAACAGGTTAATAACAGTAATAACAGTAATAACAGGGTAATAACAGTAATAACAGGGTAATAACAGTCATAACAGTAATAACAGGTTAATAACAGTAATAACAGGTTAATTACAGTAATAACAGTAATAACAGGTTAATAACAGTAATAACAGGACTAAGCTGTCTGATATATGGGGAATGATCCGAAGAATGAGTGGAATTAAAAGGAATTATGTAATACCAGTGTTGACAGGTAGCAATAAATCAGCAGTCAGTAATAAAGATAAGGCAGAACTTCTGGCAGAAACACTAGTGAAAGTTCACAGTTCAGGAAATTTAACAGTAAATGCTAGACACCGTAGGGATACAATTCTTGCTCAGAATATAGATGTTAATGTAAAGAAGAGTGCAACAAGGGATAGTTTAGATTTACCTTTTACATTGCTTGAATTAAAATGGGCTGTAAATGTGAGGAGGCAATCATCACCAGGGAAGGATGGTATTTGCTATAGTATGTTAGCTCATATGAAGGATCATGCATTAGATTTAGTATTAAAGTTGTTTAATAAAGTGTGGGAATCAGGTAAAATTCCAAACAAATGGAAACACTCAATCATTGTACCTATTTTAAAACCAGGTAAAGACCCATCAGATCCATCAAGCTATAGACCAATAGCACTTACATCACAGTTAGGGAAAACTATGGAGCGAATGATTACAGAAAGGCTAACATACTATTTAGAAAGTAAAGAGTTGTTCTCTCCTTTTCAAAGTGGGTTCCGTAGAGGAAGAAATACTATGGATTCCATTTTACGTCTTGAGTCAGAAATTAGGAAAGCTCAAACTAACAAAGAAATGGTGTTAGCTGTCTTTTTCGATGTTGAGAAAGCTTATGATATGTTGTGGAAGGAAGGATTGCTAATCAAATTCAGTAAACTGGGGGTAGATGGTAGGTTATATAACTGGGTGTTAGATTTTCTTTTTGGCAGGACAATACAGATAAGGGTAGGGACAGAACATTCAAAGGAATACAGGGTTGAGAATGGGACTCCACAGGGGAGTGTTTGTAGTCCAGTATTATTCAATGTCATGATTAATGACATCTTTGAACAAATAGAAAAAGGAAGTCTTTGTATGCAGATGACGGGACCTTATGGATAAGGGGGCGGAATCTGAGATACATAGAGAAGAAAATGCAGATTGCAATTGAGAAGGTGGAACAATGGGCAAATGAGTGGGGGTTCAAATTATCTATACCTAAAACACAGGTAATAGTTTTTTCTAAACGATCGAGAGAAGTGTCATTGAAATTATATGGGCATACTTTAGAACAGGTTAATGTAATTAGATTCCTTGGTGTTTTATTTGATGAAAAGTTGACCTGGAAACAGCACACGGATAAAGTAAAAGATAAATGTAAAAAGGTCAATAACCTGTTAAGATGCCTGTCAGGGAGAGATTGGGGAGCAAGCAGAGCAGCATTGTTTAATGTGTATCAGGCATTGATGAGGGCTTCTCTAGACTATGGATGTTTAGGATACATGTCAGCAGCAGTAAGCCATCTTAAAAAGTTGGATGTGCAACAAACACAAGGACTTAGAATATGTAGTGGAGCTTTTAAAACATCCCCAGTAGCAGCAATACAAGTTGAAGTTGGGGAACAGCCACTGTGGATACGCAGAATTAAACTTTTGTTAGCTTACTGGGTTAATCTCCAAGGTCAGAATAGTTCACATCCAACTAGGTCTATTGTACAAGATTGTTGGGAGCATAATAAGACTCATTATATGAGTTTTGGATGGATAGGGAATACAATAGCAAAAAGATACGATTTAGATAAATTACGGTATAGTCCAGTAATCCCGCATTCAATTATTCCACCCTGGTTATATGTGAATCCATTAGTAGATTTAGATATACAACAAGAACTACGAAAGAAGTCCAAACATGCACATCCTGGGAATGTGGTACAAAACTATATTGGTCAGCACTATACAGGCAAGTTCTTACTTTTTACAGATGGCTCAAAAGACCCAGAGACAGGACGTACAGGAGCTGCAGTATTCTTCCCACAGTATAAAACAGGAATTAAAAAAAGAACCACTGATCATTTATCAGTGTACACAGTGGAGCTTCTAGCAATATTGACAGCATTAGAATGGTTGGTAGAGAATAGGGTTAGTAATGCACTCATTGCCTCTGACAGTTGGGCAGCACTGTCAAGTATCAGATCGTTGAAATCATGCAGACAGGATATTGTTTTCAAGATCCATCATTTAATTTATGTAATATATAGTATGGATATCACTGTTTGCTTTGTTTGGGTTCCTGCTCATGTAGGGGTAGAAGGAAATGAAGATGCGGATATATTAGCTAAGCAATCAATTAAGTCACAAACAATAGAAATGGATATTCCACTTAGTAAAGCTGAGGTAAAATCAATCATTAAAATACACATGCAGGAACTATGGCAAGAAAACTGGAACAGAAATGAAACAGGAAGGCATTTGTTTAACATTCAAAAGAAAGTCGGAATAGGAAGTAGGATGGGCAGGAACCGGAAAGAAGAGACAGTGATATCCCGGCTCAGGATAGGTCATACTGGGTTGAATGACACACTTTACAGAATAGGAAAACACCCAAACGGCATTTGTGCACATTGCAATAACCCGGAATCTGTTCAGCATGTGCTGCTGGAATGTGGAAAATATGAAGAACAGAGAAAGCTCCTGAAAACAGCAATTCAGAAGGTTAAGTTAAGGTTTACTGTAGGGAACTTACTTGGAAACACAGTTAAAGTAAATAACCAGTTAATTAAATATTTGAAAGAAACAGGATTGATAGGTAGGATTTAACTCTACCCCTCCCCACCATTTTGTTTATTTTCATTTACATTTTTCCCCCTGTCAAGCTAACGTTCCACACAGTCCAGTAGGTGGCGGTAATGCACCTTAAGCTGGTTGCCAACCGCAGATCAAATAAAAAGAAGAAGAAGAAGTAATAACAGGTTAATAACAGTAATAACAGGTTAATAACAGTAATAACAGTAATAACAGGTTAATAACAGTAATGACAGGTTAATAACAGGTTAATAACAGTAATAACAGGTTAATAACAGAAATAACAGGTTAATAACAGTAATAACATGTTAATAACAGGTTAACTAGATCAGAGGTTCTTTAACTGAGCGACTCAGAGTGGTCTGCAGAAGCTTTGACGTCCGAGACCCCAAGGTGCGTTGCTAGGGGTGGTTGCTATGGCCTCTATAAGCCCCTCCTCTCCTTATTCATGTCGCCCTGCTGATTGGTGTGTTGGTGCTGACCTGCCTTGTGATTGGTCCTTCCAGAGCTCTGCCAAGCCTGCTTCTTGGAGGTACCAGTCAGGTGTGTGCGGGGCGTGGCCAGTTCTGACATGCTCAGTAGGGCTGGACCTGCTGGTCCCCGTGGCAACCACACACCTGTCACCTGACCTGTCACCTGACAGCCTGGACCGCAGCATGAAGGTGACTGACTGACAGCTGACTGCAGGCTCTGGAGGAGTTAGGGTCAGAGGTTAGGGGTCAGAGGTCAGGGGCTGGGTTTATGTGATGTGTGTTCCCGGAGGGTCAGGGTTAATGTGATGTGTGTTCCAGGAGGGTCAGGGTTAATGTGATGTGTGTTCCAGGAGGGTCAGGGTTAATGTGATGTGTGTTCCAGGAGGGTCAGGGTTAATGTGATGTGTGTTCCAGGAGGGTCAGGGTTAGGGGTCAGAGGTCAGGGTTAATGTGATGTGTTCCAGGAGGGTCTGCGGTCGTGGGCGCGGCAGGTGGAGGGCGGAGTCTGTCTGCTGAACGGCCGACGTCTGCCTGACGACACGGAGCTGGGCGGAGCTCAGGTAACCACGGCAACCCTCCTACTGTACAGGCTAGCATCAGTAACAGGTTAATAACAGGGTAATAACAGATATAACAGGTTAATAATAACAGGTTAATAACAGTAATAACAGGTTAATAACAGGGTAGTTACAGTAATAACAGGGTAATTACCGTATTTTCCGCCCTATAAGGCGCACCGGAGTATAAGGCGCACCTTCAATGAATGGCCTATTTTAGAAATGTTTTCATATACAAGGCGCACCGGCTTATAAGGCGCACCGGCTTATAAGGCGCACTGTCGTTTTTTTTTTTGACTGGGGTTGCGTTACGCCCAAGCTCCACCTACTGCGTTGCGTCACCTCTCCATCGGTGTTGTCAACTTCCCGTTGTCCAAGCTCCACCTGAGCGTTGTCACCGTCAACGTTCTACCTGCTCCACTGTCAAAAATATATATTTTTCCACCTCAAGTATCAGCCGTTCGTCATCCATTTTTGCAACAAGCGTCAAGGACCTGCGGTGATTCACAGCTGACTCGCGTGAATAGCAATTCGCAATAGCTGCAACCACGAGATATAGAGTAGTTAGCTACAAGCATTTTCAATCTGCTATTATCTCTATTAGTGGATTAACCGCTGTGGTGATTTAACAGCTGATAAAAATACATCAAGTAGACTACAAACAGAGCAAAACAACACCAGAAAACAACCAATAGGCTATACAATTATAACCAACAACCAATATGTGACAGCTCCTGGTGAAATGTGCAACGTACTTTTTCAGTTTTTACACATGCTTAAACTACAGATTGTAAGCTTTCAAATGATGTCATACATTCAAATCAGAGAAAGATTGAACACGACAGGCGTATTTGAATGTTGGTTCATCTCAAACACTGAATGGGAGAAAAGTGAATCTGACCAAACCACAACAAACGCTGCTAGCGGCTAACAGCTAACAAAACACATCGCTACGAAGGTCTAAACTGTATTTTAATAACATGACAACATACTGGGAGAACATCGACATGCTAAAAACACATAACTACACATAACTAGATGAACACACAGTTCTTGCTTTTGAACACGAGCTAAAACGAAAGTATGTTTACAAATCAACCCTCCCTTACCGGTAGCCTCCGGCAAACGAGAATAATGAATCCAATACACAAATGATAAGTGTTTAGTGATCGTTAAACTGTTGTTTATTATATCGAGTGGGTACTTTAAAACTTCAAGTTGAAAGCACCAAGAATCTCACTTTGTTCCCTCGGAAACTCTGTTTAGTCTTCTTTACTTGGGGTCTTGTGGTGTGGGACTGTGAGTAAGCACAACACCGGTGTTTACTGATTACCGTAATGCTGCAAGCGGTGTGAGTGTCCGAATTGAACAGTTGGGTGAGTACGGCATCCATTCAGAGCACATGATAGAATAACAATAGCATTCGCGGAGATTCCAAGATGGCGGCCGTCGTTTACTGATTACCGTAATGCTGCAAGCGGTGCGGCTTTGTAGTTTACCAGTCGTACTGAAACATTTTATTATTATTAAAAAAAAAATATTGGTCATGTAATTTTTACATTTTGATCCATATATAAGGCGCACCGGGTTATAAGGCGCACTGTCGTTTTTTTTTTTTTTTGGGGACTTTTAAGTGCGCCTTATAGGGCGGAAAATACGGTACATTAATAACAGGGTAATAACAGGTTAATTACAGTAATAACAGGTTAATTACATTAATTACAGGTTAATTACATTAATAACAGGTTAATTACAGTAATAACAGGCTAATAACAGGTCAATTACAGTAATAACAGGTTAATTACATTAATAACAGGGTAAGTAAGTAAAGCTTTATTTATATAGCACCTTTCATACAAGAAATGCAGCTCAAGGTGCTTTACAACAGGACTAAGAACATGAAGTGAATATAATAAAACATAGCATAGAATGAATATAAAAGTAGGGGAAAACAGTAAAAGAAAAGGTAAAGATAAAATACAATAAATAAAAAATAAAAAAAGAGAAAAAGAGAAACAAAATGCAACCTCTGCCTTAACACTTAGTAACCGCTATCCATCTTCTCGTCAGTAGAATACCTTTCCCTATCCCTCTCATTTCCCTACCTTACACAGTCTTTCTGTACTTCTCACTGGCTTTCAAGTTCAAACATGACTGACCTTGCACCAAAAATCCAGTTTCAACATTGCAGTTTCTTTCTTTTGCACTTACTCAAACCTTCTGACAACGTACAATCACCTCTTTCTCATCGATCCGGCAGTGTCAGATCACAGTATTTTAACCAACTGGATATGTAGCCTAACTGTCGTCTGTCTCTAGACACAGCAGCGCAAAATCCCAGTCAACTGGATCTGTAGCCCAACTTGGCTTTGTGGTACCAATGTTATCCCCCCACAGTCTGTGGAGTTAAAGACCATGTGCATTACTGTGTAGAAATCTAAGAGATAAATAGATAAAACATTTAAAGTGCAGCAGCTGGCAAATGAGCAGTAGGCAGGTGCAGATGAGCTAGTTAAAGGAGTGCAATAGCTGGCAGATGAGCAGTGGGCAGGTGCAGATAAGCTAGTTGAAGGCTATATTGAAGAAGTGCGTTTTTAGCTTTCTTTTAAAAATATTTAGTGAGCTGGCTTCCCTGATCTCTAAAGGTAATGTGTTCCAAAGCTTTGGGGCATAGTTGGCAAAGGCTGCGCTCCCGATCTTCTTCTGACTGTTGCTGGGGACCTCTAATAAACCTGCGATAGATGATCTTAGTGTTCTTGAGGGTGCATAATTGGCAAGGGAATTAGCAATGTACTTTGGGCCTCGCCCATTAAGGGCTTTGTATGTAAGGAGGAGGACCTTAAAATCAACCCTACATGTTACTGGCAGCCAGTGCAGAGTAGCTAGGACCGGAGTTATGTGTTCTCTCCTCTTGGTTCTAGTTAGAAGTCGAGCTGCAGAGTTTTGAATGAGCTGAAGTCTTGCAGTCGTTTTTTTAGGAAGGCCAGTAAAAAGTGTGTTACAGTAATCGAGCCGGCTTGAGA
>NC_137677.1:16000625-16008125 GCF_963989245.1 Nansenia antarctica | reverse complement strand
GACAGAGCCCTGGGGGACCCCAGTGGTATAGAGGGAGAACAGTAAGGGCCCTAGGACAGAGCCCTGAGGGACCCCAGTGGTATAGAGGGAGAACAGTAAGGGCCCTAGGACAGAGCCCTGAGGGACCCCAGTGGTATAGAGGGAGAACAGTAAGGGCCCTAGGACAGAGCCCTGAGGGACCCCAGTGGTATAGAGGGAGAACAGTAAGGGCCCTAGGACAGAGCCCTGAGGGACCCCAGTGGTATAGAGGGAGAACAGTAGGGGCCCTAGGACAGAGCCCTGAGGGACCCCAGTGGTATAGAGGGAGAACAGTAAGGGCCCTAGGACAGAGCCCTGAGGGACCCCAGTGGTATAGAGGGAGAACAGTAAGGGCCCTAGGACAGAGCCCTGAGGGACCCCAGTGGTATAGAGGGAGAACAGTAAGGGCCCTAGGACAGAGCCCTGAGGGACCCCAGTGGTATAGAGGGAGAACAGTAGGGGCCCTAGGACAGAGCCCTGAGGGACCCCAGTGGTATAGAGGGAGAACAGTAAGGGCCCTAGGACAGAGCCCTGAGGGACCCCAGTGGTATAGAGGGAGAACAGTAAGGGCCCTAGGACAGAGCCCTGAGGGACCCCAGTGGTATAGAGGGAGAACAGTAAGGGCCCTAGGACAGAGCCCTGAGGGACCCCAGTGGTATAGAGGGAGAACAGTAAGGGCCCTAGGACAGAGCCCTGAGGGACCCCAGTGGTATAGAGGGAGAACAGTAAGGGCCCTAGGACAGAGCCCTGAGGGACCCCAGTGGTATAGAGGGAGAACAGTAAGGGCCCTAGGACAGAGCCCTGAGGGACCCCAGTGGTATAGAGGGAGAACAGTAAGGGCCCTAGGACAGAGCCCTGAGGGACCCCAGTGGTATAGAGGGAGAACAGTAAGGGCCCTAGGACAGAGCCCTGGGGGACCCCAGTGGTATAGAGGGAGAACAGTAAGGGCCCTCGGACAGAGCCCTGAGGGACCCCAGTGGTATAGAGGGAGAACAGTAAGGGCCCTAGGACAGAGCCCTGGGGGACCCCAGTGGTATAGAGGGAGAACAGTAAGGGCCCTAGGACAGAGCCCTGGGGGACCCCAGTGGTATAGAGGGAGAACAGTAAGGGCCCTAGGACAGAGCCCTGGGGGACCCCAGTGGTATAGAGGGAGAACAGTAAGGGCCCTAGGACAGAGCCCTGAGGGACCCCAGTGGTATAGAGGGAGAACAGTAAGGGCCCTAGGACAGAGCCCTGAGGGACCCCAGTGGTATAGAGGGAGAACAGTAAGGGCCCTAGGACAGAGCCCTGAGGGACCCCAGTGGTATAGAGGGAGAACAGTAAGGGCCCTACGACAGAGCCCTGAGGGACCCCAGTGGTATAGAGGGAGAACAGTAAGGGCCCTAGGACAGAGCCCTGAGGGACCCCAGTGGTATAGAGGGAGAACAGTAAGGGCCCTAGGACAGAGCCCTGGGGGACCCCAGTGGTATAGAGGGAGAACAGTAAGGGCCCTAGGACAGAGCCCTGAGAGACCCCAGTGGTATAGAGGGAGAACAGTAAGGGCCCTAGGACAGAGCCCTGAGGGACCCCAGTGGTATAGAGGGAGAACAGTAAGGGCCCTAGGACAGAGCCCTGAGGGACCCCAGTGGTATAGAGGGAGAACAGTAAGGGCCCTAGGACAGAGCCCTGAGGGACCCCAGTGGTATAGAGGGAGAACAGTAAGGGCCCTAGGACAGAGCCCTGAGGGACCCCAGTGGTATAGAGGGAGAACAGTAAGGGCCCTACGACAGAGCCCTGAGGGACCCCAGTGGTATAGAGGGAGAACAGTAAGGGCCCTAGGACAGAGCCCTGAGGGACCCCAGTGGTATAGAGGGAGAACAGTAAGGGCCCTAGGACAGAGCCCTGGGGGACCCCAGTGGTATAGAGGGAGAACAGTAAGGGCCCTAGGACAGAGCCCTGAGAGACCCCAGTGGTATAGAGGGAGAACAGTAAGGGCCCTAGGACAGAGCCCTGAGGGACCCCAGTGGTATAGAGGGAGAACAGTAAGGGCCCTAGGACAGAGCCCTGAGGGACCCCAGTGGTATAGAGGGAGAACAGTAAGGGCCCTAGGACAGAGCCCTGGGGGACCCCAGTGGTATAGAGGGAGAACAGTAAGGGCCCTAGGACAGAGCCCTGAGGGACCCCAGTGGTGAGGGCTCATTAGATTTATATCTGATAGTATTATTGGTTATTGATATCTCTAGTGTCTTTTATGAAAGCAGCAGTATTCTTGGTTAGGGTATAGCAGCAGATATGACTGTTGATGCTGTTTGTGTTGCCTAGCAGCAAGGGAGGCTGGATGAGGAGGAGCCTGTCCTCCGATTTCTACCTCCTCCAGCCTCCCCTGGTGTGTATATGACTGACCCCCCTCCCCTCCCCCAGGGCGTGTGTGTGGCCAGCACCTCCTCCCCCAGCGTGTGTTCGCCCCCCTGCACCGCCTCCCCCAGTGTGAGTTCGCCCCCCTGTTTGTGTGTGACTACATGTTCCCTGATGAGAGCCTGGCTGACGTGAGCGAGCGGCTCAGAGATATGCTGGACCTGCACATCCCAGAGTCCCTCCTCCTCTCCCCCGAGCCCCGCCCCCACGCCCCAGGGACAACCTTTCACACATATGAGCCTTCCCAGTATATTCCATGGAATTTACCAGGTAAGGTTTATGTGTGAACGAGATTTACATGGAAATTGTCTCAGGCAGTATGATTCATGACTCATCCAATCACTGTCTCCTGTGTTGAAGCTCCTCCCACCTCTACGGAGGCTCCGCCCACCTCCACAGAGGCTCCTCCCACCGCCACAGAGGCTCCGCCCATTGAGGGGTTGAAACACCAGACTAACGTCCAGTACTACGCTGGTAGGTCCTGGAACCACCTACCCTGTGTGTGTGTGTGTGTGTGTGTGTGTGTGTCTGTGTGTGTGTGTGTGTCTGTGTCTGTGTCTGTGTCTGTGTCTGTGTCTGTGTCTGTGTCTGTGTCTGTGTGTGTGTGTGTGTCTGTGTGTCTGTGTGTCTGTGTCTGTGTCTGTGTCTGTGTCTGTGTGAACCCTGTTACTACGTACACTCAATACCGTTCTGGTTGTCATGGTGACTCACACAGGTGTCCTTGTTGTCTAGGTGTCGCCATGGCAGCTGCAGTCGCCCTCATCGCCACGGTAACCTCACTGCTCTACCTCAGTGACTGATGGCTCAACACACACACACACACACACACACACACACACACACACACACCTGGATGGTTCAACTCTAATAAACATGTTCATGGAACCCCACTCCTGGCTCTTCATGTATATAACCCCTGACCTCTGACCCTAACCCCTGACCTCTGACTCTTCATTGCCTCTGACTCTGTGGTTCTGTAAACATAAGCAGAGTACAACTGTAAGAATACAGCACACAGATAATACTAAACATATTATATATACACATAATACACGTCTCTAATGAACCTGAATAAGATAACCAGATATTAAGACTCTCTACTAAGGTACATTGGGTTAGGTCTGTCTACAAGGCTAACACAGTTAGCAGTTAGTGCGCATGCGCCAGTATCCTAACCTAACGCTGTCTCCCCCAACCGACAAACATTCGACATCTAATATACATCAATATATACGCCGTCAATATATACTATATCAAGTAGACTTAATTATCTTAACACAACTCTAACTAACTTTAACTTTACTATAATATTTACTTTACTCTCGTTACTAATATGTAACAAAAAGGGGTGAGCCGTCGACGGTGTGAACATGTTAGCTAAGCTACATCCAGGCTAACATCCTAGCATTCTCCTAACTACCACACAGAAATGTACTGCTGCTGCTGAGGAAACACAGGAGACTCACAGCTCTCATGGACGCACAAATCACACAGTCACGGAAGTAATAAACAATAAACTTCGGTATTAAAACCCTTAAACTAATATGTGGTGTAGTGGTGTGTATGAATGAATGAATGGTCTTTATTGTCATTAATACAGTACAGGTACCATACAACGACATTTAGGAGGGGGGGCTCCCCTGGTGCTAGGAAAAAGACTAAAAACAAGAGGGCCAAGGGTAAAATAAAAAGGGAAAAGAGCTGGTTTACATAAATAAAGGCTATGTACACTATCTACTATACTATACTACTATACTATACAATAAAACACTGTGCTGTACTCTATGCTATGCTATAAATATCCTAACTTTTCCTATATCTGAACCTTATGTACACAAGGGTTGTCATGTTGCACATAGTATTGTTGCACATGCATTTAAAGTGTCGCAGTTAGCAGGTTTGACATGTTCACAGTTGTATTTCAATATTGCACTTATGTTTACAATCTAGTAGCTGCCATCAAGTTGTCTAGATTGACCAGGGCCTAGAACCTAGGTCTTTGCTGTGTTCAGGGCCTGAATGGCCCTAGGGTAGAAGCTGAGCTTCAGTCTATTTGTCCGTGCGAACATGGTCCTGAACCGCCTGCCTGAGCGCAGCCGAACAAAGTGTTCGTTCCCAGGGTGGGATGGGTCCCTGGAGATCTTGGAGGCCTTCCTGAGGCAGCGTGTGTCGTACAGCTCTTCCAGAGAGGGGAGGGGGGCGCCGATGATCTTCTGGGCCGATCTCACGACTCTCTGTAGCGCTTTCCTCTGCGGCTGTGCAGCTGGAGAACCACACGCAAATGCAGTAGGTGAGGATGCTCTCCACTGTGCAGCGGTAGAAGGTCACAAGCAGCTCCTGTCTGAGGTGGTATTTCCTGAGGACTCTCAGGAAGTAGAGCCGCTGTTGTGCCTTCTTGATGATGGCTGCTGTGTTGGTCCTCCAGGACAGGTCATCCTGTATGTGCACCCCCAGGAATCGGAGAGTTGAGACTCTCTCCACGCTCCCTCCATCGACGAGCAGGGGCTGGACCTCAGATTTTTTCCTCCTGAAGTCCACGATGATTTCCTGGGTCTTTAACTGGTTCAGCAGCAGGTTGTTAACCTTGCACAGCTTGCCCAGCTGCTCCACCTCATCCCTGTACTCCGCCTAGTCCCCCCCCGAGATGCAGCCCACCACGGTGGTGTCGTATGATGGAGTTGCTGGGGTGGCCTGTCTGGAAGGATAGTGTTGAAAGCAGAGCTGAAGTCCACAAAGAGCAGTCTCGCGTAGCTGTTCCCCCTCTCCAGGTGGGATAGAGTGGAGTGGAGAGTCGTCGCGATGGCGTCCTCTGTGGACCTGTGGGCGAACTGGTATGGATCCAGGTTGGGCGTATGTACTGCTAACTGTCTCTGCTAACTGTCTCTGCTAACTGTCTCTGCTAACTGTCTCTGCTAACTGTCTCTGATAACTGTCTCTGCTAACTGTCTCTGATAACTGTCTGCTAACTGTCTCTGCTAACTGTCTCTGCTAACTGTCTCTGATAACTGTCTCTGATAACTGTCTCTGCTACCTGTCTCTGATAACTGTCTGATAACTGTCTGATAACTGTCTCTGATAACTGTCTCTGATAACTGTCTCTGCTACCTGTCTCTGATAACTGTCTGATAACTGTCTCTGCTAACTGTCTCTGATAACTGTCTCTGATAACTGTCTCTGCTAACTGTCTCTGATAATTGTCTCTGCTAACTGTCTCTGATAACTGTCTGATAACTGTCTCTGATAACTGTCTCTGCTACCTGTCTCTGCTACCTGTCTCTGATAACTGTCTCTGATAACTGTCTCTGATAACTTCAAGCTTGTCCGTCCTATCTATTCATCTCTCGCGCTAGGGTTGTAGAGCCCGCCTTCTGCTGGCCAGTGATTGGCCACTCTGACCCTCTGCCGGCCAGTGATTGGCCACTCTGACCCTCTGCTGGCCAGTGATTGGCCACTCTGACCCTCTGCTGGCCAGTGATTGGCCACTCTGGCCCTCTGCTGGCCAGTGATTGGCCACTTTGACCCTCTGCTGGCCAGTGATTGGCCACTCTGACCCTCTGCTGGCCAGTGATTGGCCACTCTGACCCTCTGCTGGCCAGTGATTGGCCACTCTGACCCCATCACTACGCCAGGATCCTGTTCATGGACTTCAGCTCAGCCTTCAACACGATCCTCCCACACATCCTGGAGCACCAGCTATCCCTGCTGCAGGTGCCGGACTCCACCTGCAGGTGGATCACGGACTTCCTGACTGACAGGTCTCAGCGGGTGAAGCTGGGGAAGAGCATTTCCAGCTCCAGGTCCACCAGCACGGGCTCCCCGCAGGGCTGCGTCCTGTCTCCAGCACTGTTCTCCCTATACACCAACAGCTGTGTCTCCCGCCACCCCTCGGTCAAGCTCCTGAAGTTTGCAGACGACACCACCCTGGTGGGCCTCATCTCCAGGGGGGACCAATCTGCCTACAGGGGTGAGATCGAGGGGCTGCAGAGCTGGTGCAGTTTTAACAATCTGGAGCTCAATGCTCTAAAAACAGTGGAGATGGTGGTGGACTTCCGTAGGAAAGCAGCCCTGCCCCCTCCCATCACGCTGGGAGGTACCCCGGTGGCCTCCGTGGGGTCATGCCGCTTTCTAGGCATGACCATCTCCCGGGACCTTAAGTGGGAGCGGAACACCGAGGCCCTCACGAAGAAGGCCCAGAAGAGGATGTTCTTCCTCCGGCAGCTGAGGAAATTCAGGCTGCCGAAGTCCATGATGGTCCAGTTTTACACGGCCATCATAGAGTCCATCCTCACCCACTCCATCATCACCTGGTTCCCCGCTGCAACGACCAAGGACAAGGCCAAGTTGCAGCGGGTGATACGTTCAGCAGAGAGGGTGATCGGCTGTCCCTTGCCCTCCCTCAACTCCCTGCATGACACCAGGGCTCTGAGGAGGGCAAGGAAGATCATGGCAGACCCCTTCCACCCCGGCCACGACCTCCTCACCCTGCTTCCCTCTGGAAGAAGGTTGCGGCTGCCTAGGACATTAAAGGCCCGCTACAGGCTCAGTTTCTTCCCCTCAGCCGCCAGGCTGCTAAATGACTCTGGCTTCCCCCTCCCCCCCGCCTCCAAGTCTGCCCAGGACTGAACATGCACTGGCCCTTGAATAACTCTGCACTGCACTTTATATACAGCACTATTCATGCACTGTCTGTCCTGTGTTGTCCTGTTTTTGCCTGTCTTTGCATTTGTATTTGTACTTGTTTTGTTCATATATGTGAAAAAAGCATAAATGCACCTTCTGTAAATGCCAAAGCAAATTCCTACATGTGTCAAGCCTAATGGCAATAAACGTTATCTGAATCTGAATCTGAATCTGAATCAGTGTTCGTGCTGGTCTGATGGTCTGAAGGTGTTCGGGTCAGAAAGGAGACGTCTTGTTTATTTGAAGACATTTATTTTGTTTTGTTTTGTTTATATAAGTGACATTATTCATCAGTGTCGTTCTTTTCCATCTCTGATATGAACAGTCTATAGCACCATAAATACATGATCCAGTAACCAATGGCAACCCATACTCCAACCAATACAAAGAATCCATCGTATTATTTAT
>NC_137677.1:15980625-15995625 GCF_963989245.1 Nansenia antarctica | reverse complement strand
TTAAGCAATTAAGACAACAGTAATTTAAAGGAAAACAGGAGCAGAGGAAGTTTGATATACTCTGAAGTTGAACAATGGTAGGAGGAGCTCTATAGAAACCTGGGTCTGTGGAAATAAATGCTTTCCCTAGTTTCAATTTCAATGACAGTAGAACAAAGACGCACTTTGGCAGACGACACAGTCACACAAGGTAAACCTCCACGTTCGCTTATTTGTCCTTCAATTGTTTTTTTTAAGTAAAATGGATCAAGTTCAATGCTCTTAGTTCAACCATTCACTATGGCTGATTGTTGAATCAGTTCATGCAGAACGCTGAATGTGAAACTACCAATAATGAACCAAGCGACATTTCTGACTCTATTAGTCAACCCTACAGATTGTTACGTCTCGTCCTGTTTCCTTGGGTTATGTTTGTCCTTGTTTCGTGTTTTTTTATTTATTGTTTCCTGTTTATTTTTGTTCTTTTAGTTTTATTTAGTCTTTCGCTTCTGTCACTCCGCTTCCTGCCCTTGTGTCTACCCCGCCCTGGTTGGTTTCACCTGTCCCTCACCCTCTTCCCTGTGTTTACCCATGTCTCTGTGCCAGTTCGTCTCTGTGCCTTTGTGTCGAAACGTCCCAGCAATTCCTAGTGTTACGTAGTCAATTCTTGGTTTTTGATCTCCGAGTGTTTTTATTACTTTGTTTTTCGCCTGCTCGGATTATGCACATTCTCTTTGAGCTGACAACATGTGTACCGACCCCTGCTTTGCCTACCTCTTACTGGATTTATATCAGAATCAGAATCAGAATCGCTTTTATTACATCTTATCTTACTGTACACAAGAGTTTGGCTTTGGCTTTGGTTCCTCAACATTGAAATTGCAGCATTCAGAGACAAAAAAACACAATAATAATAAGTAACGTAAGTAAGTAAAAAAGTAACCCTACATTGATGAAGTAGGCCTAATAAAGTGATGGATTTTACAGTGGCTTCAATAGTGCACAAATACTGTGCAGATGATATGAAATATAATATGATACAATACAGTAAGGTAGTATATTACTCCAATGGTATACAAGTAATCTAGTAGTGAGCAGTAGTTATAATACTATGTTCATTTTTGTAGTGTGTTGGTTATAAATCACATTCATGCCTCCTACATTCCAGCCCCTAATTATTACAACATTAGGCTACATAATAATTACTCATATAACACAAAAATAGGTGACATGAAGCAATCAAAAGGCTCAATAATCCAATGAAGGTTCGATAAGTCCATGAATTGACTGTATGGGTACATCCTCTGTCTTCTTCCTGCAAATAGTAATGAATCAGTAAGACCAGAGTGTACCAGCACGTGTGTCTTAGTCAGAGAGATCTTTACTGTCATTCTGTGTCTGTCAGTGGTTTTAGGATGTTGTTAGAACTACCTTCTTTTCTATTCTTGTCTCTTCTTCCTTCTCTTCTCTCAACTTCTCTTTTATCTCTTCCCTTCCCTTCCCCTTTTCTCTCTTCTCCTCTCTCAACAGCCAGCCTGCCATGGAGGTTGTAGAGCCCATCTTCACCATAGCAAAGGAGCTCTATTGTCTGTGTAAGGCAGCAAAGGCCAATAAGAAGCGATGTGAGAATTTGGCCAATCGAGTACGTCATCTTGAAGTGATCGTGAGGGCACTTCAGGAGAAGGGAAGACCTGAGCTAGCGAAGGACATCCTCAACGAACTCAGTGAGACCCTTAAATCCGCTGTGCACGTGGTTCAAAGATATGCTTCACTCACCTTCTGGAAGGGCATGCTGAAGGCCTATGACATAGGAGAAGAGTTTGAGAGTTTGAATAACCGCTTGACCGAAGCAGGTCAAGGGCTCCAGCTCGCACTGCAGGTTGACAGAATAAAGATTAAGCCAGATGTACTTCAGGGGGTGAAGGGACGTCCAGAACAGGATCAGGCAGACAGAGAGAGCGACATACAGGAGCTGACGTAAGAGACAACTCTTCCTCGCAGTTCCAATGAGCCCTTACTAATGAGTTGCTACTCAAATCATTACATGCCTGACACATCAAATTATGTAGGCTAAATACTTCAATATAACCAGCATTAGCATTCTCTCACAACATTGTCAAACAGTTGATTTGTGCTCTATCCCATAGTGCTAAAAGCAAAGTTGTGCCTCAAGAACACCCAAGAAGACATGAAAGACATGAAAGACTTATTGAAACTCTGTGAGTAGACATGAACTGTCAGTGGCAGGGGCTTGGGACATATCTGGTTAGTTAAGAGACTATTAAGAGAACTTATTTGACTTGCCCTAGCTAAATAATAATTGTAAATGGAGCTCAATTCATGATCATCACAAACTTTGTCCATCATTGAATCATAGTAGTATGCCATCACCTCCACTGACATGTAATAGTAATGGGCAAAGTTGACAATGTAGGACTTCCAAATGTTTGTGGGAACAATAGCATAATGTAACATAAAAGGCTATATAACATTGGTATTGATAAATATGTTTCTTGTAGCCTAACAAATGGGAAGATCAGAATAATTAAATATTGATTTGAAAATAGTAGTTTTTTCAGACCTGATCATTCTGTTAGCTTGCATTTTGTCACACCCTCTTCTATGTGAGATCTTACCAAGGTTGCGGTTATGAATGAATGATGAATGAATGAATGAATGAATGGTCTTTATTGTCATTGATATAGTACAGGTACCAAACAACGAAATTTGGGAGGGGGGGCTCCCCTGGTGCTAGGAAAAAAAAACAAAAAACAAGAAGGGAAAAGAGCTGGTTTACATAAATAAAGGCTATGTACACTATCCACTATACTATACTATACAAATAAAACACTGTGCTGTACTCTATGCTATGCTATACCTATTCTAACATTTCCTATCTCTGAACCTTATGTACCCGAGGGTTGTCATATTGCACATAGTGTTATTGCACATTCATTTAAAGTGTCGCAGTTTGCAGGTTTGAAATGTTCACAGTTGTGTTTCAGTATTGCACTTGATTACAATCTAGTAGCTGCCATCAAATTGTCTAGATTGTCCAGGGCCTAGAACCTAGGTCTTTGCTGTGCTTACCAAGGTTGCGGTTATGTACTGTGTTTGCTGGGCAGTCCATAATATAATAATAATATTATAACAATAAACATGTGCCAAGAAAATATCCCCCACACCATTACACCACCACCACCATTTTCACCCCGAGAACTGCCCCGAGAACTGCCGCTCACTGGATATTTTCTCTTTTTCTGACCATTCGCTGTTACCCCTAGAGATGGTTGTGTGGGAAAATCCCAGTAGATTTTTTTCAACACCCGTGCCACGTACAAGTGCCAGACACTTAAATCACCTTTCTTCCCCATTCTGATGCTTGGTTTTCAGCAAAACTTCAGCAGATCGTCTTGACCATGTCTACATGCCTAAATGCACTGAGTTACCGCCACACGATTGATTAATTAGATATTTGCGTTAATGTGCAGTTGAAAAGGTGTACCTAATAAAGTGGCCGGTGAGTGTATACCAAGTTAATCATGGTCGGAAACTCCTCAACCACGAACATCAAAAATGAGAACGTAATAATGGTTTTCCTCCCACAAAAAAAGTCTAGTAAGAACTACCTTCAAAAAGGAGGTGGAAACTATGAGACGCTTTGAGTCACAACACATCCTGCGAATGTTTGGGATCTGTGTCCAGGGTGAGAATGGTGAGTACAGTACACAGAGTTTGAGGAATAGCTGTAGAATAAATAAGAAACATTTTCAAATCACACCATAATGTGCTCAAGTGTTTGTGCGTGCGTGTGTGTCAGTGTTAGCGTGTTAATGTGTGTCTGTGTGTGTGTGTCTAACTGCGTTTTGCTCCACTTGTTATCATGTAGGACCCAATCCAGACTACCTCATCATCATGGAACACTGTGAGAGGGGCTGTCTGAGAGACGTTCTGGACTCCCCCCCTGGCCTAACCTGGAACACAAAGACTCGCATGAGTCTGGGAGCAGCCCATGGCCTTTACAGGTACCACACCTCAAGCAAAGTCTCTATTGATATCAAGGCATAATCTAAGATCTGGATTATTACATAGATTATTACGCATTTATTTTATCATTTATCTATGTGTTCCTTCATCTGCATACTAAAACTCCTATGCTTGGTTCTATCCACAAATACTATATATTTACAGTGTTGGTCACAGGATGTAGGCTATAGCATCCTATTCACACTGACCAAGTTTGTTATGACTTTGACAGTTTTGATTATTAAACCCTTATATGTGGCCATATTTCCAGGTGATGACCTCAACTAGAAAATACATTATTGCATTCAAAAGATTGTTGACCAAATACTAAATATGAGTACTTTATTTAGACATTATATGATTTTTTCCAATACGGTTGTAGTCCTGAAATAAGGGTTTACAAAAGTACTTTCTAAATGGTGAACCCAGTCTGAAAAAACCTTAATTTAATTAAATCTGAGAATCCCTACTTTAAATAATATTTGTTTGATTTTAAACCCAAACTGTTGGGAGTATAGAGCTAGACAAAATGCGTCCTCTTTCCAATACTTATGGAGGGCACTGTATCAGTAGATTTCAAAGAAGAGATGTGCCTAGTGAGCTGGCTCTTGAAGATGCACTATTGTGTTGATGACAGCATACTATTGTACTATTGTATTGATGACAGCGCAACCACATACTGTATATCATAGTGTTATTAGCTATAATTCTGTGGTGGTAACATCTCTCAATGTACTCTGTGTTCTTTGCATTGTTGTGTTGTTGTGTGGTCAGCTGGGTGGTTTTGAGCTGGCAAAAACAGAGACGTCGTTGAGGAGGTCAGACAGAGCGGCTAAAAAGACCAGCGCCTTATGCTACACCTCACCTCAGCAGCTTGACAGCATCAACCACCCTTATGACAAGGCCTGTGAGATGAACAGGTCAGCTTCCAGTCACACACAACAGCATCTTCTCTCAACAACTACAACTAATGTGAAATCTCAAAAGAAACCTACTATGTTGTTACTGGACTTGAAATTGCTATTGGTCCAGTGTCCGTCTACAGTCTACAGCAGTTTGAAATGTGTTCTTTGCAGCTTTGGCATCGTCCTGTGGGAGATTGCAACCCTCCAGCATCCATTCAAAGGTTTGTATCAACTTCATCAATGAAAATGTATACGCTTATACGCTTTTATATTACAATTATGTTACAGAAAATGTAGGAATTGGGGTGAACTCTCCTTCAGAATCTATGTTTGCCCCCCAGTACCTTGTTATTTGTCATTCCATGTTTGTTCTCTATCAACTAAACTCAACAGACTGCTCAGCTAAAGACATTCTTAGAATAGTGTGTGAGGAGAAAGTTGCAGAACCTCTTCCTGGAGACTGCCCTAAACAGCTTGGGGACCTGATCAATGCCTGTCGCTCCTATGACAGCTATTACAGGCCAAATGCAGGAGGTAGGAATGATGACATGAATATTGCTTGGAATTGCTAAAACAAATATACTTTGATTCCATTCTCCTCTCACAGTACCTCTTTCCCTAACCCTACTCTCCTCTAGTCATAATAGGTGTTTTATCATAGCCAGTAGAACAAAGTGACTATTTACATGTTTCTGTTCCACAGTGTTGGTGGACAAGCTACGCATGGCAGTAGGGCAACTGACAACGGACTAAGACCAATCACTGGCCAGCAGAGGGCGGGCTCTAAAACCCTAGAGCGAGAGAAGACCGACTGACAAGTTTAGTAGGACTTACGAGCAAGGAGAGTAACGAGCGAAGAATCATCATTATAGCCAGTAGAACAAAGTGACTATTTACGTGTTTCTGTTCCAGTGTTGGTAGACAAGCTACGCATGGCAGTAGGGCAACTGACAACAGACTAAGACAGAAGGTCATCTCCCCAGTTCTCTGAAATATGCAAGACCCAGAGGAGCAAAACCAAAAGAGAGAATCAAGATTGTTTTTATTATTGTTTAGTTTTTTCCCCACAATTTAACGTTTTGGAAAGGTTTTGCTTGTGTGCTTCAAATAAAGCATTCTTTGAAATATGTTGTTCACTTCTTAGCTAACAGGCCCCTATTATCGGTCATGCCCACGATCAGCTATTTTCATCTGCCATCTAACTACCAGAAACACAACCAGTTCCCTCATCCACTAATCCCAATGTCATAACAATTAATCGACATTTCACACTTAGTTATTTATAAAAAATACATCATATCTTGAAGTGATTTTGGATCTGCTGTGGTTTCAATTTAGTTGCAATTTTAGTTGCAATGACAGTAGAACAAAGACACACTTTGGCAGGCCACACAGTCACTCAAGGTAAACCTCCACGTTCCCTTATTTGTCCTTCAATTGTTTTCTTAACCCATAAGGACCCACGGTAACACAGGTGTCACCGTGTCACACATCCTTTAAATGTTCTGGAAAGTTCCTTATACAGCTTTATCCTTGATTTTAACTCATGAAGCCCCAAAGTGACACCTACTGAACATCCTGGTGGGTCATGTGACAGGTCAGTGATTTTGTCTTCCCATAACAACATTTCCAAGATGGCTGTGCCAGGTTGTCAAAGATCTGACAGAATTAGCTACATTTAAAAAGCTTGTTTTTCGTTGCTAAAGGTAAGATTCACCCATTTAAGAATTATAATACTTGCATGACATGTCCTTTATTATATTTAACCTGTTGTGAACACATTTCTTGAACAAACTGATATAAAACAAATCAGATAAAAATTACTAACACATACGTCACTCCGGGCATTTAGCCTTAAAAAAAAAGAAGTCATGTCACAATAAGAGAAATAATGATGATCTGCTCAGTTAATTTGGCTGATTCAATGATATTTTGTTTTATACTGTTCAATTCAAAGCGTATTAAAATAAACATAAACAAAAAATCATGTTATATTAATTAAATTATTAATCAAATGTATAAGGAAACCATTATGTTCAAGTCAAGACTAAAAACCCATCTTTTGATTGACTAAATAATTAAATTAAGATTATATAATGATTAAAGCACTTTGAGCTGCAACGTTTGCAGGAAAAGCGCTATGCAAATAAAGTTATTATTATTATTATAACAGTGATTACATGGGAATCAAGTTTGCCCTGTGAACGCCAGGGACATGGTGTTGTAAATAACCCTTGTACAAGGCCCGATGGAAAAGCGCTATGCAAATAAAGTTATTATTATTATAACAGTGATTACATGGGAATCAAGTTTGCCCTGTGAACGCCAGGGACATGGTGTTGTAAATAACCCTTGTACAAGGCCCGATGGATCTTGACATGTAGATATAGCTCTACAAAATGGAAAATGCCTGTCTTTTATGATTTTTCATTTTTATTGTTGTTTTGTATGGAGAGTCTGCCATGTTGTAAGCATGCTCATTGAAAAGTGCATGTATGTTTAAAAATGGTATTCATTAACAAATATTAGTAAAGTTCATTTAATTATAGCAAAATCAAGTAATCTTACTGACCAGATGATGTATTCGACACAGACACCACTAATACAATGATGTAAAATTTTATTTTGAGACATAGAAAAACAGTTACGTACGTACGATAGCTTAATGTTAATGAACTTGGTAACAGCCCCATATTTAACTAACATTACAAACACCATGGCTAGCAATGAGCAATGTTATATACTGTAAGACACCTCCTCCTCACATTTCATGCAAGAAACAAGTACTTCAGGATTCAAAGACATCACACTGATGGTTCCCGAAACACTCAAGGCAATACCACAACCTCTCATAAATGTATAATTTGTATTACATTACCATTAGCAAAATGGTCAATTTATAATAAAATGTTTTGGGTAAAATATATATTTCAATCTACATTTTGTTGGAGAAAACAGAGCCAACTTACATTAAGTTCAAACACCCATGGATCGCCCTCATTCATCTTTTACACAACATGGAAGATGGAATCTCTTTCTTTAAAAGAGACGTTTCAAACTGACTGACAAGTTTTCCTGACATGAGTATAGCAAAGCTTTGGTTACAAAAAATATAAACAAAACAAAAAATACGCAAAGAATTGAATACAAAGACTTTACTTAATGAATTAAACTCCCTTTCCCCCTCTATTTTAGGACATGGAGCTGGAGCTGAAGAAGCTGCGGCTGTTGTAGTGGCTGTAGGAGGGGGAGCCCATATCCACACTGCCTCTGCGGGAGCCTGTCCTGGAGCCCGAGGTGGAGCCGGGAGCAGATGAGACATTGTAGGGGCTGCTGATTCCTCTGGAGGACATGGTAGCGGCCTGGAGCAACTTTACCCCTGTGCATTCCTCCACCAGGCAGTTATCCATAGCCTCCTTATAGGATATCTTCAGCTTGGATTTGGGGCACGTCATGTTCTTTGAATGGTGCCTGGTGTCCTGCAGCTTCTGTGCAGATCTCCCATCGAGCCAGCCCACCTGCAGAACCTCCTCTATGGTTCTCCTGCAGCCCTGCTCTGGGTCGTACAGCCCCCCGGTCACATACTGGAACTCCAAGAAGCGATGGCCTGCCTCATATGGCAACCATTTCTCCTTCATGGCCTCAGCAGCGGACATCTTCCTCTTGCCTTTGACATCTTCAAAGCCGAAGAAGGCCTTCTGGGCTGGCTTCAGCCTGGTGGCCATATCCTCCTCTATGATGCCCTGGCGAGACGCCTCCTGGATGGACAGCCTGCGGCCATTGGTTGGGTTGACGATGCCACCGGTGCAGGCCTGGGCCTCCAGGAGCCTTTGGGCAGTGATGGAGTCCAACAGGCCGCGCTTCAGAGCCTCTGAGATAGAGATCTTCTCTACGGTCTCTGTGTCAAATATGGCGCCCACAGGGCTCTGCTCGTCCACTGCCTCACCGGGGGATGCCAGGTTGATGGCGACTGTGGTGATGGCTTTCATGGAACCAGGGGAGGGAGGGGCAGTTTGCTGGGCTGAGAAGCTATTGGTGATAGAGTTGGCTTCAGATGAGATGGATGTAGTTTTTGTTATGGTCATCTGTGATGAGGTTGACGATGATGATTGTGAAGTTAATGATGATGATGATTGTGAGGTTAATGATGATGATGATTGTGAGGCTAATGATGATGATGATTGTGATGTTGATGATTTTGAGGATGATGCTGATGAAGACTTCATGGCTTTGGTCTTCTTGGTGATGATGTCTGCAAACTGTGTGAGAGTGAGGGTCTGAGAGCGGTACTGGTCATACACAGACTGATCAATCATACCATTCTCCAGCAGCTCTCTGATGTCATACTGGATACCCGTCTTCCTATCAATGATGACCAATCGTGTGGAACCATCTGGCGCAGTGATGGTGATCTCCTCCCACTCACACTCCTGCTCTGACAGCTCACGAAACGTCTCGTAGTCGATGAGCTTCTTATCATACGCCTCACGCACTGTCATCTCTTTATTGGTGTCAGGGTCCACGATCACCACCCTCCTCTTTCTGAGAGTGTTCTTCTGAGTGGACTGCTGATTCTTCTTCTTGTCTTTGATGGAAAGCAGGATAAGGCCTGTCTTTTCATCTGTTATACAACGTTTCTTCAGCTGCAGATAGGTTAGGTTTTCCTCTGTGTTGGGGTCAAAGAAGCCCTTACTGTCATCCCCCTCATCAGACAGGATCTGGTTCATCTCCTTGCCGAAGTAGCCCCTCTTATAGGCCACCTCCACCTCGATACGGTGGCTTTGCTTGGGGTCGATGATGCCCCCACTAGCGATTTGGGCCTCCAGCAAGCGAATGCCATGGCCCTTTTCGATCAGCCCCCTCTCTATGGCCTGAAACAAGGAGATAATCTTGTCTGAGCCAGGAAATTTGTAACCAGTGACAGCCATCTCTGCTGACATCAACTTGTCTTTAAACTCAGGCCCAGCCAGACCTCTCTTGTAGGCGTCGCTGACGGTCAGACAGAGGTTGTTGACGGGATCAATCATGAATCCCGAGGCAGCCTGAGCCTCCAGCAGCTCTAGGGTGGTGCCAGGCCGCAGCAGCCCCTCCTTCATGGCCTGGTATATGGGCAAGGTTTTATCATTGGCCTCGTCATAGACCCCCGCAATGCAGGTGGACCCTCTCAGGTAGGAGCGCAGGCGGTCCTCAATGTCCCGGCTGGTCAGCTTGCCCTCTTTCAGTTGGTCCACGTCTGACCGCTGCAGGAGGTCAGCGTCCACCAGGTCAGTGACTGAGACCTGGTCTCTGAGCCCCTGCACAGTGATGGGCTTCTCTGGGGCAGGGAGGAGCAGCAGGTTTGTGGTGGGCTCAACCCTGCACCTCTTCTTCAGGGACACGTAGCTGGCTCCCAATTGGGTGTCTGGGTCCAGGTAGCACTCAGGCCTCTGGTTCAGGCCCTGGTACAGGTCCTCGTCGATGAGGTCTCGGTCCATAGCCACGTCTTTGGGGAGGAACACACTGAGGATGGGGTCCAGGATGCCCCCCACAGACTCCTGGGCCTGCAGCAGACGCAGAGCAGTGTCCCTGTCGATCAGCCCCTTTCTCATGGCCTGGCCTGCTGATAACGGCTTGGCTGTGTTGGGGTCTCGGTAGCCAACACTAGCAGCCTCCGCTGCCAGCAGTCTTTCTCTGTCCTCCTCGTCCACTACACCCCTGGCACACGCCTCCTCCACCGTCATCTTCGCATTGGCTCTGGGGTCTATGATGTGGCCTGTGGCAGCTTGGGCATCCAGCAGCAAGGCAGCGCTTTCTGGAGAGAGAAGGCGATCCCTCCTGGCCTCTGTAAGGGACACTTTGCTCTGAGGTCCAGTGGCCACGCCAGCGATCGCCCCGGTTCCTTTCAGGTTCAGTTTGATGTCTACAGACACCTCTGGGACAGTCCTCTGACCCTTCAGTAGCTGGTTGAAGGTCGGCTTGTCGATGACTCTGCAGTCCAGCAGCTGCTGGGCCGTCACCTTCTTGCGGACACCTTCGAAGACCAGCATGGAGGGGTCCAGGATGGTCTCTCTCAGCTTCCTCATCTCTGCCTCCAGGGTGTTTTTGACAGAGGCCAGTTCAGACAGCTCTGTCTGGGTGCTCAGCAGCATGCTCTTATACCTGTCCTCTACCTCCTTCAGCTCCCTCATCAGCCTCTCAATCTCACTCTTCAGAGAGCTGCTCTCCCGTTCCAGCTTGTCCTTCTCTGAGTCATGCTGCCTGACCAGCCCTTCCTTGGTCTCGTACTGGTTTTTCCAGTACAGGAAGTCCTTCTTCACCTTCTCATTCTCTTCCTGCAGGCGGAGTTTGAGGCGGAGCTCAGACTCCAGAGAGAGTTTTATGCCATTCAGTTCCTCCTCTAGTCTCTGGGAGCGGGCCTTGTCCTGGTCTGACAGCTTCAGCTTCAACAGCAGTGCATCTCTCTCTGTCTGTAGATCACTGTACTGAGTTGTAGTGGACTGGATCATGGAGGAGGTCTGCAGAAAGAGAGAGAGAGAGAGAGAGAGAGAGGGAAAGGGGAGGAGGGTTGGTTTTAGAATAACACTGAATTATGCATAAACTCATCACACAAAACAATTAATTCTGCGTATACTGTACAAACAGAACAACGTGTGACATCTAAAATAACACAGTTCCAATAACTTCCCCAATGAGCAGTTTTAGTACATCAACACAATGACTGAAGAGATTGATGACCAGATTACTATCTCAGAAGGGATACATTAATACAATCCAGATCATAAAGAGTTTAAAGGAGAAATCTGGGATTCAAACAACAACAAAGAGATGAACCCACATGTTTTGAAGCTATACAGAGTTTGTTTGCAATTGCATTGTTTACAAATAATAAAAGAGTAAAACAAGCCTATATGTTGGGTTCTGATGGGTTAGGACCAATGCTCAGGTATATCACAGGGTATATAGGTCAATGGTTGAGCTAAACTCATGAGCTGTAAGTTATATGCTTCACGAATCAATGGCTATATCATTAATTTACGAGTTAAAAAATGGATGTACCAATCCCAGATTGCCCCTTTGACATAAATAATGTTAATACATTACACTACTTGCATTCTACATAGCAATTATACAGACAGATACGACAGACTATACCCACTGTACTCACGTTATAGCGGACATATATTATTAACAATGACTACTGTTTGTTGAAACCATTGGAGGACTAGTGGCAGGGATGGTGGGAAAAACAAGCAAAGGAAAAAATCATGCTGATTGAAGAATCACAGAGAGGTGTCTGGGAGTGTGACCATGGTGACAGCACTTTGACGAGGGTAGGCAGATAGAGAGACACAGATTGAATTTGCATGTATTTTTTCCCCAATCATGCTTATGATTGTCCATGCAAGTGTAGTTCGACACATACAGGTGTGACTTGTATGTGTTCACAATCTGATCAGAGAAAAAAATAAAAAAGCATAATAAAAAAGCAAAAAAGCAAGACATTTTGCAGCATGCAAGAGAAAGCATTGACCACAGCCAGCTAAAGCCTATTTCTGATTTTGGATATAAAAGAAATGGTCCAAGATGAACTCTAGAGACTTCCAAGTACCTCGATGGCCTGCTTTTGGACTTGCTCTATCTCCAGCACGAGTTTCTTCCTCTCAGAGGAGAGCTCGGAGACCAGGCTCTGGTACTCCTGGCTGCTCCGGGTGCTGCTCTGCAGTTGGAGCTCCAGGGCTGTGATCTGGGAGGCCATCTCATCATCGGCGTCCTTGCCAGACCTCAACAGATCCTCTCTCTCGTGTCTCAGTCCCCTCAGTTCCTCCTCCAGCCTCAATCTCTCCTTGGTGAGGGTCTGGGTCAGGCTCTGCAGTCTCTCCAGCTCCACAGAGCTCTCGTTGAGGGCACGGCTCTTCTCCTCAATGGTCTTGTAAAGGCCTTCGTTGCGGAGGTTGGCCTCGCGGACACGGGCTTGTTCCTGAAGTAGCTGTTGCTGCAGAGCCTTCAGTTCTGTGCTGAGCTGGGTCAGGCGCTCCGTGGAGGCCTTGTGCTCCCGCAGGCACCTCTCCAGCTCCTCCTGCAGTTTCCTGTGCTCCTCCTCTCCCTTCCTACCTGCCATGCTGCTGTCCTGCTGGCTCTGGCGCAGGGTGGTGATGGTACTGGTGTACTCCTGCATGGTCAGGGTTGTCTTCTCCAGCTCCGTCTCCACCCTTCTTCTCTTGGTCACCTCTTCCTGGTTGGTTCTTCTCAGTGTGTTCCCCTCGCTCTCCAGCCCGTCTACACTGACCTGCAGGTCCCTGATACGGCCCTGTAGCCTAGCCACGCTCTGCTCTGCCCTGCCCCTCTCACTGCCCTCTTTCTCCAGCTCCACACGCAGCAGGCCCAATTCTTCCTCACACTCCCTCAGCCTGGTCACGGACACATAGGAGGAGGCCTGTTTGACCTTAAGCTCAGCCAGGGCCTTCTCCATCCGAGCGCTCTCCTCCTCCACGACTCTTCTCATGCGGGTCTCCTCCTCCAGGCTGTGCATGAGACGCGCCAGCTTTTCACTCCGCTCCTGCAGGCTCTTAGTGACCTCAGCCAGCTCCTCCCTGTGCTGGCTGTTGTCCTCCCCCCTCTGCCTCGCCAGGGTCTCCACCTGCACCTCCAGCTCACTCCTCCTGCATGCCTCCTCTGTGTTTACAGACCTCTGGCTGTGAGCCTCTTCCTCCGCCCTCTTCCTCTCCTCCTCTGCCTGACTCACAGACAGACGCAGCCTCCTCAGCTCCTTCTCCAGGTCCCTCCTCTCCGCCTCTACCCTGTCACACTGCAGCTGGAGCGAAGACAAGTCCTCCTCCCTTTGGGAGGACAGTAGATGGCTGTCGGTGCGGCTGACATGGATCTGGGTCTCGTGGGTGTGCTTTAGGCTACTGATCTCCACACTGCACTGGCTCCTTACCTTAGACATCTCCTCCTCTAGCTCCTTGACCCTCGCCGCCTCCGTGGCCAGCTGCCTCCTCAGCCTCTCCACCTCTCTCTCACGGTCCGTCACGCTCTTCTCCACCTCCACCTTGGCCCAGTTCACCTCCTCCAACTCCTTCTGCCTCCTCCTCAGCGTGGCCTCGTACTCCTCCTGCTGCTCGCTGTAGCGCTCCTCAGCCAGCCTCCTCTTTCTCTTCTCCTCCTCGATGAGGTAGGTAAGACGGGTCACCTCGTCGGTGAGGTCCGTCAGCTGGCCCTGGGTGGAGTCCAGGCTCTCCTTGGTGGCGCTGCATTGCAGGGCGGTGTTCCTCTTCACCTCCTCCACAGAGAGCAGCTGGTCCTGGGACTGGGACAGCTCCAGCTGGTAGCGGGCTACGGCCTCCTCCAGCGAGCTGTTCTTAGAGTTGCGGTCGTCGATGCCCTCCCTCAGCAGACGTAGCTCCTCCTCCAGCAGGTCGATTCTGGTGTTACGTATCTGGGGGTTAGGGTTAGGGTTAGTGATTTGGATCAGAAAGCTCACTCTTTATATGAAGTTTCCCCAATATATGTTTAATAACTCTAGTTACAACATTTGTTACATACAGTAGTACATTGGTAATTGTTTTGTAATTGCGTAGTCACAGTAGGGATACCTTGAGCTCCTCCATGTTCTTGAGCATCTCTCCCAGGTATTTGGTGTAGTCCCCCGAGAGGGTGAGCAGCTCAATGTAGCGGGTCTGCAGAAGTGTGGCCTGGGAGAGAGACATAACACAGTCAATAACACAAATATAGCTACCCTACCTCACAATCTATTTACTTAGTAACATGTACATAGACACATACTTCTACTGTTGAAGTCGACAGACTGAGGTTACCTCCTGAGTGAGCTCAGTAGAAGGAGACTGCAGCATGGTCCTCTTAATGGGGATGTTCAGAAGAGTCTCTAGACCAGCGCTGTATGAGGCCAGCTCCAGTTCATAGTCCTGCATAGAGAAACAGGCAGTCACTGTTAGACAAATGGAGATTAGTTTGGAACAAGTAGGTGAGTTCCATAAGTATTGTGAATGTTTTTTTACCTTAATGGAGCTCACACAGACATCAGTATCCCTCAGCACACTCTCCAAACTCGCCCTTTTCCCTTTGATCTCAGAGTTCAGTGCCTGTACACAGA
>NC_137677.1:15973125-15975625 GCF_963989245.1 Nansenia antarctica | reverse complement strand
TTACATCCTATTATACAAGTATCAGAGAGTAAAAATTCTTAGGCTTCAGTTCCTCAACATTGCAGCAACAATAGTTGGAAAGTGGCAGTAGTTATAAAAGACAAATAAGGCAATAAGGCCAGATAGATAAAATGTGTGATTGTGTGTTTTATGTTCCTACTTGGTGGCCAGGTTGATGCTGAGGGGGTTAGGGGGGGGCACCAGGAGACACACGGAGGGGATCAGCATGTCCAGGCCTCCTGGTCCGGTCACCTGCCACTTACTACGCTGGGAGTTGTCCTTCAGGATGCCCTCGTTTCCCTTACAGATCACCTTCTGTGGAGCACACAACACACACACCACATTACACAAGTGTGTGTGTGTGTGTGCGTGCGTGCGTGCGTGCGTGCGTGCGTGCGTGTCTCTGACCTGGTCTTGTTTGAAGTCACATAGGGCCTGTACTATGACGGGTTTGGTGGGCTTATCCTCTGGGTTGCGTGCTCTCAGCCTCACGATGCTCTTGGACTTGTTGACCAGTTGCTGCACCTGCGTCTTGTTGTTCATCACCCTCTCCTTATCTCTCTGGGAGAAACAAAGATAACAGAGGATTAGTATCTCTACTGGAACATTCTGACACCCAGGCTTTTCAGGTGAGCAGAGCTTTTACCTCCAGGCCTTTGAGGAGTTCAAGCAGGTTGTCGAGAGGTGTGTTCTTATCGCAGGTGTACTTCTTGCGGATGGCGTCATGCTCCTTCTGGAGCTTGCTGTATGTTTCGTTGGCCTCCTTGAAGAACTGAACACCGCAGGGAACATTAACAAATGCTTTTTGGAATTGCTGTGGCTCTCAAACCTGTTTTTGTGTGTGTGTGTGTGTGTGTGTGTGTGTGTGTCTGTGTCTGTGTCTGTGTCTGTGTCTGTGTCTGTGTCTGTGTGTGTGCGTGCGTGTTACCTGGCTGTAGGCTTCATTCTCCTTCAAATGTACATGGATACATTTGGTGATCTGGAGGAGCCAGCTCCACTGAGTCTGCAGGGTGTCCATGTAGGCCTGCAAGAGAGATCCACAGATGAAAGGGGCGTGTGGTGGATGAAAGGGCAAATGGCTTGTAAATCGTAGAAAGGTAGATATTCTACAACGCTAGACCTCTCCTCACCTCGATCTTGTCTGAAGCTGGGTGGTTGTTCTTCAGGAGAGATTCCACTTTGAGTTTGAGTTTATTCAGGTCCTTCTCCTTCTCCTCCAGGGCATGCATTAATTTCTGGCAAAGAGTAAAACAGAGTTAGGATCTGTATCTGTATCTGTTCAACCAACAAAATGATCTGTATCTGTATCTGTATTCGGATAGAAGACGGGAAGTGGGTGTGTTTTATACCGGAAGTCACGTTAAATCGGGCAACTGTATTTTCTAACCGAATTTTCATTGGCAATGCAAATGTTATTATTTTATTTTTTTGTGCCTTCAAAGCGTATTTTCATATAGAATCTGTATCTGTTTCTATTGCATTATTATGCTTTCCAAATAACGTATTCGTATTCGGGTACATCCCTAGAGTCAACAGAGTTAGGAGTCAACAGAGTTCGGAGTCAACAGATAACAAGCACTAGTGGGGCCTGAGGGATCTTTGGGACAGGAGGAATGATCTGTGGTTTCTTTGCATGCCTCTTGCAAAAGTGGTTTGGCAGCATCATTCCCCTAAGGTGCATCATGAAATACAGATGAGCAATGAATGAAAAACATATCAAACTGAGCAAAAAACAGATCAACTGCATACTTAATATATAGGTCTCTATCACAACAGTCAGTGGCTACTTACTGAGTAGCTCTCTTGCTTCTTGGGGATGTACTGGTCGATGTTGCGGTCTCCCCAGTCAAACACCAGCTCCTCTTCCTCTCTCTCGTTCACCCACATGATCTCCCGGGAGATGTTCTCGATGATCAGCTGCAGCTCGCGCAGCTGGTCGCTCCGACAGAACGACATTTTCTGACACACAGAAAGGAAACCATGCTCAGACACATGGCGGCCACCAGTTCTGTGACCGTTAACACATCTACTGATCATACCTACTGTTAACACACCTACTGTTAACACACCTACTGATCACCACCACTGGTGAAGGACACTACTGTACAGAGCTGTGGGGGGTCTTTCTCTCTTACCTGGAGATTGTCCCATTCTTGATCCAGACAGTGCAGATTGGCCTTGTCTCCTTTCTTTATCTGCAATAGTGGATACACTCAATCAGAATGTCATACTGTGTATGCATGTATGTCTTTTCAAAGTGTGTGTGTGTGTGTGTGTGCATGTTTGTGTGTGTGCGTGTTTGTGTGTGTGTGTGTGTGTGTGTGTGTGTGTGTGTGTGTATGTGTGCGTGTGTGTGTGTGTATAGTACACACCAGCTCGTCTCTGGCCTTGTCCACCTCGGAGCTTCTCTGGATGGAGCTGTGGAACTTGCTGTGGCTGTTGATCTGCTGCTGGATGGCTGCTGAGTCGTCCCCCCAAGAAGAAGTCTGGATCAGACGCT
>NC_137677.1:15946267-15972925 GCF_963989245.1 Nansenia antarctica | reverse complement strand
AACGGAATGAGGAACTGCCTCAAACTAGTGTGTTTGATACCATTCCTCATTCCGTTCCCCGCACCACAATGAGCCCGACCTCCACCTCCACCAGCCTCCCCTGATCAAAGACCCATATAGTGACGGCAACAACAGCTCCTCCCCTTCTGCACTGGTACTAACCTTACAAACAATGTACCTTGTAATTATCACATGTTTATTTGTGTAACATCATTTAGTTTATTTAGAAGGTGTCTCAGGTCCTGCAGACTAGGCATTGTGTTCAGTACCTCTGGTTCTGATAAGAGTACGGTATGTCTAAAGGGCATTATCAGAGAATGGTCATGGTTATTTAAAGCCATTGCCTTGTGTGGTGTGTGTGTGTGTGTGTGTGTGTGTGTGTGTGTGTGTGTGTATGTGTGTGTGTGTACCTTCTGCTGGCCAATCCAGGAAATGGCCTCATTGAAGCTCCTCCCACCAGGGTCGTCCCAGCCTGCACTCCCTTTGCTCTGACGACTCTTCCGACTGAGGGTCCCGTTTATGGCCATGTGGACCCCTTTCAGCTGGTCCCTGCACGCCTCCACACTGCAGGCAGAGAGAGAGCGAGACAACAACAACAACAACTCAATAACCTTGACACTTAGAGGGACAGAGTGGAAGAATGTGGAGGAGTATGCCATTAAGATACATGCGTCGACATGCAGAGGTGGTTTTCCCTCAGGCTCTCACCTCCTGACCACGCTGTCGTTGGGCTGGCCCATCTGGCGCAGCTCCATGGCGCAGCCCTTCAGCTGCTCGATGGTCTCTTTGGCCATGGCCATGTAGCGCTCTGCGTCCGCTGTCACACGCGAAGAGTCACCACCCTACAGGACCGACAGGGAAACGTTAAGAGAGAGACACACATAATGCTTCCCTTATGTGCAGTCCTGGGAGACATTCATGGTGTTCCGAGATTAAAAACCTTTGTGTATTTCTGCCCAGCTGCACTATGGTTAAAGAAGCTGTTCGTTATGTGTCTGGTCACGGCCCAGAATAATGCTGCTTTCACTGGGTTTCATTGTTGTGTATGTAAAGATAATCCCAGGGTTTAGTGCTGACAGTGTGCCAGAGGGAGGCACACTGCTTTAATTTCACACACACACTAAGACACTACACACACACACACACACACACACACACACACACGCATGCACACACACACGCACGCACACACGCACACACACAACCACACACACACACACACACACACACACACACACGCACACACGCACGCACACGCACACACGCACACAGTCACACACACACACACACACACACTCCACCAGATGTGTATGAACACGCTCCACATGTCAAACACCTCAGAACAAGATGAGGCCTATAATCGTTTTTAGACTCTGATGAGGTGGCAGGCATGGACAGTATATCTGAAGCCTATTTTTTCTTAGCTTGGTTGGTAATGTTGAGTGACTGAATTTGAGAACATTGAGAGAACATACTCAACCACAGCCATGCCAGTGTGAGGAATCTAGTCAAGTGTGTGTTTCTCTCTCTACCAAAGCTAATAAATGAAGCCTGCGTTAGTTCAGGTGGGAGATTTTTAAGTTGAATGGTGCAGTTGTGACGGACAGCTGATTCACAGATATGCAAAACATCATCACATGTTCATGGACCGGCTTAAACCAGCAGTTGATGCAACACTCCAGCATGGTTAAACAGTGTGATGCCACTGGCTATGAGAGTCATTTTGTAGGTTGTCAAACCGCCCCAGCCTCCACCCTCTGTATTTAACCTACCTACGGGGGGTTTGGTAGTTATGGGCTCCCTGCCTATGTTATTCTGTATTTGATGTTGTTAAACTCCAGGCAGGGATCTGTACAGAGTGGAGCCGTCCAATTACGCCAAACTTAAATGTATTACCATTTTCATTAAACAATGAACAAACCGACATAAGTGGCATTTGTTATGACATTTAAAAAGATGAGAGATTAATTCATCCATTATGGGCCTCTACTGATATTTAAACTAACATATGGTTCATTTGTACCACCAGGGGTGTGACATCAGCATCTCAGTGTTCCCGTATGGACAGGGATGAAGTGGGACTGCAGAGTGTCTGACTATGTGTAGAGTTGCCAGACATGAGCCTGACTGTGATGAACCCAAACACATGACCGACGTCAGCGTCTGAGAGCAGACAGCATCACTCACAGACTGCAGGACGTTGTCGGCTTTCCTCAGGTAGTCTTGGCACTGGCCCTGCAGGATGTAAGCCTTCTGGTGGATGGCGCTGAGAGGAGATTGGCTGCAGAAGACAGGGATGGTATCATCATCATCATCATCATCATCATCATCATCATCATCTTCGTCACCACCATTATCATCAGATCAAATATCATATTATATACCAGTTATGTCATTGATTGGTATTATAATTTAATTGTACGTTCTGTCAGTGATGTCATACAGTGCATCAACCATCCAGACAGGTACTGGTCATCTGGTGTTTACTGTATATGTGCAGAAATGTAAGAGAAATATGTCAAGTCTAATTCCAGGCCTATGTTTCTCCATTCTTCACTAAGCAGGAGGGATCATACAGCACTCAGTGGAGTAACCTGTGTAAACAGCTCAGACAAGCTGAGACACTGATGTGCACTATGTTAAATGCTCACAACAGAGAAACAGTTGTTAGAAACAGATCCTTGTTTGTTGCCAAATGGTTTACAATAATGTATACTGTGCATGGTTTTCCCTTAGGGGTTCAAACTGTAAGTGGCCATGATGACCCATTTAAGTATTTTGGCTTCCTCATGTGTCTGTCGAATTTAGTGTGTTAGAGCTGATGCGTCTGGACAAAAATGCCTCACAGTTCAACATGAGCAATACATCAAGTTGGACGTTTCTCCGTCGCCGAAAGCAAAGCATAATGAAAGGAATTTCATTATGTATTTTTTTATCCATAAATGTATTTGATTGCATGATTAAAATGTATTTCAGTCAATATAGTCCAAACCGCTGTTTGTCGGCACAAAGAAGTAAGCATGTAGCAAAGAAGTTCAATTTGCGTGTAGTTGTCAGATATACGCATACTCTCCCTCTATCAAAACAAAGACCTCTCATCGCTGGCTAATACATTATTAATTATCTATACGGTGTACACAACAATGAAAGTATATTAGTCCAGTCTATAAAACGTACATTTTATCTCTAGAATACCAAGATCTTGATACCAAGAAGCAATATGAATAGGTTCTAAAGATGAAAAATAAATATAGTGCTTTTCTTTCTGTTCAAAAGTTAAGTTGGACAAAGGTGTAGGCCTGTTAGGGCAAATAAAGCAAAAACGGTCCAAAAACGGTCCTTTGACCAACGGTCCTTTGACCAAGCCAATACATGATACAAGCCAATACATGGTGATACAAAAGCAAAAGCACAATCAAATATCCATACCCCATTCCGCCTCCCATGGAATTCTTTGAGCTGTAAGTATATCCGTCCATGTATTCCTGTCCGTATCCATTACCGCCGTGCGCTTCACTCCGGGCATACGGGAGGGTTCCTCCGGTCACGTCGGTCCTGGATCCGGACCTGCGGCTCGTGTAGAGCGCTCTCTGGGACCCGTACATACTCATTCTCGGTCCCAAACAGTTCAAAACTCGGCGAGAAAGTATGAGGGGAACTTTTTGTCCGTGCGTGAGCAGCAAAGCGAAGCAGCCTGTGACGGTGACGCTCTTTCTCCTCCACCTGCCTGCCCGTCACGTCCCTGCAGCGCAGACTGGAGCTCCAACACGGAAGAGGATCGGTTTTGGCAACACAAGACCACACCTATCCATAACCTGCCTTGCCTTGCAAATGATTGTAATGTATGTGTGTGTGTGTGTGTGTGTGTGTGTGTGTGTGTGTGTGTGTGTGTGTGTGTGTGTGTGTGTGTGTGTGTGTGTGTGTGTGTGTGAGAGAGAGAGAGAGAGAGAGAGAGAGAGAGAGAGAGAGAGAGAGAGAGAGAGAGAGAGAGAGAGAGAGAGAGAGAGAGAGAGAGAGAGAGAGAGAGAGAGAGAGAGAGAGAGGATGCTATCTATGTGAGTCACTGTGCTGCTGGTTTAATGTTGAAGGTCAAATTAAGATTATTATTTTTTCTAATTGTAATGTGTACACACTCACTCTCACTCTAATTCTAATGTGTACACACTCACTCACTCTCTCTCTCTCTCTCTCTCTCTCTCTCTCTCTCTCTCTCTCTCTCTCTCTCTCTCTCTCTCTCTCTCTCTCTCTCTCTCTCTCTCTCTCTCTCTCTCTTACAATAAGCCAAGCTTATGGGTGAGTTTCAAAGTAAGCAAGTTCAACAACACTCTTTAAGTGGCATTATGATTTAGTGAGGTGTTAAACCATTTCCAGCTTTCAGTGGGGTAGAGAGAATGTCAGAATCAGAATTGTTTTTATTGCAAGTAGTATAGTATATTTGCACATACAGGAAATTGACTTGGTGAGGTTGGTGCATAGAAAACAACAATAAACATAAACATATGTAAGCAAAACAATCAAAAAGCAAAAGCAAAAATCTTAAAAAGTCAATGGCAAAAGGGGCAATAGAACAATAATTATGTAGGCTGTAAATTAGAGTATTGTAAAACTAATATAAGATATACAATAAAACATTTTTAGCCAATCTTATGAATGTGTTTCAAAGTAAGTTCAACAACACTCAACAACACAGTGGCATGATGGTTTAGTGAGGTAGAGAGAATATGAAGATAAACATATTGTGTGTTTTCTTTATCTCTATATTCACATGTTGTCAGGACCTGAGCACTGTAACACTCTTGGCTTCTATCATTGACTTCCACCAGTGAGAATCTACCCACATGAACTCAGCAGCCCCTGAGGAATCTCACGTGTGTGTGTGTGTGTGTGTGTGTGTGTGTGTGTGTGTGTGTGTGTGTGTGTGTGTGTGTGTGTGTGTGTGTGTGTGTATGAGACAGATTGATTTATTGTAAGTGTGTCTTCCATTATCTCAAACGTATAACTGCAGAATTTTGCTCCTCTGTGTATGAGTGACTAACATCCCCCCCCCCTCCCCGCACACACACACACACACACACACACACACACATACACACACACACACACACATTGCCCTCCAGCCCCCATCCTATTCCACAAAAAACGTTACAGCTTCAAAAACAGTGGTATGGCTGGATTGAAATTTGAAAAAAAACAAGTCATGGACTTTTTCTCAGATAGTGGTACAATTTAGTCCCACCCTTGTAATTACTTTTACTATGCCTGTTGGCACATTTTACTTTTTAGAAACACGCCCCTGCACGCATTCATAGAGAAGAACATACACACATAGACACACACACGCTGCCAAACCAGCATTCCACTGTTGGTTCTCTTTAGCCGATGATGGGAAACAAGTAAACACATTGGTTATAGAACACAGTGTGGGGTTGGTGCAGCACAGCAATAAGTTCCATTTATCATTACGTACAGTAAGAGAGATCAAAGCAAGAAATCAGCTACAGTAAGAGAAGTCAAAGCAAGAAAATCCTCTTCAGCCTGAGGGTTTCTCTGTCCCTTTTATGATGATGGAGTGCAGACGTGTCCTGTATATTTGCATGTGCTTGCATGTATGCGTGCCTCACCTATACTACTGTGTATAAGGTATGAAGTGCATCTTCAAAAATGTTACCACAGTTCAATACAGTTGTGCAGAGATATCTCTCAAACTGGTAGGATCAACTAGGCATATCAATACTATATATATACATGTTTGAGATGTTGTGTTGTGCGTGTATGGTATGAGTATATGTTCTCAATAGTTGTTTTGTGTTTGCATTTCGCTGGATGAGGTGTGTCAGAGGCGTAGACATTGATTTCCCACCCGGGGTCAGAGGGACAGGATTAGACATGTAGGGTGTAATAGGTATCTAATGAAATGGAATATATTGTGGGTGTGGGTGTGGGTGTGGGTGTATGTGTGTGTTGCTATACCATTTCAAGAACTTATGGTTTGCACCCTTCTGAGTAAAGATGTGCGCACAGACCCCTGGTAAAGACAGACCCCAGGCCTGGTAATGTTTAGTAAACCCGGCCGTGGTTTTCACCTGTCGGATCTGCATAAAGAAAGTGATCCACTGTGATTCTCATGGTATTCTGATCCAACCCGTCACACCTCACCTCAGCGTTCAACAGACCACACCCTAGGGAGGGGTTAGGACCGCCGCCAGCTCCACTGACTCCACCTGTCTAAGATGAGCCCAGCCTGACACACCCTCACAAAAAAAGTGCAGCCAAGTCGTATTAGTCATGTCTGATTCTTTGAATGAGAATCACTCTTCCTCCCTCCCGCTCTCTGTTGACTCAAGTCTGTTGGGTTGGCGTGTACAGACTCATCTGCATCTGACTGTCACGCTGCAGTAGGTTACACTGAAGAGACATTAGCCTAATTATTTATCGCAGTCTGACTCTCTTTTCTTTCTCTCTCTTTGTACTGTTAGAACGATGTACATTTCCTTCTTTGCGTCTTGACTTTTCCAAGTTTGTGTGTGTATGTGTGCATGTGTGTGCGAGTGCGTGTGTGCGTGTGTGTGTGTGTGAGTGTGCGTGTACATGTGTGTGTGCGTGTGCAGGGAAAGTTGCCCGGCATAAAGCAGCATAACAGGAGGGTTAATAATGATGAGGAATGGAGAGAATAGTTCCTTTCCAGTGGGTATCAGCCTGTCTACCACAGAGCTCATATACTCAGCATTCAGGGCCGTCACTGACAGGAACATATTTACGTACAGAGCCATGTGCTTAGGTCAAAGGTCAAAGTTTTGCATCCCTCTAACATAGTAAAGTAGGTTATGTTTACACTGAGGTCATACCCAGGTGCTGGCTTTGGAATGGCTCTGCAAATCTGCTGACTTGAAGTTGATGATAATGATGATGATAATGATGATGATGATGATGATGATATTCACGCAATGATTGTAGGTCATATGTGTATCGGATAAATAGAGGACAGAAGAATGTTTCTCATACATATGTTCATATGGAGATCATCATTATTAATCAACCATGCATGTATGTTTGCCACAACATGGTGGACAGCAGGAAAAAACGAAAAACTATTTCCCAAGCAAAGAAGGGCTAGTATTTGTCTTGTCATTAACATCCACACCTTTTTAACCTTTGAATTAAACCTTTAGTTAGCAAACTTGTTTTGCACTCATAGGTGTTTCCCCGAAGACATGTCGCTTTTCAACATCAGTGCCTAAGGCATGCAGTGCCTGTGGTGTGTGTTTGTGTGTGTGTGTGTGTGTGTGTGTGTGTGTGTGTGTGTGTGTGTGTGTGTGTGTGTGTGTGTGTGTGTGTGTGTGTGTGTGTGTGTAGGTGTGTGTGAGAAAGCTCACTTGGATCTGTGTATGGGAACACCTGCATCAGGACTCCAGGCGTGAGTGTGGAGAGATTTACACCAGTGAGAGCTGCTGACACTCTGTTTGGATATTTGTATTTTCTTAGTCCGATAACTGAACTAACATATGCACCAATAAGTGCACAGTGTTTGAGAATACATTGTTATCTGGTTCCCTCTGAAGTGTGGTCTAGCAGGGGTTGTTCATCCCTCCTCTGGATAGGAGTAAGATCACAGCGGAGGGGGGGGGGACCTAGGGGGAACGTCACTGACCCTGTGACAGTGGACTTAGTGTGAGCAGTGTGACATGGATACGCCACCTGGGGGTTGAGACAGAGCAGGAGGAATAGGGGAGGGAGTATCAGGTGTCTGTCATCTGACACCTGAGCCAAACTAGGTCACTCACCTCTTCATTGCCCCACCAGGTAAAACTGCGCTGCTCACTATTGCACCTGTGTGTCCTCTAATTTTAGGAGTTTTCATCAAACTAAGTTAAATTAATTTTTGTTTTATTCGTTTTCATTCAACCTGATTTGCATTTACATTACATTTTTGGCATTTAGCAGATGCCCTTATCCAAAGCGACTTACAACAAATTACAATTTGACTTACAATAAATACACAAGTTAGTGAGTCATCTATCCACCAGTCATAGGAGGAAAAAGTAATCTTGCTTGGGCCAGGGGCCATTGGCAGTTGTAATGCTAGAAGAAGGAGGTTTATTTCTTTATTTATTTCTTTATTTATAAGAGGTCACATTAGAGCTCTCTACTGTGATGGAGAAGTCTTAGGGGGTAAGGCTTTCCCATGTAGGAAGAGTAGCTCAGTCTTGTTAAGGTTGAGCTTGAGGTGGTGGGCTGACATCCAAGCAGAGATCTCTGCAAGACACGCAGAGATACGTGTTGCCACCTGTGAGTCAGAGGGGGGGAAAGAGAGGAAGAGTTGAGTGTCGTCTGCATAGCAGTGAAACCCTGTGAGGAAATTACCGAGCCAAGAGAATTGTTGTAGAGGGAGAACAGTAGGGGCCCTAGAACGGAGCCCTGGGAGACCCCAGTGGTGAGGGCTTGTGGAGAGGAAAGCGATCAAGAGCTGATAAGCCAGAGACTGAGTGTAGCACAGTCGGTTTGGAAGGGGTGGTAGCAGTGATGGTGAGAGGTGGAAAGAAGGAGCTGCTAACGTCATCAACCTTCTTTTCAAAGTAGGTGACAAAGTCATCCGCGGACAGGGAGGAGGGAGGAGGGGGAGGAGGTCGGTTGAGGAGAACAATTTCCTCCTCGGTTAGAGGCACATGATTTTGGAATGGTAGTGGGAAGCTTTAGCAGCTGATGCAGAGGAGGTGCAGTTGAGGAGGAGAGAAAGGTAAGGGTTTAGGTCATCAGGGAGGCCGGTTTTCCTCCATTTCATCTCACCTGCCCAGAGCTCTATTCTACAAGCCTGCAGGGTTTCTAAGGAGGACGTGGAGAGGAATGAGGCTGAGTCAGCGGATAGAAGGGACAATGATTCAACAGAGGAGGGCAAAAGGCAAGATCAACCGTCACTGGAAAGATTCCTTAGTCGCTGTCAACTTCATTCACCCAATTTTTTTTAATCTCTGCCCTGAAATTAGAAATGTCTCAGATCTTTTAAAACAGCATAAAAGAACATTAATTGCTGTGGATTATGTTAATATTGCCATCAATGTAGAATTGCCTGTTACATACTGTAAGTCTCACCTGAGGAGGTGTGTGTGTGTGTGTGTGTGTGTGTGTGTGTGTGCGCATGTGTACATGTGTGCATGTGTGTGTGTGTGTGCGTGTGCATGTATGCATGCGTGAATTACAGTGATATGATAGTGATATGTATCACACCCCTCCCCTTCTCCCTCCTCCCTCCCGTCCCCTCATTAGGAAAGCTGGTTCTGTCCTTGGTGTCATCCTGGACACTGTGGAGGAGGTGGACAATAGGAGGATGAGGACCAAACTCCTGGCCATCCCTCCTACATGACACTATCTATCTATCTATGTATCTATCTCCTCCCTCTCTTTATAACCCTAGGAATGCCTGAGAGAGGCAGAGGCGAGGTGCTGTCGTGTATGTGAGACATGAGCAAGGGCTGAGCGCATGTTCTCACCTCTCTGTGAAAGAATAAACACGCTCTGAATACCCCCTCTACGTCATCCTAAGAGCCTGTACTATCAGAGACACACCAATAGAATCAGGATCAGGTTGTCTGTCATCTTTATTCCTTCCATACGACATCATCACATACACACTGCTGTTTGTACTTGGGAGCTGCTGTTTTTTCCAGTGCTGTACAATAGCAGATATTTTAGATGTTATTTGTTCATAAGCTCAGCATTGTATTTTAAGGTCATTTTTAATATCAGGTCACTTCTGTCAAAGCCTTCCATAAGAGAATGTACTATACTGTAGCTTCTAAGAATGTAATAATTCCTACCATGGTGCTCTGAACATGAATAGGATAAGACCGTTTACCAAGCTGTGGGATCCCTACTGTTATGTGACCAGCCGAATGACTGTCACTGGCACTACCTGCCCCCTAGATTTACTACTCTAATACTGCATCTTTACAGAGCTGCAGTGCAGCTCATTTCACACCTTTTAACATCGAAAGATAGCACATCATTAGTATGCTCAGACTACCACCAATTTAAAAGACCAATGCCTAAAACCTACTTTGACATTATTTAAACATTCTAACACCTCTGAACCAAGTTATTAATTATAATCTACATTAATATTCATTCATTATTTAGTGTCATTTTTCTCTTAGGCTATGACTGCCTTTGTAGTTTGAAAGGTCCACAGCTGTATTCTAAAAGTTAACAAGAGTCAACCTGAATTTCTATTGAAAATGATTAGTGGTTTGTCAAAGTAATTTGTTAGAAGTCTCTCCCATAAAAGCTACTCTACTAGGACATTGTGATGAAAAACTGCCTCGAGCTATCCTGGGACATTGTATTTTTGTATATAATATTAATTTCTGACTTCGGTAGAACTAAACGTATTGTGTTGTTTCTCATGATAAACACACATACAGTCAGATTTCAGTTCAAAAACACTGAGCGAGTATAGATCAGGGTATTTTCACAGACCTTTTTATGACCGGTATACATACCTCTCATAGGTGACGTCAAGTTCTCTATTGCACACCTTAGGTGTTACTAAAGGGAACAACATGTCTCTTAAACCCACGGCCTGACAAATTCAAGCTTCTGTCAAATTTACTACATTTTGTAAAAGAAGATGTGAGCTAGCAGACATTGCAAAAGTGGAGAGAAGTGAAGCATCAGAGCAATTATAAAATAATTGATTAACATAGCCTAGCCCTAGACCTACCAGTAACCAATCAACAACGAGCAGAGAAATACACAAGGGGCGCAACAACAGTTTGTGATCGTGTAGTGCCCTCTGGCGGCAGATAATGCAAACTTCCCCTGCGGAGAAATGTCTTTATTAGTCCAGTATTACACATTTGTAGGACAGCCTATTGTAATATTCAGAAATGCAACGATTATTATTTATTTATGATTCAACATTTTTTAAAGTAAGACGCAGCTATATGTTGCATGGAGTGTAGCGCATCTCTCGCTCTTTAGTATTTTTTTTTTAGCCTTTATCGCATTTCCATTACATCTTTAAATATTCGCTAATCGAAGGTAAAATTGTAAAGTAATTCTCATAAACTCATGTTTTTCTATTGAGGCAAGGGGACAGAGGGTAGCCTACACAAAGAGGATCTTTGTTGCCTTTTGGTATGGATGCCCAATTGCGCGTCAGTGGTGCAATCGCCCCGTGAACGTGCTCCAATCACAGCGCGTTGCACGACCAAGGAAGGCGAGGTTTGATTCTCCTCCGAGTCTGTGCGTGCACCGCACGGTTTAGCCCATTGATTACCGGCGAAAACGAAGCGGGAATTATTTGCAATCGATTCTACAAAAGGAATCACGGTGATCTCCACTAATAAAAGTATAAGGACCGACGGTTTGACATGTTGACTTAGAGCTTCTATGTAACTGAGGGGGTCTGTAATACGAGACAATGACCACCATATACCTGCGAGAGGTCAAGCTTTGGACAGGTGTGTTACCTGTGGAGCGCACGGAGGGCATACATCTCGGCTAGCCTGATATTGGCAGTCTATGTAACTGGCTTGTGCGCCTAACTCAAGTTCGCATGGATGGATTCCACCCGGTGGTGGAACACAAAGAGCCCATTGGTAAGCATGCCTGCTACCTCTCCGTGTCCACACCTCTCTGGCAGCATCACCACGGCCTCTCCTTGACTGAGCTTCCCCATCTGAAACCGCATTTGGTCGGCTAATTCAAACCACATCACCACGAAACAAGCAACTGCTGGCTGATCTATCGTGGGACCCCTATTCGCCGCGGCTTTGTTGGTTACAGATCGGATGGGTTTCCTTTGTTACGCAGAGTGGACAGCAGCAGAACGCTGTTGCGCTCAGCTGGTCTTTAAAGTTTTATTTTATTTACATAAGTGTAAGACAGTAACATTTTTAGGCTTCGGTTCCTTGACATTGCAGCACAAAGACAAATAACGCAAGATAAGTCGCGATGGCAGCGGGGCGACCGGAGTCGCAGGACCACCGAAAGAAAAAGAAAAAGAACGGGTTTAATAATGCCGGTTTAACGGGTTTAATGCCGCTGGAACAAACGGCCGTCAGGCTCCTGCCACACGTCGACCGCTGTGTACTGCCGTCTCTCGGGGGATTTGGGAAACACCAGAAGCAGCTCGTGGTTCTGACGTGGATACCGGCTTTATTAATCGGTTTTAGCCTGTTTTCGGATTATTTCCTTTTGGCTCTACCCAACGGCACTTGCGTACAGCCTATTATCAATGGGAGTAATTGGACAGTGGGTTCTCTCCCGGTGACCGTGACAAACGGTGGCACGCCCGCGCCTTCCCTCAGCGGCAATGGCACTTGCGACGGAGCCAGCGGCGGCATTCAGTGTCCGTGCAAGGACAGGAGGCTCGAGCTACAGACTGGACTCAGTGAAAACGTGGTTACCAAGGTAACGAGGGTGCTTCAGACACCATACCTCGCTCCCTGATTTCGTTGAGAAATAGCAGAATGATCATCGACATCACCTAAAATTGCATTCGAATTCCGAACTGTGACACACATGGGTCTATACATTGTGCCCAGTACCATGGACAGCGTGCATTGCGCTGCACAGACTGCAACATGGAATACTGTACATTCTGTGCCAAAGTCTGTTCTGTTATTTTGTCCCTAGTGCATCACTGATAACCACTTATTTTCGAGCCGTTTTCCCTTTTCTTTCTCAGCTGAGCTGACCCTGTTTGACATGCTTACATCCTCAGTTGTAAACCTATAGCCTCATCTTTACCAGCTAATTTAATGAAATCCACCGAGGGCCTTGTTTAACACAATGAGTGTTGTAGGTCACTCTTCGGGATGGTAATGACACCAGGTAATGAGATTATTCTGTAACTCAGCTCCTAGGAGAGAGTAAATGCATGCTATGAGTCAGTCTAGCACCTAATGACATCATGGTAACCTAACTACTAGGTTGTATAGACAATATTGACAATATAATGGTCTGAGGAGTAAACATCAAGCTGTGAACTGCTTTAGGTGAAGTTTGAGTGTGTGTGTGTGTGTGTGTGTGTGTGTGTGTGTGTGTGTGTGTGTATGTGTGTGTGTGTGTGTGTGTGTGTTGCCTGCTAGAGTGTGTGAGAAGGGTAGGTGTACAGTAGGTTTAAGTGTGGTTAGGAGCCTATACACTGTAGTAGGCTATGTGTTGGTTTTAAGAGTGTGTGTCTGTGAGTGTGTCCTTCTGTGTGTGTTTGTGTGATGTACTGTGCCAGACATCTGTTTTCTCAGATAATGCTGCTGGGTTTAAATAGCCCATAGATACACCCATTAGAGACGGTATCCCTTTATCATACTACTCAGGCCAGTGCCAAATGTATCAATCATACCCAATAATCATCTCTCTCTCTCTCTCTTTCTCTCTCTCTCTCTCTCTCTCTCTCTCTCTCTCTCTCTCTCTCTCTCTCTCTCTCACGCCCTATGCTCTTTAACACAGCTGGGGGCTCAGTGGGGTGTGTGTCACTGTTCAACAGCGATACTGTTTGCACTCCCAGCTGCTTTGGCACTGCTGGACTCCTGTGAAAAATAAACATACACACACACACACACATACACCTGCTGGCCATCACTCAGGCCTCAGATGATCTCAAAAGCTGTTTTAAATTAACTTCATCATTATACTGATTTTTAATAATTGATACAATACACACACAGACATACACACACAGCCTCCCTTCTTCTCCCTTGTGGTGTGCATGTCTGAGTCGTACACAAGAGAGTCGGCCTACAGTATGTTTGCACACTCCAAATGCATATCGTCCTTCATGAATAATCCAAATACTCACAAAGAACAAATCAAAAAAAGAAGTGGGCGAGAGAGAGAGAGAGAGAGAGTGAGACTCCTTAAACCAGCATTTTATAATCCTTTATAATGTATATCTGTATAGTATAGTATATCACAAAGTCTCTTAGAAAATGAATACTCTCTCTATTGTGGAGTTTGCTGTGTTCCATCTCGCTTTCTTTCTCCTTCTCTTTCTCTCTCTCTCTCTCTCTCTCTCTCTCTCTCTCTCTCTCTCTCTCTCTCTCTCTCTCTCTCTCTCTCTGTTATTTCTTTATTGTTGCTACTGGTTTGTCAAGCCTATCTGTCTCCCTCTCTCTCCCTCTCCAGTGGAGCCTGGTGTGTGACTCGGCCTGGAAGGTGCACATTGCCAAGTTCTCTCTGCTGGTGGGCTCCATCTTCGGCTACCTGGTGATGGGCGTCATGGCCGACTGGTATTACTGTATTCTCCTCTTCCTCCATGTTGTGCGTCTGTGTAAGTTTCAGCCGTGCTTGGGGTCTGCTGATGGTGTCTTCATCCCCCCAAGCCCTCTGTCATGTTTGGAATAGAGCTAGCTAGTTCTAGTGGGGGGAAAACGTCTGTAGTTGTCAGTGGGACGAGCAGTAGCTATAGAAACAGAGGCTAAAGAAAAGAGCAGGACACATGCCTGACCTGCTGACCCCTGACCCCTGAACCAGGGACCCATCGCCCTTGAGAGAAAAAGCTGGAAGGGAATCTGAATGCTCTCTTCCAGGCCAAAGGGCTAATATCTCTCTTTCTTTTTCTTTCTATTTTTCTTTCTTTCTCTCTCTCTCTCGCTCTGTCTGTCTGTCTCTCTCTCTCAGGTTTGGCCGCCACCCGGTGCTGATCATATCGGTCCTGTTTCTGTTGGTGTTTGGTCTGAGCGTGGCCTTCTCCTCCGACATGACCATGTTTAGCACCCTGCGCTTCTTTGAAGGCTTCTGTTTGGCGGGGCTCACTCTCTCCCTCTACGTGCTCAGTAAGATTACCTCCACTTCCTGTTTGTTTCCCTCTTCGTATTTCCTGCTCTGTTTCCAACGACGCTGTCACGGTCTTTGATAGAGGACAGAGTTCCCAGGGGTGCACTGCAGCCGCTTGCAACATCAGCAAGCAATGTATTCTTGTGGCCTGGTCCTTTGCCATAACTTATGCCTGCCACACACACTAGCTCTACCCACTAACCCCCTCCACCCCATCCCCCAACCCCCTCTGCCCTGTCCTCTAGGCTTTCTTCCCCCAGACTGAGAGTCATATATGCAGGGCCAGGAGGTTGGAGGTTGAGGGATGTTTTGTTCTTCGCCACAGGGATGCCTGATAAACCTCATCTGAGTTTCACTAAAAACAAACAAACAAATGGATGCCACTTAACTGTGTGATTAAACCACTGGCTGGTACAATTTGAATGCAGTTGTACTGTATTTAGACATGTGTTGTTTGGATGTTTGTCTCAGGGCATCAAACAAAGAGCTGTCTAGAACCTCTGAGTCATGTTTACAGTCATGTTTACAGAGCGTGTGTGTCCTCGTGTGTGTGTGTGTGTGTGTGTGTGTGTGTGTGTGTGTGTGTGTGTAGTCATTGTTGCCAGGCCGTACGCTGACAAAGCTTTTATTTTAGTGTTTCCCATCCTGCACTGTAGAAACTCTCTGGGTTGGCGTTTTTCACTTGATCACATTCTGTCTATAAATCAGCATTTCTCAGGGTTATAAATCAGAGTTCACTCAGGATAAGACCAGCTGACCTTGCCGTGTCTCTCTCCCCGTCTCTCTCTCTCTCTCTCCTACACACACGTGTGCACACACACACACACACACACGTGCACACACACATATACAAGCACACTATGCTGACATGAGACTATCCCTATACTGCTATTCGTCAGCTTTGAGGATCCAATTTTCCCCTCCATTTCACCTGAGCCATATACTGTACAATAGGTATGCATGGGTGTTGTGTAACAGAGAAACATGTTTATACTGTATGTATGTACGTGTATGTGTGTGTGTGTGTGTGTGTGTGTGTGTGTGTGTGTGTTAGAGATATGTAAAAACAGGGAGTTCTTCTGAGCTGAGTGAGTAGCCAATGCAGCGGGTTGTCATGGTAAACTCTAGATAGTGACATACTTTGATGCTCCGATAGACAGGGGAGAAATGGTACATCTACCATGATAGGAGATGCATATTCTTACCGGCAATAGGGAACAGAATGTGACAGTGGCATATTCAACGCTTCAGTTCCCTGTGATGACAGTCATGTAGTGAGCGAATGCCGTTGTGTTTTTGGTTGTAGTATTTAATCTGCCGATCTTAAACCAAACACACATCAACGTCATCGGGTGATGTTGTGAGGTTTGTTGTTAGAATAGGTGGGATCACGGTGCATTGCCCACATACCGACGTGTTGATATTGTTTGTCAGGAGAGGTTAGCATCTCAACACAACCCAGCGAGCGAAAAGATTCATGATCATTAAGAACAGCAGGCTGCCATGGTAATAGACTCTAGTGGGAATCAATTTGGAAAGTTTTTAGGAAGGATAATAAGATTGTTTGTACTCAACTACAGACACACACACACGCACACACACACACACGCACACACACACACACACACACACACACACACACACACACACACACACACACACACACAAGAGAGAGGATGGCAGTGTAAGAGGTGTCACACGGGCGCAAAACAGTATTGCTTCCTCATCAAACCTGCTTCCAGTCTCAAACCTGTGTCCTCTGTATTAACTCACTAACTGCCAAAGGATTCCGGAATACTCACCACCTAAAGTGTTTTATGTGGCATTTAATACTTTGATTGGCCACAAAATGAAGCATCATCATTTATGCATTTTCGATTAATATAGTCACCCTTGTTGACTATTTGGACGACTTTATTCACCGGTGTCAATAAATGAATTAACACACATGGCTGCCCTGTGTGTGTGTGTGTGTGTGTGTGTGTGTGTGTGTGTGTGTGTGCGCGCGCGTGTGCGCGTGTGTGCATGCATGCGCACGTTGATTTGGCACTGGTGTAAAATGAGTTTCACAGCATGGTACAAATTGAGAACCCACCTCAGGAGCCCTAGTCGGATAAGCTGGTAAATTGCTGACTGGGAATGGCCCTTCTATCCTCCTCCCTCTTCTCCATCCTCTCACCCCTTTTCTCTCTCCCCCCCCCCCACACACACACTCCTACGCTACCTCCCCTTGTGTCTTGCTGTTTTATTTAGCCAATTATCTCCCTTGTCTTCCTGCCCCAGGCAAGGTTAGAGAGGGAATCGACACTGTGAGCGGGTGCGGGGGTCAGGCTTTTGTTATGACAGATTGGTTTAGCCTTTTTCAGTCTCTTTCTCTCCCTCCCTCTCTCTCTCTCTCTCTCTCTCTCTCTCTCTCTCTCTCTCTCCTGTCCCTCCCTCTGCCACTGATCCCTCTCAGGCAGAGACAGTGAAGTGCCCCTCAGTGAAAGGAGGAGGAGGAGGGAAACAAGGGCAGGCTGAGGGGGTGGGGAATGGTGCTTTGGAGGAGGGGATAGCCACTTCAGCCCAGATGAACAGTGGGAAAGTGGGCATGAGGAGAACAGGGGAGGGGGAGAGAGGGATCAGCCTGGGGAGGACGGGGGACGGGGGGGGACGGCAGTGAGGTAATCAACACAAGAGGAGCCTTTCTCCCTCTCAGCTGGAACAAAAGGTCCTTGCCTGAGTCAGTGTGTGTGTGTGTGTGTGTGTGTGTGTGTGCGTGTGTGCGTGTGCGTGTGCGTGTGCGTGTGGGCGTGTGTGTGTGTGTGTGTGTGTGAAGGGCGGAGGGGGGGGGGAGATTTGAGAGTAGATGCAGACTTCCCAGAGGAGTCTGTGAGAGCAGACACATCCCAGATGAGTTGAGGAGGGTTTTTGTTTTGTTGGGGGATTTTATAACAGGACTTTTCATGGGGAGCAGCACACCAGAGCCTGCTATCTGTATACTGCATGTGCATCGATTGAGGGTTGGGGAGGGACTGAGGGTTGGGGAGCAGTGGCTCTGATTTTGATTCTGTTTTGTTTGGACTGAGCGCCATGTACTCAGTGGGCACACAGGAACACAGAGAGAGTCAGAGGGCTTAAGGATGAGTCCAACTGGGGGGGGGGGGGTCAGTTTAATTTCCTTCCTCTTTGTCTGGATTCCTGGGGTTGGGGGGTTTCTGGAGGCATCAGCTGACTTCCAGTACTCATAAAGCCGGTTTACACAGAGGCCCGTCACTGTAATTTACCGATAATCTACTATTATTGTTGTCTGTGTAAACTGACCTGGGGTTGGGAATATCGCTAAATCGTTTACCTATGGCAGACCTAGCCATGGTCCTGGTAAAAAGCCGATCGAGTGGTCTGTCAATGGGGGGCAGACAGAATATACTGGGAGATCTTTTTGGGCATCATATGGCACTTCTCCATTGACCAGGCCGGTACAGGACGGCACGCATTTGTATCTTACCCGTACCGTATTTTCAGAAACGCTACTCCATTATACACAACAGACCTGCCTCCCAGAATGCATTTCGCACCGGCCGGCAGCAGGGATTTTAAATCCTCCTTTTTAAACCTCCATTGGCTAAAAGCTGTAATTTCTAGGCGAGAAAGTAACCATATATATTCCCAAAATGTGTCCAGTTTATCAAAATAAACTGTTTATATATCTGATCTGACGTTTTTCCCCACTTCTGTTCGCTAGCTACATTACGTTGCTCATACTTCACTGCAGGGTTTGACAGAAACATCGTAACATAATTGCTAAACAAGTTGTAAAATGATTTGGGGGGGGCAATATCTTTAGCTAGCCAAAGTAACTAGCTTACTATATTATGGTTTTAGCAGTTGGTAAAAGAACAGGATTAAAATAAATATATATGAACAATAACATATCGTGGGCTTGCTACAGCAAGCACAATAACAACCAAATTGTTCCGTCTGAAACTACAATACTGGGACCATTGGTGACAGGGCTACAGGCAGTCAAATACTAGGCAAACGTGTGTAAGACACAAATAAACTTGCATTTTAAGTCGCATCTTTGTAATCATGACAACATAGTCATGTCTAAGAATGCATTTCACCATGTAAATTCCCAATATAGTGAAAATACCACCGCTCATCCGTGATCAGACTTAGCTGGGGTGCTGCAGCTGAAGAGTATCAAATAGAGTGCAAAAAAGCAGCATTTGCACACTCAAATCTGTGCAAAAAACTATGTTTATTGCGAGCTTTCGGTCTCAAAGCTCTCGGACCATTGTAAACAACAGCTGTATGACGCGTCACATCATAGCACGGATAGTACCTTTCGCTCTGAGTCAGGAAGAAGGGTATCTAAAAGCAGTACAGGTACTACGGCCCGGTACGGGCCAGTTGGCAGTGGAGAAAGCAAAACAAAGCGGGAGCACGGGTTCCGGTATGGGACGGTAGTGGAGAAGCGCCAATAGCGTTCATCTCTGTAGGGAATAGGGCTATATGGTAGTGTGTCAGGGGAAAGGGGAGAGAAGGTTGGATAGATTTTTTTTGACATTTATTTATTTATTTTAAATCAGTTTCCACATCAATGTAAATGCGCCAGAGTTAGCTCATAAGCTAATTTCCATCTGTAGTCCCTGAGCAGGCTATTACAAAATGAATGCTGTAGTGTCATTAAAAACATCAACAAGCACAACAAAACGACACAACAGGCAATACACTACATGACAATACAAGACAAAGCAAGACAATACAAGTTAAGCAGGCACAGCAAAATGACGCAACATTGCAATACAGTACAAAACGAGATAATACACAGATACATGACAAAGTGACGAATATAATTAAAAACAGTGTTTACGAGGAGTGCTTGAAATGAGTATGATTACTCATGATCACAAATTTGGTTTAGTTTAAGCCATTTGACAGTATTTATCACTTTTGTAACATGCTTTTTGAATGTTAGGTTTGAATCTAGAATGATTCCGAGGTATTTGAACTCTGAGACCACATTGAGCTTTACTCCCTTAACAAAAACATCGGGTTGGTGAGTCTCTATAGATTTACATGATAAAAACATACAGACAGTTTTACTTGTATTGAGGTGTAAGCATGCATTTTCTAACCAGTCGGATACATGGACCATGGCTGCAGTTAATTTGTGTGCAGCTTGTTGTTTATTCTTAGCATGTGTATAAAGGACTGTGGCTGTGTTCAGAATAGCATACTAGCATACTACTCATACTAGATATGACGTAGATTTTGAGTATGTAGTGCGTTCACACTGTACAGTATGCGATATTTGAGTATGCGAGAAATTTAGTATGTGAGCAATTACTTCCAGGAAAATTTAAGTCAGTTACGATGGACACTAGCTCGGGTACTGTTTCCCAAAATGCATTTCGCGTCCAGGGATGCAGGGTTGCGTCCAGGGTTGCCAGATGGGGCGGGTTACCGCCGAATGGGCTACTTGATTTTGAGGTTATAGAAAGTTTAGGCTGTAAATTGTCAATCCCATCTGGCAACCCTGTGCGCTTTCAGCCTCGTCAAACTGCGTCATACAAACCCTGTTTACTGTTGTTTACATTGTCCGATAGCCTGGGGACCGAAAGCTTGGAATAAACATCGTTTTTTGCACAGATTTGAGTGTGCAGATGCTACTCTATTTGATACTCTTCAGCTGCAGCACCCCAGCTAAGTCTGATCACGGATGAGCGGTGGTATTTTCACTATACTGGGAATTAACAGTGAAATGCATTCTTAGACATGACTACATCGTCATGATTACAAATATGCCACTTGAAATGCATGAAATCCAATTTTATTTGTGTCTTACACACATGTTCACCTAGTATCTGACTGCCTGGAGCCCAATCACGAATGATCCCAGTATTGTAGCTTCAGACGGACAAGTTGGTTGTTATTGTGCTTGCTGCAGCCCACGATATGTTATTGCTCATATATATTTATTTTAGTCATGTTATTTTACCAACTGTTAAGACAACAATATAGCAAGCTAGTTACTTGAGCTAGCTAAAGATATTGGCCCCCGAATCATTTTACAACGTGTTGTAATTATGTTACGATATTTCTGTCGAGTGAGTGAAGGTAATGCGGGGTACACACATAAGGATTTTTTGGCCGGTTTTGGCCCGATTTTCGGATGTCTGAAAACAACAGAAAACGCCCGGTTATCAGATGGATCTTAACATTTTCCTATAACAGAATCCTGTGGTGTGAGGCAGTGGCGTAGCGCAAAATCCCGGGGCCCCCCCGCAAGGTGGCGGTGGGGGCCCTTTCGCAACGGAGTAAAAAAAAAAAAAAAAAAAAAGAAAAAAAAGGGCGTTTTTTAGAAGCCGATGCGTTATTGACGTTGCGAAATTTCGCAATATGCACTCTACATTCTAAATGCTTGACTTAGCAAAAGCTACAAACAAGTGAGAGCAATAGCTAAAACCAAATGGTAGACTACATCAGTAGCATGTATTATAAGTAGAAAAGTACAAGCTTTATTTCTTTTAACAAAGTGTGGTGTGCACAGCAGCGCGATATCTGTAAACATACAAGCTGTAGACTCTCCGCTAAGGGTTGCCAGATGGGATTGAGAATTTCCAACCTAACCAATCTAAAAACGTCTAAATCCACCAAAAACCAGCCCATCTGGCAACCCTGTCTCCGCTGCATCAGAGTCTACTTGTTGCGTAAAATTGGCCAGGGTTAGTCAAATCCTTTGTTGGACATCTCGTTTCTTAAGTCCTGGTATATTGTGGCATTTCTTTAATGTTTGCCATCTGGTCTAGGAATACCCAGGGAGACGCAGACAGCAGAAGTAGAATAGAATAGTAGAATAGAAAAACTGACAGTCTGTGACTGTGAACCTGGCCGGACCCTGCCCTTCTGCCTGAGTTTGAGTATGATGCTGCCCAAATAAATGTTATTGTTTAGTGCTGTACGCTTTCGTGGTATTATATTGTGTGAATTATCATCTGTATGTTGTTTTTCTTTCACTCGACTAACCGCCGAGATAATACTTGAGACATGTACTTCCGTAAACATAATTTGTTTATTTTATTTTTTTACAATATTGGACCGACAGTCCCACATATAGCGGCTATAATGTCCGAATAGAGAATCTACCACCACCTAAAGAATGCTTATTGTACTTTGTATTGTATTTTCGCTTGCTCATTTTCCTTGTGTCTCGCTGCCTACGTGTGACGTCAAAGTCATGTTGCTATTGGATACGGCTAACTATGTATATATTTTTAAATATAGGCCTATATATTAAAATTAAGGTTGACACAATGAAGGGCCACTTATTTTCTTTGTTTTATATTTTTTTAAATTATAAAAAAAAAAAAAAAAAAAAGTTTGGATCCAATGTTAGGGGGCCCCCTAGTGGCTGGGGCCCCCCCGCGGTGCGTCGCTTGCGGGCCCGTCCGCTACGCCACTGGTGTGAGGTGTGTTAAGAGTCACTTCTCTTCAATTGTGCAATCAACTCTCCCGGCAACCTGCTCGGAAAATGGGCGTGGCCGGCAATCGTAAATGTGAAATGCGTTCCAGAAACCATAGGGTTGCCAGATTGTTTGGTGAAATTAGCGGTTTTAGACTGTGGTTAGGGTGGAAAATGTCATTCCCATCTGGCAACCCAGATGCACCAATCAGAGAGCGCCCCCACCCCTCCTCCCCCCGCTTCTTCCTTTTTTCTTTTTTGTGTGTTAGTATTCTACTTAAAACGGATCCCGCAAACTCAGTGTTATTAATTCATCTTTAAAGGGAGTAAAGGATTGAACAGAATCAGCATAGGTTTTATTTCAATAAAAGCATTTTTAAAGTAATTTTAAGGAGCACCATATTCACAGTGATGGAACCCTGCTCGCCAATCAAGAAGCGTGGGGAACGAGACTAGAGAGTTTGGAGTCTGTCGTAACGAACATCTTTATGTCTGTGGGGTGCTGAAATGGGGAAATTGGCGCACACCACACACAACACAATCAAGGCTGTTCAAATCCAAGATTTTGTTTCTTCATGTGTGGGGTCTGTCTCAGATAAGATTTCTGTTAAGATTTTGAAATTCCTTATGTGTGTACCCCGCTTTAGCAACGTAGGGTGTGTTCGTAAAATCGCTCTGAGAGCACCGGAGCGCACACTGGGTGCAACGTCATAAAGGGACCAGGTAATTTGATTGGACAAGAGGCATTCCATGAGTGCTGATCATATTTCCAGGGCGAATTTACGAACGCAGCTAGCGAACAGAAGACGCAAAAAATCGTCAGATCAGATATATAAACGGGTTATTTTGGTAAACTGGACACATTTTGGGAATATGTGGTTACTTTCTCGCCTGAAAACATATTAAAACTTCATAAAATGACATGTTAACACAAAATTACATATTTTAGCTAATGGAGGTTTAAAATGGAGGTTTAAATTCGCCGCTCCCGGCGAAATGCATTCTGGGAGGCAGTATGCATAGTGTGTAAATGGTCGGCTGGTTTTCACATACTTATTATGAATTTAGTAGGCAGTATGCAGTATATACTCATTGAGTATGCTAGTATGCAGTATGCTAGTATACCATTCCGAACACAGCGTGTCATCAGCATTGAGCAACAGCTGGTGTGATCAATCAATAGTTTCATTACAATCAAGGGAACAACCTCCAGCGAGGACGCGGCTGGGGTACCGTAAACTTGTCGAATCACGTTGTCGGTCCACGTGATCGTCTGTCCATGATATATATCTTACGGCAGTTGCCATGAACAGATTAAGACGGAAAATACAGATACCATTTACATGACGTTTCACCCCATCAGACCCTGTGGTCCCAGCAAACACACGGTTGTCAGGGACATTCTGGCCCTGAACCTCAGCTAACAAGCTTAGAGATTCATCAATAAAACGTAGAAGTATTGATATCGTTAGAAATTATTTCCAGTGTTATGATCTGACGTATTGTGTAATCGACTCACTCATAGGATTGCACAAAATTCCCCACCACATTCTCTGCTTCTCTCTGTCCCTCTATGCAGTCCCTTCTCTCTCTTCCTCTCACTTTATTACTCTCCCCGCCACTCCTCTCCCCGTCCCCCTCTCTCTCTCTTCCCCCCCCTCTCTCTCTCTCTCCCCCTCTCTTTCTCTCTCTCCCCCAGTCGTAGTAGGGTTTATTATTATTCCTCCAGTGATTCAGCTGATGAATGGAGGGAGCTCTGTGTATTCTCAGGAAGGTGGGCTCATTTGTATTCTGCCCCTCTCCTTTCTTTCTCTCTCTCCCTCCCTCCCTCCCTTTCACTCTCCTTCTCTCTCGTCTCTTGCAATGGGAAGTGACAGTAAATGAGCCCCCCCCCCTCCACTGGTCACCTTCAAATAGACCTTGCCATCTGGGCCTGGCCATCTGGACTATACCATGGGGTTGCCAGTAGGGGGGTGAGATTGGAGCCCAGTCTAGTGAGTGAGGGAGGGGTAACTGTGAAATCCTTCCCAAACCCTTTGAGAACGACGGTAGTGTAGAGGTTTGACAGATAGCTAGGTTCACTGGTGGTCAGCCGGTGTGTAACTGGTGTTATCTCAGAGGAAACGGAGAGGTGTTCAATGATTCATGGAGGGGATGCGGTGTCGGTGTCACTATTTAGTCTTAAATGCACGACACACACACCTCCAGCACAGACACAGTTTAGTATGCACACTCACACGTTGGGCTGAACTCTAGACGACACTGATCGGGGTCCTCTCTACCCTTTTCTCTTCCCCCCCCCCCCCCCCCCTCTCTCTCTCTCTCTCTCTCTCTCTCTAGGGATCGAGCTGTGTCTGCCAGTCTGGCGGTTCCCCATGACCATGGTGGCCACGTTCCTGAAGGTGGGCGGGCAGCTGGTGATGCCAGGGGTGGTGGCGCTGTGTCGTGATTGGCCAGACCGGGATGATTGGCAGGTCCTCCAGATTATCATCATCTGCCCCTTCGTCCTGATGCTGCCCTACATTTGGTGAGGAGCCCCCCCCCACTGAGGGGTTCCACTGTGCCGTGGGGGGCTTAGAGGGTCTTGGTCATCAGGGCCAGGCAATGGCTTGTACAGTAGAATACACACTGCATGCTCTGTTCATGCTCTGGTCTAGATACAATACTCTTTCTGTTTACTACCCTTTGTTCTTTATCTCTCTCTCTCTCCATCTTGTCTTTCTCTCTTTTTTCCATAATTTCCTTCCTTTTCCTCCACTCACCCTCTCTACCTCTCCTGCTCTCTCTCTGCCCCTCTCACTCTCTCTCTCTCTCTCTCTCTCTCTCTCTCTCTCTCTCTCTGTAGGATCTTCCCAGAGTCTCTGCGGTGGCTCCTTGCTACCCAGCACTACCGCAGGTCTAAGCCCATGATGCTCTCCATCGCCAAGAAGAACCAGGTGGACCTGACGTCGGAGCTCAGCGCGGTCCTCTCAGGTGAGACAGGCTCACGGAGGACGAAGGAGAACTTTGGTTCTTCCAGTGCTACAGTGCTGCTACAGTGCTTCTTCTGTTGAAATACTGTACAACAAGGTTTGATGTAACCTCTGGACCAATAGGGGAATCCGAATCTCTTCTAACCATTTCTTCTGGCGTAGGGCTGTTAAGCCATGCACTACATCCACTGTTGTTATAGCCATTGACATTGATAGGTCTCTGGTTTCCTATGATGAAATGAGCATGCAATGGAGTCACACATTCAAACACACACTCACACACACACACACACACACACACACACACACACTCCTCCACATTGACAAAGACTTTTTTCCCTCCCACCCTCTCTTTGATGTGTGCTGTGTTGTCTCTGCCCATCTCCCTGTACAACTGGATCTGATGACAACAAGCAGGTGTTGCCTTGGTAGGGTAGTCCAGTGGGTGTATGGACGTCTCTGAGTAGAGGTCCCATAAGGCTCTCCTAGAGGGTGTGTTGAGTGTGTGTAGATGTCCCATAGCAGCTTTCCGGGTTGTGTCTTGCCAGAGGAAAAGTCTCATGGTGTGTGTATTTATGTTTCATCATCAGAGCTGGAGCAAGAGATGCACAAGAAGCCCCAAAGGACCTGTATCGTCAAGATGATGAGCTCCAGGAACCTGTGGAAAAACATTGTGGTGCTGTGTGTCAACTCGTAAGTGTGTGTGTGTGTGTGTGTGTGTGTGTGTGTTTGTGTGAATATGAATTATACGTGAGCTGGTATTCCATGAGAGACATGAAGACAAGGCTACATATACACATATATAGTGTGTGTGTGTGTGTGTGTGTATGTGTGTGTGTGATTGTTTGTGTGTGTCCATGCAGGTTGGCATCCAATGGCATCCACCACTGCTTTGCCCGCAGTATGAAAGACCCTGAGTGCCAGCAGACAATGTTTCTCGCAGACTACTACACCATGGCGGGCATCGCTGTGGCAACCCACCTGGCCCTGTGTCTAGCAGTGGCGGTCATGGGACGCCGTGGTGGACTGCTCACTTTCATGATCATCACCGCCTTGGCATCACTACTACAGCTGGGCCTGCTCAACTGTGAGTACACTGCCAAACACTCTAATGAGAGACTGATAGGGACTGTACTGCTCTATGATCCACGCATAGCTCTAATCAGTATCCCGTCATATTTTGTCGTTGGGTGTTCGGAAATATGCTCTGAGAGTGCCGGAGCACACCCGGAGTGTTCTCTGACCGTTCGAAAATTAACTGATTTTTAGTTGAAACCAGAGTGCTCTGAGCGCTCAGAGCAGATTTCCAGAGCATATTTACGAACGCACCCTTTGTTGTAGACAAATGACATACTTAGATAATGGACATGCACTCATTCAGAGATATCATTATGAGGAGGGTTCCGTCTCCTGCATCTCTTCTTGACCTACATCTGCTCTCTGGTCATTATTCCAGGCCTG
>NC_137677.1:15918488-15946067 GCF_963989245.1 Nansenia antarctica | reverse complement strand
GTAGCTAATAAAGGTATTACAGCCATAGTTTTTTTGCAGTTCAAATAGTCAAAACAAAGATGAAGAGCAACAGAATTGAAATAGAATGACAGCAGATATGACTGTGCCCCTCAGGAGTATTTGCTGTGGGTTGCAGTCTAATCCGCTGACTCAACGCCTCCATTTTGTAGAAGAATTGTATCAGTCGAATGAATTGAGTCATGAAAAATGATTTGGTGATGACAGGTTGGTCAGTTAACGTCTTCTCCTCTCCGTAGTCCTGAGAGACACTCTGAACAGGAAGTTCTCGGTAGCGTTCACCATCATCGGCATGTTCTCTTCCCACGCTGTCAGCACACTCAGCATCTCCTTCTGTGCAGAGATCACACCCACCGTCATCAGGTGCGTTTGGACCGTATCTACGCATGCACATATCCACACACACACACACACACACACACACACACACACACACACACACACACACTGGGCTGTTGGTGCCATCATGTGGTAGACTCAAGACTGGCAACTTACAAGCACATGCAGAAACTATTTCATCTGTAGCTTTCTACTGGTTCTAAACGGCGTTTGTCTGTCTATTCTCCTTTGGTTGTTAGGACTGATGTAACCTCTCAATCCTTGGCCTGTTGTTCCTGACTCTGCTCTATTCTGTCTTCTTCTCTCTCTCTTCTCTCTCTCTCTCTCTCTCTCTCTCTCTCTCTCTCTCTCTCTCTCTCTCTTTCTCTCTCTCTCTCTCTCTCTCTCTCTCTCTCTCTCTCTCTCTCTCTCTCTCTCTCTCTCTCTCTCTCTCTCTCTCTCTCTCTCTCTCTTACTCTGTCACTGTCTGTCTGCAGGGGTGGTGGGCTGGGCCTGGTGTTGGCCAGTGCTGGCTTTGGCATGCTCACTGCTCCCATCATGGAGCTCCACAACCAGAAGGGCTACTTTGTGCACCACGTGATCTACGTCTGCTGCACCCTGCTGTGCATCATCTGCCTGCTGCTGCTGCCTGAGCCCAGCGGCCAGCCCCTGCCTGAGAGCCTGGCGGACGGGGAGAGCTTCACCCGCCTGCCCCTGCTGCGTCCTGGGGAGCAGCACCTCCTCCTCACCAAGCCTGACAGAGACTACTCCCGCGTGCACGACACGCCGCTGCACCTCACCGCCACGGGGGGCGCCACGGCCGCGGTAGCCACCGCTCTGGCAGCGATGCCCGCCTCGTACTCCTACGCCACCGGAGGGGAAGGGGTCAGCAACACTTTACCATCAGGGACATCAAGGACAAAAAATGACCAAAAAAGACTAAGCTATTCTTTTTCAGTGGAGCCAGAGGAGCTTTAGTGAGTGGTGTTTCTATGGTGATAGATTTAGATCTTCGGGTCCTGCCCAAGAACCGGATAGGCATACTCTGGAAAGGGTCTGTTATCTGTGCATGTTACTGAAATGAATTGAACGTTTTCACTGGTTTTTGCGTTCCCACTAAGGATTGGTAAACTCTTGAAAAAGTTTGCTTATTCCGGGTCAGCCGTTATAGGAATATTCTGTTACACTAATATATTCTCTGAGTTTTGCACTAAAATTCAAAGATGCAATCAGTATTTTGAGAGAGGGGGTACGGGGAGCTGTGCTCCTCTGGCTCGCTGCTCTGCATTAACAGTCGAGAGGAAACATGAGAAGAAGAATCCTTTGGCAACTTCCAAAAGGAAAAATAGACAGAAGAAATGTTAAAGTATGGATCAGTAGGGATCAAGTCAAAGTCACCAAATGTAAACGTTTGACCTTTTTGCAGCTGTGTCGTATTTACCCGCCAACTCGTTGCGTGAAATGTGGTGGATTTATCCATGGATTTTCTTCTATGATATTAGGCCCTAAAAGTCCAAATTGGCACTTTATCCTTTAGAAGTCAGTGTAAAGACTTCGAAAAACTGTGAGAATTACCCCCATGTATGTGGTGAATGATGGCTGTCTACACAATGTGAATTACAGCCGGAAACTTCAGCAGCCTGTATGGCTACAGAAACAATGGGTTTTAACCTTTTTTTAAAGTTATGTAAAATTAGATGCTGAGTGTTGAGTGGACAATATAGTGACCAATTACTATGGTCTCTTGAAACACCTCTGCATATTAATGGCTTTATCACTATGGTTCTTTTCTGAACATGTCAGTATTTATTTTGCCAAGGGCATTCTGTTGCTTGAAATACCACCTTATTTAGTTAGCTAATTTTCACCTTCTTCATCTCCTTTTCTGACACCTTGGCACAGTGGTAATGTTCGTAGTATTGCTGTTTTTAGGACTTGTTTCTCTCTAGCACGATCAAATATTGGCTGGCCATGTCATAAAGCACAATGTCTATAGAGGTTTTAAAATGGTTCAAGTTTGTCTAGATTAGATTAGAGCAGCTTGGTCTGCCTAGAGTAACAGTGACAGAGTATGTTTGTGACCTCCCTATTCCTCAATGATTGAATCCAAATATAAGGTATGTATTTATGTGCCACTCATTGTTAGTGTATGGACTATCAACATTACTTTTTATGGACAGTACTATGCACATCAAATAGTTTCATGAAACATTTTTGTCCCAAGATGTGCATAGTTGAAGGTCCAAGTATACTCTACCAATGTCTATCATGACACCACATATTTGATATAAATGGCACATTTTGACAAACACCTTGAATTGTCGATATGTTAGCCTTTACATGTTTTTTGGGGGGGTAATAACCATGAGTGATTGTCAACCACTAATCTCGTTTTTTTTAAGTGTTATTTTTAATATGATGCACTTGTATATAAGCCATAAATGTTGTTTTGATAATAAACCACTTAATTTATTGATTGTCAATAAATGAACACTTGAGCTAATGAGACTTTGTGAGTTTGTGAGTGTATGCTAACGTAGATCTATGTCTGTCACTGTCTAAAGTCTTTCTATTCAGAGAAAGTGATAAAGAGCTGGAGAGTCCACAGATTTATATTTTCTTCTTCATTTTATTATTTCCATACAAAACAAAATATCTATAAAAAGTCATATTAAAAATGTTCAGGGTGAGTCTCCATCTCCTTCTTAATCCTGTTCTCCACCAGGAGAGAGAGGCTGGAGTCCGTCATCGGGAGGTTGTAGCTCACGAACACCTGCTTCTTAGTCCTCTTGGCTTAAACATAACAGGAAGCACAAAAAGGGGAAAAGATCAAATATTGTTCTTTCAGACTGACCTTGTTAGTGGCGTTGTTCAGATCAATATGCCAATAAAATCATTGTATTTATGAATGCATAACGTTACAAAAATGCGGCAATCTAGTTTGCAGACCTGGGGGGTAATTCCATCAACGTTGCTAAAGGACAATCCAGGCTTATTTTGATATCTCATGAGATTTACAAAACAATCCAGCTTTATTTTGATGATGATTTTGATTATTGAATAATCCTTTAGGGACGTTGATGGAATACCTCCCTGACCCTTGCCTGATTAGGTTAAATTCAGGCATGAGGTATTATTGGAGCACATCGAACCTAGTAAATGATAGCTACCAGACCGGATAGAAGAGTATTCAAAAGGGTACCCACTTAATCTCTGAGCCAGAGAGGTCGGGTTGGTGTCCGAGGGGTCCCCCAGGACTAATGAAGACAGCGGCATCGCATCCTAAAGAAAGACGGGTCCATCCAGTGATAGTTAGCAGCGCAGCATGTTTAGTAGTATTGCATTCATGCCACTTGTTCTAAGGCTGTAGCGAATTCAAGTCAAGCGACCTGTGTACAGCAGGACATTAAACACATAAATAAACTATCATACGTACACATTTGCTGCTCATTGAAACGGCCAAGTTAGACATCACTGGACTCGAGCCAACCCAAAGGAAAAACCCCCCGTTTAGTTTCATGACATGAAAGTGCACAGTTTGCTCCACAATCCTCTCGGAGAAGTCGTGCACCGTAATCGCATCGGCGCCGGCTGCATTTTCCGTAATGTCCATGTTGTTTAACTACAGTATGTGTAAGATTGAATACTGCTAACGTTAGCTAAATGACTGGCCAGGACCATTCATCTCCACTGTTTCAACTCATGTGTATTCGTAAACATAATCACTTCCTGGTGTCATCCGGAAGGCAGAAGCAATCGACGCAAGACTTGTTCATCATACTGATGTCGATGAAACACTAGTATAAAGCCATAACAAGCGAATACATACATAACACTACAATACAGTGTAAACTGGACACATCAAAATACAAATAGTGTGAAATGTAATGTACAAAAAATATAATATCAACGTAATTATCTGCAATTTTTCATTTTCAATTGATGGCAAAACAAAGTGTTTCTCACAAGGATGCTGTGGTATTTATTGTGGCTCTCTATTTATTTTTGATTAATCGACCAGGCTCTGATTGATGATTGGTGTTGCTAGTGGTCCTCATCCTTCATCCATTGTTGAGGCCATGACCAGGGCCTGAAGGCCTCTCCCTCTGATACGTCTGTCACTCGCTCAGAAAGTCCTCCACCAGCTTATTAAATTCAGCAGCAAACCTCAGGTGCAGGTTGTGTTTCCCCTTTGGCATCAGGTGCAATCTGGAAATAGAACATACTGTTACCGAAAAACGTGTACTGGTATACTGGCAGTGGTCTTGACAGTGCTCTAGTGATTGTATTGATGTACAGATAGTATTACTGTACTAGTGGTTGTTAGAGGAGGTAGTTAGTAGAGGTAGAATGTTGTTAGAGGTAGAATAGAACGTATTTCCAGAAGTCAGGAAAGTGGCCAATAGGAGAGGATGTATATAGAGGAAAGAGAGTTGGGTACTGGGGGTTAGCTCACCGTGAGCCCTGGATGTGCTTGAGGAGGTACTGTGGGTGGAAGATGGGCACCATAGGGTCCTTCTCCCCATGGATGATGAGGGATGGGCAAATGATCTGAGGCAGCAGCTCCACACAGATACTCCCTAAAACAAAGGACATAAGATGATATTTAAGGATCTACAGCAAAGATGTGTTGGTTTTGTCATCTGAACAGGCTAAATTAAAAAAAAGGTGAAGATAATGCTGCTCTCACCCTCTGGGTTCTGTGCAAACTGGCCAATCCCATCCACCCAGGCCTCCCAGGTCTCAATGAAGAGCTTTGCCCCATACATATCCTCCATGGGCTTCCTCATCCTCTCACTCCACTGAGAAACATCCCGGATCGCTACAGACATAGACACACAAACACGACGACACGCATGATGACACGCACACACACACGCACGCACGCGCACACACACACACACACACACACACACACACACACACACACACACACACACTGAGTTGTTGACACAGTCCTACATAGACACAACCAACCACCTAATGGCAAATGGCTCCTCACCATTGTAGATGTTGACGTCCTGCTGGGAGACGTAGGCGTTGGAGCCCCACACCACCATCTTATTGATGAGGGAGGGGTTTCTGGCTGCTGCGATCAGAGCAGTGATCCCTCCATCACTCCAACCCAGCAAAGAAAACCTAGAAAACCCCAATGCCTGACAGAGAGACACACATTCACACATTCAAAAATAGGGAAAGATGGAAAAACACATTGGAATGACTGTCATTCTGACACTGGTCTTTTACGTGATAAAGTGTAGTTATAAGGGGCAGCATGTATCTCAACTGTTCTGCCATGAAGCCTAGGTAGAGGAAGCCTAACCCTAACTCAAACTTTGCAAGGCAAAAAACAAAAATACAAGTGATTTCTGATTGCTCTGACCTGCATCAAATCCACCGCATCATTGGCGTCCCTCTCAAAGAACTCCGGAGGGAAGTCTCGCTTAGGGGGGCGAGAGTGTCCGTACCCACGGGGGTCCCATCCAACCACAGTGAACCGCTCCTTATTCAATGACTTCAGCTGAGGCCCAAAATCTGTCTGGGCACTTCCTGTGACAGGACATGGGAAGAACCACACAAACCCACAATAGTGATTTTTACTGCTGTGATAAGCAGACGTTTTTGTCACGTGACATAGCCCATGTTTACAGTATGGTTAGGAGATTGTCTATGTTGCTGTGTTGTTACCCAGAGCTCCAGGGAGCAGTAGAACAGCATGCTCTCCTCTGCCAGTCTGCTGGTAGAACAGGTCCACACCATTCACATGTGATCTGCCAGATATCATTAATGTGCTGAGGCCAAACCAGACAGACAGAGCCAAAATATTAATTAAACAAATCAATAAGCTACTGTAATGTCAAAGATGTTCAAACTGAAAGAATGACAAAATGTCTATGAACAGTTGGGGTTGGGAAAGCAGGGACGCTGCGCTACCTTCTGTTACTAAATGGAACTACTGATGTGTGATAGTGTTGTAGAAAACAGAAAAAAGCTCAGTATTGAAAATGAAAAAGGAAATCTGGTCATGACGTAGACTTGGAGCGGTCTGCATCACTAGTGTCACTAACTGCTAGCTATCACAGCAAACGTCTTGCATACAATATAGCAACAAGCTGATATTACATTTTATTTGTTTACCAATAGTGCTGGACCCCCTTCATAGCTTTTCTGATGACAGCATTGTGATATGTGCGAAGTCTTCTTCCCCCAAATAACAACGCCATAGTTGGCAACAGTAGCTTAGTGTTCACGTTCGCTAGGACGCGTTTTCATGACACGAATGTCAATTATTCACAAATAAGTAACCATTTAGTTTTTTGTGGATGTTAGCTCTGAGGTCCTGATGACACTTTCGTTTCAACAACCACAGCGCGCATGTGTGATTACTGGCGAAACTACGGAAGTGAACCTTTCACTAGCTGAATTACTTCAAGGTTTCTGTAATTTGCCATAGCAATAGTCTACAGAGATGAGTTTTGAGTAGGTAGTAAAATGCAAACTTGAGCTTGGTCGAAATGTATTCAATCACCTGCCACAAGTGCCCAAATATTGCCATTATGGCTTTAGGAATACAATACTTAAAATAGTCTTGTATTCGAATAAATTGTAATTGAATACATGATCAACACATTCATCAATTGCGCCCCTAGGGGGCAGTGGTGGCTATAGGTTGTGTGTAATTGCGCCCCTAGGGGGCAGTGGTGGCTATAGGTTGTGTGTAATTGCGGGCAGTGGTGGCGATAGGTTGCATTTTCCGCGTTTCTCTTTCAGTCTAAATTCTGTCAGACGGAGAGAGGTACGTGTCTACAGCAGTGCAATGTAAACTTATAACATACCTATCGTAACTTTAATTTGAGTGCACATGAGAAGTTGTACATGCATTTAAGGATGAGTGCACATCAATTCTGTCATGTTGTATCGAAAACATTGGTGTTGTGAGGGTTTTAGAGACTTTAATTTAGCTAACCTCGTGGTTCGTTTTTCTGTATGCTAGCGCTCATCACTGTTCTCCGTGTCAGTTAGCTGAAATGCTTCATTCTTCTGTATTTAACTTATCTTTGGAAGGTAAACAATAATAATAATAATAATGATCTAATTCTAAATGAACAACCTGTATATTAATAGACAGCTTAGTCAGTATTCTACAAGCTGTAACTGTCGTACAATTCTGATAAGACAGATGCACCATAGTAGCTAATTAGCTCGCTAGCTGAAGTGAGTTGAAATGCTAGCTAGGATACTAGCTCAAGTGTGAGAACAGCGACTTAGAAACCACTGCCAAAATACATCTTTAGTCTTTAGTTGATGTTAACTTATCTACTTCTCTCTCGTGAATAATCGACTTCGCTAACTGCATTGCATCCATAGAAGACACTAGTATTGGCCTGCAAAATTAATAGATACCTTTCTTTTCCAACTTGAACTTGCTCCTTTGCAGATTAAGATTTGGGAAAAAAGGACTGACTTAATATACCTTTAAAACCTTTTAATATACCGCCTTTAAACTGGGCGTGAGTAGCTACTAGCTAGCAGCCTGAGAAACGTGGGTTTCATTTTCGAAATGTTGTTAGGTTTGTACTTAAGTATCTGTTCGTGAGCTTAGAATGATAAGGTTCTATCTCCGTTTAGAATGATAAGGTTCTATCTCTGTTTAAAATGATAAGGTTCTATCTCCGTTTAGAATGATAAGGTTCTATCTCCGTTTAGAATGATAGGTTCTATCTCCGTTTAGAATGATAAGGTTCTATCTCCGTTTAGAATGATAAGGTTCTATCTCCGTTTAGAATGATAAGGTTCTATCTCCGTTTAGAATGATAAGGTTCTATCTCCGTTTAGAATGATAAGGTTCTATCTCCGTTTAGAATGATAGGTTCTATCTCCGTTTAGAATGATAAGGTTCTATCTCCGTTTAGAATGATAAGGTTCTATCTCCGTTTAGAATGATAAGGTTCTATCTCCTTTTAGAATGATACGATTCTATCTCCGTTTAGAATGATAAGGTTCTATCTCCGTTTAGAATGATAAGGTTCTATCTCCGTTTAGGATGATAAGGTTCTATCAACGTTTAGGGCAGTTCAGAGATACTGAGCGTCAATGTTTTGTGAGATGGAACCTTTGTATTTTATGAATTACTAACTCAAAAATGTCAACATTTAAAAAAATAACACCACACAGGCATTAATAAACACCTAATGGATCAGATTATGTAAAAAACTAAATTTTGACAAAATGGAGATAGAACGTTATAATTCGAACGTCACGATTTTCGAAATGTTGTTAGGTTTGTACATAAGTATCTGTTCTCCTCTACTCTGCTCATCTCATGGGTCTGACAGTTGACGGCAGGATGACCCAAGACCAGCTACTCTGGGGCCTGAAGAAGGATGTGCGCTCCCTGCTCAACTCATCCAAGCTAGGCCTGTCCCCGGACCACCTGCGACGGGACTACCTCTCCATCGTGGGCCATCCGTTGCCTCTGAGGTCCCTCGGCTTCCACAGCGTGATGGACATGATCAAGGAGATGCCTGACGTGGTGAAGATGGACTTTTTGGAAGATGGCAGCTTGGTGTTGAAAGGTAAAGCCCAGTCTAGTACTAGCCTATGACCTGCACAGAGTCGGCTGTGGCGCAGGAGGTAGAGTCGCCGTCTAATGATCACAAGGTTGGCAGATCGGCTGTTCGAGCCCCGGCTGGCCACATGTCGAAGTGTCCTTGGGCAAGACACTGAACCCCAAAATTGCTCCCAGTGAGCGGGCCGGCGCCTTGCATGGCAGCTTGCCGCCATTGGTGTGTGAATGTGTGTGTGAAATGTGAATGTGTGAATGAGAGGCCGTTGTAAAGCGCTTTGGAGCAGCAAAAAAGTCGCTATAAGTGCAGTCCATTTACCATTTCCATTTTAGTACTATGACCTGCACAGAGTAAAATTACACACGTATGCATGAAAAAACGACTTTGCCTCGCTTTTTCTTCCCCTCCCTCCCTCCCATCCCTTGGTCCCTCTGCAGCGGTTATGGACGAAAGCACCCGACGCATAGGGGAGATGGTGGCCCGGCAGCGCGACCCTAAGACCAACAAACCACACAGGGGCGGTGGCGGTATGGGCTTCTTCTCCCCGCACTACAGGAAACAACAGTTCCCCGCCGGCCCCCTCCCCCGGCGGGGCCACGCCCCCCCTGCCCTGCCCGCTCAGCTGCGCTCACAGCTGCGGCAGCTGCTCGCCCAGGGGCCCGTGGGCCTGTCGGAGCTGAAGGCCAGCTTCGCCCGCCGCTTCGGCCACCCGCTGCGCGTCGCCAACCTCGGCTTCTACTCCGTCGCGGAGATGCTGGCGGCCGCGGCGGACCTGGTGGAGGTCAAGCAGAGCCGGACGGGCTCCCTGCTGACCCTGAAGGTGGCGCCACCTGCGATGGGGCTGACGGCGTCGCAGGGTGGGGCGCTGATGGCATCGCGTGGGGGGACGGCGGTGAGGACGGGGCAGAAAAAGCCACCTCGACCACAGCTGACCCCCTCGACGGACACATGTGCGAGGCCAGCGGTAGACACAGGTGGGTTGGTACTACAGTGTAGACAGATCGTGACGTTAGAATTATGAGGTTCTATCTCCATTTTTGGTCAAAATTTTGTTTTTTTACATAATCTGATCCATTAGGTGTTTATTAATGCCTGTGTGGTGTTATTTTAAAAATGTTGACATTTTTGAGTTAGTAATTCATAAAATACAAAGGTTCCATCTCACAAAACATAATGGAATGTAAAAACTTTGACGCTCATTATCTCTGAACTACCCTAAACGGAGATAGAACTGTATAATTCTAAACTCACGATGTATGTTTTCTTTTTAACATTTACTTTTTCTTTACATGTATGCGTTTGAGGCACCTGATGTGAAGGCTTTTTTCTGAGCAGGACTACATTTAGCACTTGTGTCCATGGGCATGCTATCATTCAGTATCCCTGTTTTATACCTTTAACTATACATGGCTATAAGTTGGACTCGCCTGGGAACACCACCACTAGTGTGCCCTTCAGTACGTTACTTAGCCCTAACTTTCTCCAGGGAGACTGTCCCTGTAAACTCTAATTAAGTGGTAAATGCTAACTGCTAAATGGTAAATGCTAACTGCTAAATGGTTCAGGCGGCATAGAGCAAATTACCCCTCGGACAGGAGGTTATGCCAGAGAGCTTTTTTGGATCCACACCCTAGAACGTTTACAACGCCTAGGCTTGAATGAGGATTTCGACATGTGTTGTGCTATGAATAAATTACTTTAGACACTATGTTCTATGCTATGATGGCTACTGCCTGATGTCTGCATGTTTGTAGCATTTCTCTATTGTTTTTTGTTCTGTTAAGTATATATTGTATTCTATTCAGCTAATACCATTGCGTTCCCACATTATTGAGAGATCACAGCCATTTGTCCCATTGGGGGAAGGGTCATTTGAAGAGGAGGGGCAGAACTGAGTACTGTATCTTATAGCTCATGGCATTCTATAAACGCAGCACCCTGATAATAATAATAATAATAACTTTAATTTATATAGCGCCTTTCAGAAACCCCAAGGACACTTTACAATTCAAGGGAATGATCAGACAGACAAAAACAGAACAAAACAAAACTGAAACAGTGACTAGAGGCCAAAGGCCTTGGATAACAGAGAGTCCAGGTGGGGGCATTGCGGATCACTATGGGGAGGGAGTTCCAGAGGGTAGATGCAGCCACGCTGAAGGCTCTGTCCCCAAAGGTCCGTAGGTTTGTTGATGTGATGTTTTTGGCCAGGGGCTGTAGAGCTGAACCCCTCCAGCCAGGGGTACTACTTCAGCTCTGGGGAGTCCCCCTGGGAGGGGCGCAGAGAGGAGGAGGAGGACGGAGAGGCCGCCGATGACAACGACTTGATGTCAGAGACAGACCTCCGCATCACCACCACGACCTTCCAACAGGTGAGTGAAGAGACCCGTCTGACTCGGGTCTAAGAAGACCGGTCGTGACATTCGAATTATAAGGTTCTATCTCCATTTTTGTCAAAATTTAGTTTTTTACATAATCTGATCCATTAGGTGTTTATGAATGCCTGTGTGGTGTTATTTTTAAAATGTTGACATTTTTGAGTTAGTAATTCATAAAATACAAAGGTTCCATCTCACAAAACATAATGGAATGTAAAAACTTTGACGCTCAATATCTCTGAACTGCCCTAAAAGGAGATAGAACCTTATCATTCTAAGCTCACGATCTGACTCGGGTCTAAGGAGACAGGTAACTGGTCGTACTTGCCCTTCTGTTCAAGGTCAGTCCATAGCTTCTATCTCCCCTGGGGCAGCTGGACCAAATACATTGAGACAATTGAGGCTGAAACCAAAACGCATTTCACAAGAATAGATGTTTGATTTCTGTACGTCTGTGATCACCTGTCTGTACATCTTCTTTGGTGATTGTATATGTTCAAGGACCCCCCCCCCATTCAATCCACAAAGTCTCTTTGTGATGACAATAAAAACGTGTGTGTACGTACGTGTGTGTACGCACATTCATGTGTGTGTGTGTGTGTACACGCACATTCATGTGTCTGTGTCTGTGTATGGACACGCACATGTGTGTGTGTGTGTGTGTGTTTGTGGACACTCATGGCTGTGTGTTTCTACCCCCTCTAGATGGTGGCCATGTTTCCTGCCGTGCAGGTACGGTGTATGGCAGGTATGGTTCCTCTGGACGCCCTGCGGGGCCAGCGCTTGAGGGCCCCCACGCCCAGGGCCCCTGGGGAGGTGATAGCCATGCTGGTGGAGCACGTGGAGTCACCCAGCAACTTCCACATCTGCTTCCACGAGACCCTGGAGAGCATGATGGTGGAGATGAGGTGAGGAGACGGCGCCGCTTAGACCGGGGAGGAAACATGATTGAATCAGAATCAGAATTAGAAGACTTTATTGCCATGACATGTAAACATGTAAACATGTTAGGAATTTGGTTTGGGACAGTAGAGCGCAGTTTACAACAGGACAGGTGCAAGACAGGACAAGACAGTGCAAACCAACATCATTCAGGGGTGCAAACTTGTCACCTTTCTGCTAAATTAGCCGTTTTTATCTCAAAATAGGTCATCCATGTGAATTGTGTAGAGCTGCAAAAAAATGTTTTTGGGTGTGGTGGGGGGGGTCTTAAGTCTCATCCATGTCACATGATGCACACGCTAGCTAATCTCCCTGTCTGCTAAACTCTGCTGCAGTTGAAATAACGTTTAGCTTCAGGCAGCTAGGTACAGTTCCAGACAGCATAGAGAACACAGTCACAGTAAACTGTTTTAGAAGTAATTCTGCAGGTGTTGAGGTCAGGGCTGCTGCTACTTACACATGCATCATTGTTAGACCACCGTTAGTGCTAGCGATATCTATTTAACACCATTAGTGCTAGTGCTATCCCCCCCCCCTAAGGTTAGCCACAAAAAATGTCACCTTTTTGGGCCATCACCTGTTTGCACCCCTGTATTATGTATAAACCACTTTCTCACAGATCCAGTTCAGTGTCACTCTACATGGGTAGTCATACCATTGATTAAGTTTACTTCCATAATTAAATATGCAAACACAGTCATCATCCCTATAACTATTTGGCTGATTGTGACCCCAGTACGCTGTGTTGAGAGGTGTGCCATCCACCCCTCTGTGTCTCTCTCAGTCAGACCAATCCAGACGAATTTCTTATTCAAATCAATGATAAAGTCCTGTTCCTCTATGCTGTTGATGACCACCAGGTCTGCTCCTCTGTCTCTGCAGTCCTGTCTGCTCTCATCCCAGGTTCTAGTCTCAGTGGAGAGGAAGTAGCAATTGCAGCCAAACTTCATCCATCCTTCTGCACAACCGGTTTTCAGTTTCCTCTGAAGGTCGTCTCTCTCTTTAGTCACGTTGTTGTAACTGGTCTGTAACCAGTCTGTGTGATCATTCTCATATTTGTCTGAGAGACAGGAGAAGCTGTGGTTAGGTTGACAGCCTGGCGGTTTATAACTTGTTCTCACCATCAGGTTCTACTGAACTGATTCAGTTCGACCATGTGACATTCAGTTTGGTGGTTTCTCTTCATGGAGCTCTCTGTTAGGGCTTTCACACCGGCAAAGAACCGTGCCGGTTCGCGTTCACGTTCGGAAACCTCCGAACATTGGTGCTGTCTGGCGAACGAGCCCGCGTTCATACCAGTGTAACCAGAACCATCAGGGGTCATACCAGTGTAACCAGAACCATCAGGGTTCATACCAGTGTAACCAGAACCATCCGCGTCATCAACGCTGGGTGATGAAGGGGCGGGATAAACAAAAATGTCACAACTAGATGGCAGCTACTTCACTGGACATGAGGATAATATCTTCCACTACAGTATCTGAAATAAACACAATTTTATATGAAACAAAACAAAAGACACTTTCTACACGCCTTCTCTTACTAACCAGCTGCTCCATTACTGGAATAGAAATGGCTTACGAAATTCACGTTCGCGCATGTCCGCGAGCGTGTGCGTGTGTGTGTGTTTGCTGAGCATGTGAGGAAGATAGAGAGAATAATGAAACTTTTGATATTGTTTTTGATCACTAATGATTAGATTTAGATTAGATTACATTTTGTCTACTTCCTTCTTGCTGGTCTTTGCAGCCTAGAATATGACACACCCACGAACATGAACGTCTGCATGGGGTAAGTATGAATCCCCACCATGAGAAGACCCCGTTCTTCTCACCTCCACATGTTCATTGTGTGTTCTCTTTGCCTTTAGTTCTGATGAGGAAAAAGGTATCAAACTGGAGTCATCAGATGAAAAGGGTGAGTTTGAATATTGATGTACACTAATCAGGGTATCCGCGGTGTCTTGAAAAGTATTAAAAGTTGATTTGGGGAAAATCAAGACCCTTAATTAAAAAGTCTTATCACGATTTTATGAGGTCTTGAATTTTGTAGGTGTCTTTCTGAATTAGACTCTGTCCAAAGAGTTTGACTCCTAATTTTTTTTAGTAAAAGTTCGAAAAAGAAATTATTAGTTTTATTAAAAAACAAAGATGAACCGGACATTCTGTTGTATGATAGTGGTCTAGTCTATTGCAAACTAAACCTGTTAAGTTAAAGGTGTCACTGATGTAAACGGTTACAGCTCGAAGTGGCGGTGAGGTCTGGAATAATATTGACACGGTCTTTAAAAAAGTCTTAGAAAGGTATTGAAATGAACCTCAAGATTCCTGTATACAGTATACCCTGAGTAGGTAACATAGACACGGCTGTTCTAGTGTCAACTGTCACTTAGATCCAACTGTCACTTTCAAATTAACCTCAAGATTCCTGTATCTAATACTTCAGACAGGGTGATGCTGAATCCTCAATGTTATCCACAAAGGCATTTTCCAAAAGACACATTTCAAAGCTTTACTGGGACATGTACAAACACAATAAATGTATCCCCTAGGGAGTCCTGTCCCTGGGACAATGACAGCAAGCTTTGTCACACGAATGGTCTTAACATCTAACTCCTACAAAGCTTTTGAAAACCGCCGTTTGTTGTTGTCTTGTTGTCTCATCTCATCCGTGTCTCTCTGTCGGTCTGTGTTGTTTTGTCGTCTTATCTCATCCGTGTCTCTCTGTCGGTCTGTTGTTGTAAGAAGCCTCAGCTGCTGCTGCTGCAGCTAGCGGGGGCAAAAACCTGTGGGTTAGCGGGTTAGCGGGTAACCTGTGGGTTAGCTCCACCACCACTGCGACTGATCTGATGACTCTCTTCAGCAAGTATGGCAAGGTCAGTGTCCTGGGAATTAAGCCCAAGTTATACTTCTGCGTGAAATCTACGCCGTAGGCTCACGCGCACCTCTCCAAAAATGTAACTACGTGGCAGTGCCTACGCAGACCGTAAGGCTTAGCCGCTCGTAAATTCGACGCAGACGTATAAATTGGGCTTTAGAACTGCTATAATGTGTGGAAATGTACATTCGTAGGTGTATAATTTGAAAGTATACCTTTTTTCTTACCTTTCCTTCATACATACATATCCCATAATTCTTCTCCCTGTTTCCACCTCAGGTTGTTGGGACGAAGGTTGTGACTAACGCCCGTAGCCCCGGCACCCGTTGCTATGGTTTCGTCACCATGTCCTCCACTGAGGAGGCCACCAAGTGTATCAGCCACCTGCACAGGACAGAGCTGCATGGCAGGATGATCTCTGTAGAGAGGGTGAGGCTCTAGTACCCTCTACACACAGACACACACACACACACACACACACACACACACACAGAAAGAAACAGACACACAGACAGACACAGAAAGAAACAGACACAGACAGACACAGACAGAAACACAAACAGACACAGACAGACAGACAGACAGACAGACAGACACACACACACACACACACACACACACACACACACACACACTCTCTCACACTCACAGACACACACACAGACAGACATTTGCACAGGACAGAGCCCCAAACAGGCACATCAGGGCATTCAAAGCAGGATATCTTCACTCACATAGTTTTACTGAATGTTTTTATGAATGTCTCTACTATTGACTAATGAAAACAACAAACCCACTGGATCGCTCTGTAAAATTCCCCTTCAAATAAATAGTAAATGGACTGCACTTGTATAGCGCCTTTTTTGCTGCTCCAAAGTGCTTTACAACGGCCTCTCATTCACCCATTCACACACACATTCACACAAGGCGCCGGCCCGCTCACTGGGAGCAATTTTGGGGTTCAGTGTCTTGCCCAAGGACACTTCGACATGTGGCCAGCCGGGGCTCGAACCGCTGATCTGCCAACCTTGTGATCATTAGACGGCGGCTCCTCTACCTCCTGCGCCACAGCCGCCCCATTGACAAACAGACGGACCGCTCTGAAGCTCTGTTTTACTAGCTTGTTTCTCTCTCTCTCCCAGGCCAAGAACGAGCCCGCGGGGAAGAAGCCCGCGGAGAAGACGGAGGTGAAGAAGTCTGGCGCTGACAGGAGACACTCCTCAGACTCCAAGTCAGAGAAGTAAGAGCTGCCAGCCAGCTGCATAACATGTCAAAAGTGTTGTCATGACTCATGTATGACGTCAGCTACCTTAGAATAGGACCGTGCTATTTAGGAGAAGAGGTGCTTACAAGACAGTGTCTAGAAAGTTGGTGTACATGTTGCCCTGGGCACAACCTAGTGGTTAAACATGATCATGGTGATTATTTTATTTATTTATTTGTTGACCAGGGACAGTTCTATATCGTGGAGCTCCGCCCCATAGGGGAGCTCTGCTCCTATTGGTTTACCCCGCTACCTAAAGTAGCAATTGACAGAATTTTTCGATGTCCGCGCCCGCCCTGGGGTGCTATAAAAGGGGCGTCCTCCGTTACCTCATTCTCCCAAAAATGTCAGCACGGGTTTACATCTGAGACTACAAGAAGGACGACTACAAGAGACTGGAGAACCCGCCAGACACTTCCCTTCAGCGATGGATCGTCCACCCCCGAAGCAGTTCCTCCAGAACTCCTGCTGCTGCGACTTCCTAGCAGCAGAGGACAAACACGACCTCTGCCACGTCTGCCTCGGCCCCCAACATGCCGAGGCGGCGTTGGTCGCCTCCCCCAGCTGCCTCCCCTGCTCTTTCCTTTCCGTCACGGCAAGGCAGAAGAGGATGGCCTGGTTTAAGGAGAGCATTCCCCTGGCGGACGCTATCTCGGGGATGCTATCCGACTCGGATAGCTCTGCCGATGATGCGTCCGGACAGGCCCCAGAGCGGCGTTCTGGGCAGGCACCTCCCCAAGTAGGGACGGGCCCGCCCGCTCAGCCGGCCCTGGCATCATGCCGCCCTCACCCAGCTGAGTGGTTGGTGTCGGTGTCAGGGTCAGAGAGCTCTGATGAGGGCGAGCGGCAGGTAGAGGCTCACGAGCTCCCCGCCCTCGCCCCCCCATCACTCCACCACGACTTCCAGGGCCTCCTGGAAGCTGCGGCGGGCGTGTTGGGGATTCCCCGTCCCGCCTCCCCTCCCCCAACGACTGCGTCCTTCTGGGAGAAGGACCTGTTTTACGGGAAGAGGGCAAAGCAACAGGGCCAGCCTCCTAACGCTGTCCTTCCGGGCTTAGATAAGTTCGTGGAGGACACGTGGGGAGAACCACTCGCAGGCAGGGCGCCGGTGAAGGCGTTCCTGCCCTTTACCAGAGTGGAGGGGCTCTCGGAGGGGATGACTGACGGCTCGAACCAGCGCTGGCGGCCTACTTGGTACCGGGGTCCTGGACGGTGCCTAAAAAACCTATGCTGCCCAACCAGCGTGACAGGTTCAACGCCACCCTGGTAGACAAAAGCTACGCTCTCGTGCGCAGGCATCGGCGGCGGCGAATAACATCGCTGTGTTTAACGCCGCCATTGCGAAAATCACCACAGACCGAACCAACGGTCTGTCTGCAGCGGAGGCGGAGCTTCTGAGCAAGCTCAGTGCCGCGACTATGTACCTGGCCCAGGGCGTCGCGGTTTGTGGGGGTCGCCTGATGGCAAACGCGGTGGTGCAGCAGCGACAAATGTGGCTGTCCCTCACCACCATGACCGGGGCGGACCGGATGGCCCTACTAAATGCTCCAATAGAGAGAAAAGGGCTATTCGGTCCCGCCATGGACACCATGACAAAGCGCCAAGAAGCACCTGGCCAGACACCTCCCCCTCCAGCGACCCGCCACCTCTTCTTCTTCCACCGTGGTGACGACTAGGCCGTCAACGGCTGCGAAACGGAGGGTTCGGCGTAATGCGGCACTGGCTCCACCTCTACCGACGGAGCCATACCCCACTCGGCCCCACCAGCCCCCGCCGCCGACCACTGAGAGGGCCCGCTACGGCCCCCCACGGCAGCGTGACCCCCCCACAGCATGGCGTGGGGGTAAACGCAAGAGGAATGCGTGACTGGCGGGGGGGTCGGTAATGACCCCACCACCGGTTTTCTCTTCATGGCTGCTACCTCATAAAGAGGCAAAAGAGGGAAAATCCCCACCTTACTTTTTCAGTAAAAGGGGATTTTCCATGTTATCTGCCAGAGCGGAGACCGACCTGCCTTGTCAGAGTGTGGTCGAATCGCTACCGGTTAGAAACAAAGCAGAGACTGGCCCAGCTTACCAGCGTGTGGCCAGCTCTCTGCCTAGCGGACTTACCCCTATCACGACACAAACGGGGTTAAACACCCCTGTCTGTAGCCGTATAGAGGGAACGTCATTTACAGGGTATCCGCGGTGTCTTGAAAAGTATTAAAAGTTGATAAATCAATTTATGGAAAATCAAGACCCTTAAGTATTAAAAAGTCTTATCACAGTGCCCCGCGGTGGTGTAGCGGTCTAAGCACTAGCCACTAGTGCAAGCTGCCCACCGGGGACTGGGATCGAATCCCGGTCTCGCCAGATCCGGATATGGCCGAGGCACACAGGGAGCGGCATATTGAGCGGCCGCTCCAGAGGGCGGTATAGGACTGTTTCCGGACAAGGATCCGTCGCGCAACAGCGCCCCCGGGGTGCCGGAATAACGGTGCTGGGCTCGAGGAGCCAGTCAGCTAGTCTGCCTGGCGATCTCCTCTGGGGCTGCCGGCCACGGGGTCGTGCGGCGGATCCTACGCAATAGGCAGGGGATAATTGGATGCTAGGTTGGGTTCAATTGGATACCAAATTGGGTGAAAAAGGGATAAAATTATTATTATTATTATTATTTTTTAATAAATAATAATCTTATCACGATTTTATGAGGTCTTGAATGTTGTTGGTATTTTTCTGAATTAGACTCTGTCCAAAGAGTTTGAGTCCTAAAATGTTTTAATAAAAGTTCGTGAATTTATTATTTTTTATTAAAAAACTAAGATTAACCGGAAATTCTGTTGTATGATGGTGGTCTAGTCTATTGCAAACTAAAACTGTTAAAGGTGTCACTGATGTAAACGGTTACAGCTCGAAGTGGCGGTGAGGTCTGGAAAAATATTGACAAGGTCTTTAAAAAGTCTTAGTGGCGGAGCGGTTATCTGATTTTTTTCTCGCGTGCACGCGCATAAAACGCGCACTGGCGCACTGGCGCTCAAAACAAAGACGTAGTTTCACCAAAAACTAGAGGGTGGCAACAATTATAATTTCTTAAATAGCGGTTAAGTCATTAAAGCCGAGCAGGTGATTTTATATAGAAGGTGATCAAATACCAATAGATCCTACAGCTGCAGCGGAACATGCGGAACGCGCATTACACACACACACACACAGAAAGATCAATACGAAGTAGGCCGACATGAGAGTACACGCACAAAACCGGCTAACGTTACTCATTAACTGTTTACACAAGTAAAATCACAGTGTGACAGTCAGATGGAGCATTCGGTAAACAACAACAGCAAGGTAATGCTATCAGTTGAGTTAAAGAAAACCAACTCTTACCTTTGAGGACACCAACATGAGCCCTGCTTGCTTACCCGTACCTCTGCCGTTCTGTTCGTGGTGATTTTAGAGGCAATAGATTATTTTTGCCCCGCGCATATTGCTATGAATAGTTCGACGCTAGGTGCTTGCACGTTAGGTGTGAGAATGCTTGGTTAACCCATTAGCGGGAACATTATTTGTTTCACAAAATAGGCTGATTTCATTGACCATGAACATCAGAGACATACATTACGAATGTTCATTTAAAATACTCTATACTGAGCACTGGTATAAGAACATGAACCAGAGAACAGCAGTGTTATGTACGACAGTATATCATTGCAGCACTTTGTTGCACTTTACCACGTCCGTTAGAGCTTTACGACCTGTGTGTGTGTGTTGTCAGAATGAATGGCACTTGACAGTAAACGGAGCTCAGTTTGTATACCTGTGTGGATCTACATTTATTAGCATAACACAAACATAATAAGTAGGGCTGCAACAACGAATCGATGAAATCGATAATGAAATTTGTTGGCGACAAATTCCATTATCGATTCGTCGGGTCTTGTTCCATAACAAACCTACTTCCTGTTGACGCACGCCACGCTGTCTTGCGATGTAGGCATCGCGAATCATAGCGAATCATAGCGCTACCTATGGCCGGAAAGGGCAGGACCTATGACCGGAACCGGAAAAGTGGGAAAATCCGGTACCTACACCGGCGCGGCGGCTACATTTAAATCATGCTACTCAAAAGCCTTGAGAGTGAATCTGTCTGCTGTCTGCTGTCAGGACATGTTAGTGAGTTAGCTAGCAGGGTTAGCTCGCTGCTGCCGTTAGCTGACTGTCACTACGCTGCTCGTCCAGCTGTAGTCTGCGTAGCTGTGCTGAGAACCAGAGCACTAACTATGTTTCTATAGAGGAGGGTTACAGCTAACTTCCTGTTTTATTATATAAGTACTGCTGGGCTCAGCCCTTCCATGGTCTCCTGCTCTCCATGCAAATGCGTTAGTGTGAGTTCTGGCGAGGCGTCAGCTAAATGACTGTAATGTAATGCGATAGCCAGTGAGTGTTTGCTCGCATTCATGAATTCAATATTGCATGACAAGTGTATTTAGCTAGCTGGCTAACGTCAGTGGTAGAGCAGAGGTGATGAGCTAAAGGCTAGCTAGTGGTAGCCTACCAAGCTACCCGTGAGTTAGAGTGAGGCACTGACTGTAGCCTAGCCTATTGTATGGAGTGAGAGGACACATTGCATTGTTTTGGAGCATATCTGTTATATAAAAACATTAGTGTCTTGTCTGTAGCCTATATTGCACTTTGGGTTACTGACCTTTACATTAAGCAAAGTTATTACCTAAAACAATGCATGTATTGAGCTAGAGTTCAATTACTTTATTGAAACAATCTACCGCCATAGTCATAAGCCTGTTGTTAAACCTATTTGATGTAGCAAAGCCTTTTTTATTTATATTATTTATAATTTTTTATTAATACTTATTCATTTTGCACATGTATATGTATAGGCCTGGCTGATTTAGAAAACATAAAATAAAATTTGCAAAAGAAATCATTTTTTTTCTTGTATCCTATTAATCGATTAATCGAAAAAATAATCGGCAGATTAATCGATTATCAAAACAATCGTTAGTTGCAGCCCTAATAATAAGCAGTAAATGCAATAACCCACAGTCGTCGCTGATGATGTTGCATTTTCGATTAGGATACGGGATTAAATGGACCGGCGTGTGTCCCGCTAAATTCGGACCAACCACAAAACTGTTTTGAAAGCGCGTCGCCTCGCGCCGCGCGCCTGTTGAGAGGATTCAGTCTCGATTGCAGTGCGAACACAAACGACAAGGTTAATTGCAACATTGTAACATATTGTAAATAACTACGCCCTAAATCGTAACGAAATGTTGGTCTGGAAGCGGCCGAAATCTAGCTTCAATCTGCTTTTTTTCTGTTCTCCGGTCATAATAACTCGCTGCCTTTCTGCGCAGCCTGAATCAAAGTGGACTGTCTGAATCAATTAGTGGCGGAGGAAATTCATTCGTGGCGACCCGCCACGAATAAATGCATATAGAGGAAACACTGGGCATTGTTACACAAAACAAACACTCTTTACAGACGGCAACCCATCCCTTTCGAAATGACCCCACCTTGGGCTGTGCCACCTCCTCGGTGTGCAGCGGCGGCTGGGGTCATACAGAAATTCAAACTTTTTCTGTCGACTGCACCACAACAGACGGCCCAGCCGCTGTCGTTGCGTTATGCAGAATGGCTAGAAGGGGCAGGTGTTCTGTCGGGCTGGCTAGACAGGACATTGAGGAGGGGATATGCACTACAGTTCATTCAGCCTCCTCCGCCCTTCAGGGGCGTGAGAGAGACTGTTTTATCCTGCCCGATAAAAACGTGTGCGCTCCAGGAGGAGGTTACGAATCTTCTAACAAAGGGCGCAGTGACAATGGTTCCAAGGGACCGTTGGGACATGGGGTGGTACTCCCCGTATTTCCTTGTCCCAAAGAAATCGGGAGGTATGAGACCCATACTAGATTTAAGGGTCCTCAACGAGAGAGTGGCGAAACGCCCCTTTCGTATGTTGACGACGAGGCGCCTCCTGTCTTGTATACAGAAGGGCGACTACGGAATCAGCATAGACCTGAAGGATGCGTATTTTCATGTGCCAATCACAGAGAGGCACAGGAAATTTCTAAGTTTTGCCTTCCAAGGGAAGGTTTACGAGTACACGCGCCTGCCCTTCGGGTACGCGCTTGCTCCTCGGACTTTCTCCAAATGCGTACAGACAGCGCTCGAACCACTGAGGCGAAACGGGATACGCATCTTAGCATATCTCGACGACCTACTGGTCTTGGCCCAATGCCCAAATCGAGCCATTCGGGACGCAACCTCACTGGTGCAGCACCTCATTCAGTTGGGTTTAGCTGTCAACTGGACAAAGAGTGCTCCGTGGCCGGCTCAACAGTTTTCCTATCTAGGCATTCAGTTGGATACTGCCAAGATGAGGGCCAGTTTGTCAGCACCACGGAGAGCGACACTGATGTCAGCTCTCCGGGTGTGTCAAGTGACAAATACAATCACCGCTTTATCAATGATGTCCTTACTAGGACTGATGTCTGCAGCCCATGTAGTGGTCCCCTTAGGCCTATTACACATGCGCAGACTGCAGAGGTGGTTCGCACGACTGCGACTGGATCCAGTGAGACACCGTCGCAAGTTGATTGTAATACCGAGATCGGTCAAAACCGACCTGAGCTACTGGAGAGACCCGCGCGTCATCGCGCGCGGAGTCGCCATGTGCAGACCGGCATCCCACTCCCCAGTCTTCACGGACGCGTCGCTGACTGGGTGGGGAGTGTGTCAGGCAGGTTCGGTGGCAGGAAGATGGGGACCGTTGGAAACGCGTCACATCAACCTGCTGGAACTCGAGGCGGTCAAGTTAACGCTACTTCATTTTGCCCCGGTGTTAAAGGATCTGGACGTGTTAGTCAGATCCGACAACAGGACAACAGTAGCATACATCAATCGACAAGGGGGAGTACGCTCAGCGTCACTTCATCGCCTAGCGACAGATGTATGGCTGTGGGCTGTCACACACCTGAGTTCGCTAAAAGCTCTCCACATTCCAGGTCTGCTCAACGAAGGAGCAGATCTGTTATCACGGGGAGGCCCGAGGGACGACGACTGGAGGTTAGCACCCTCCATTGTGTCTCTGATTTGGGCACGGTTCGGGCAAGCAGAAGTGGATCTGTTTGCGTCACGAACGAATGCGCAGTGTCGCCTTTGGTTCTCCCTGCGCGAACAGGACAACCCGCCATTGGGAGTCGATGCATTCGCACACCCGTGGCCGAGGGTCCTGTTATACGCGTTCCCACCCCTGATATCTATCCTCCCACTGTTGGCACGAGTGAGATCAGAGAGGCTAGAGTTAATTCTTGTAGCCCCAGACCGCCCCGGAGCCCCGTGGTTTCCGGAACTGATGGAGATGTTGGTAGAGGGCCCATGGCCCATACCTCATCGACAAGATGCACTCTCTCAAGCCAGAGGCTTGGTGAGGGGGCCACCTGTGATGGGACTTGTTAGAACGCAGGGGTCTGACAGACGCGGTCATTCAGACCATTCAAAGTGCGCGCGCGCAATCCACTGCAAAGGGATATGCGGCACGCTGGCGAGTGTTTACACAGTGGTGTGAGGGACAGGATGTTGACCCAGTCTGCTGTCGGGTCGAAACGTTCTTGTGCTTCTTACAGTCGTTGTTTGACAAGGGATTGGCGGCGGGAACTATTAAAGTTTACGCGGCTGCCATCTCAGCTTGCCATGAGGGTTTTGCGACAACGACACTGTTCAGTCATTCGCTGGTTAAGCGTTTTTTGACTGGAGTGTATAGGCTTAGACGCCCTCATAGGACACTAATGCCAAAATGGGACCTGTCGATTGTGCTAGAGCAGGGGTCGGGAACCTTTTTGACTGGGAGAGCCATAAAAGCCAAATATTTCTAAATGTATTTCATTGAGAGCCATATAACATATTAACATTAACATATAATAAATTAAATATGTCTTACTTTTAATGCGATTTCTGGTGCTGCATGGTTTTGCTGATGTCCTTGTAGTCTGGTTCATACGTGGTGAGGTTGAGCTTCATGCAGGCGTTGAGGCTTCCATCAGTTAAACGTGAGCGTAGGTTGGTCTTAATGTTCCTTATATGCGAGAATGACTGCTCACATACATATGTAGAGCCAAACATGGTCAATACGGCAATACTAACACGCTGCATTGTGTGGTATGTCACAGGAAGCTCGTTCCAAGTTTTCAGAATCAGCTGGTCTTCAGGTTGAAGTTTTTTCATTTCTGTCCACTTGTGTTCCCTCGCCAGCTCTGCTCGCTGTCGCGCAAGACTTTCCAACTCTCCATTAAGTGTCTTGAACTTACTCATCCACATGTCTGATGCCTTCAGGTCAGCAACTTCCAGCTCAAAGTCTCCCATAGAGACCCCAGGGATGCATGTCAGGTCGATTTTGTCCACTGCACACTCATGTGGATGAGTGATGAACTTGAAAAGACCAGTGCGCGCACGAAATTCTCCAAAACGTGCTTTGAATGACTGCAGGAGATTGGACGTAAAGCCAGCTAGCTGCTGGAGATCCAGATGTTGAGTGGAGTCACTTGCTAAGCATGCATCTCTAAATTGTTGCAGTGTTACAAAGTGCAGAAGACGACCTGTTTCAATGTCCCTGAGAAAGACTTCCAGCTTGCTTTCAAATGCAAACACTGCTTGTTGAAGGGATGAGATTGTATTTCCAATACCTTGCATTTTCACATTGAGCTGGTTCAGATGGCCTGTTATGTCCACGAGATAGTGAAACTGCAGGAGCCAGTCAGTGTTGTCTAGCTCAGGATGCTTGACGCCTTGACGGCTGAGCACCTTTCCCCTTGACAACCAACGCACGTTGCTGTGTAAAAGCAGACTGGGATAATGATTCCCAACTTCTTCTAACAGAGCTTTAAACTGGCGATCATTTAAAGCTCGGGCAACAATGAAGTTGACCACTCGAATGACCAGCGACATCACCTCACCTAGCTCCTGGCCACACGTCTGAGCGCAAAGCGCCTCCTGGTGCAGGATGCAATGAAAACTTAGGATGGCTCTCTTTTCATGTTCACGGAGAAGCGCTACAAATCCTTTGTTCTTCCCCAACATACAGGGTGCACCATCAGTACAGACAGAAATACGTTTATCCATCAGCAGTTTTTTTTCTTTAGCAAACTCCATGAAAGACGTGAATAAATCCTCTCCTCTGGTTGTCCCTTTCATTGGCAAAACAGCCAAGCTTTCCTCACGCAGTGTGTCACCTGCAGCATACCTGGCAAATATACTGAACTGAGATAGATGGCTAACATCTGTTGACTCATCTAACGCGAGAGAAAAGTATGTCCCGGCGTTTATGTCCTTAATTTGTGTTTCCTCAACTTGATTTGCCATCATGATGGCAATCGTGAACAGTTCTTGCTGACAGAGGCATGTCTTTTATTCGTTTGATTATCTTGTCTTTATTTGGGAAGTCATCAAACAGTTCATTGGCCACATCAAGCATGAATGTTTTGGCATACTCGCCATCTGTGAATGGCTTTCCATTCCTGACTATTTCCAAAGCACCCGCAAAGCTAGCGGAATTCCCGTCACCTTGCTTGGTCCACCCACGCAGTTGCTGTTGACTCGTCTGCACTCTCCGCTGTAGCTCCTCGCATGCCTTTTTCCTGCTGTCCCCCGCTGGATATTTCGATGCAAATGAAGCATGATGCGTATCGAAGTGCCGCTTTATATTTGACCGTTTCATCGATGCAATTTTATCATTGCATATTAGACATACCGCAGATCCTGCGATCTCCACAAATGCAAATTCCTCTGTCCACGCAGCCTGGAATGCACGGTAATCATCGTCTTTTTTTCTTTTTGCCATCTTTCTCGTTACAAGGGTTGAAGCGTATAAGTTGGTTCACTAGTTCACTATCTGATCAAATTGTTTTTTATTTATTCACCTTTACAACGACCTCTGACACTCTCGCGAGACATTGGTTCCCGACCCGACCCACGGGTCACGGGTCATGGGTCCCGTGAAGAGTCCCGTGAAATTTAACTTCAAAACTAATTTCTGTTTACTTTAAAATGACACAGTATTATTACGCAATATCACAAGTATTTTAAAATCAGTTCCAAACGAAAAGAAAAAAAATTCATATTTTTTTTTTTTTTTTTTTTTTTTTTTACTTTTCAACCCAATTGTCTGGGAGCCATATGCCGTCACCGGAAGAGCCATATATGGCTCGCGAGCCATAGGTTCCCGACCGCTGTGCTAGAGGCTCTGTGCGTGCCCCCATTCGAACCCATTGACACTGTGTCGTTGCGTTTATTGTCTCAAGACGAGTCTACTCCTCGCCTTGACTACGGCTAAGCGAGTGAGTGATTTATGCGCTCTCTCGACACGGGCAGATTGTTTGATCATATCTGGTAGGGGTGTAACGGATCACCTAACTCACGGATCGGATCGTGTCACGGTTTTTGAGTCACGGATCGGATCATTTTTCAGATCAACACAAAACATTTTTGTTTTTATAAAAACTGCTTTTTCCTTGAATTCTGTAAAAACACCACTTTTACTATGTGACAAAAACCAACAACATTCAAGATGTCAAAACTGGTCATATATATATATATATATATATATATACATACATATATACATATATATATAATATATATATATAACATATTCTACACTCAAACATTACATAATTATACTGAAATACACTCAATTTAAATGATAGGAGAGAGGGAGGAGGCGCCTGGTTGCAGCAGTGAATCACTGGGCTCTTTAAAGCAGATGAATAAACATGTTTTATGCCACTTTTAACTAAATAATAAAGTGAACCCTTATTTTGAACATGGTATGAAAAAAATGCCTACATTATCAGAAGTTGTCGAGCTACCTTTTTCGTGCCTCCCGTCATAGTTGACAGAGAAGCCAAAGTGCTCCCATACATGGGATTTAAATGACGAGGGAGCCATTTCCAGTTCTTCTCCGCCGAACAACGTAACATGATACACTTGGCCCGCGTTCGTAAATTCGCTTTGAGAGTGCCGGAGCGCACACTGGGTCCGACGTCATAAAGGGACCAAGTAATTTGATTGGACAAGAGGCGTTCCTTGAACGCTGATCAGATTCCAGAGCGGATTTACGAACGCAGCCTTGTTGTTGTGGATTCCCAGTTTCACGTGTAGTGAGCAAACAACGGATTCTTTTTCTTTCGCATTATCAACTAGGGCTGCAACGATTAGTCGAGTAG
>NC_137677.1:15890988-15913488 GCF_963989245.1 Nansenia antarctica | reverse complement strand
ACCTTGAACAGTGTTGTATGTTTGTGGTTGACCCACTGTGCTCTGTCTTCTAGGAGGGACACCACCACCCGGACTGTAGGTGCAGACAGAGACACCACGGTAAGACACTTTTACCCTTTTACCCTTTTACTCAGGCAGGCCCGAAACTGAGCTATTATTGAGATTAATCATAAACATAATAAGGCTACATCCTGCAACCAACGCCCCCCAACAACCCATACAACCACACCACAACACACAAATTACAAAATAGCTATCTAGGTATTAGGGACATACATTACAAGTCGGGACCGAAGAAAGTAAATCAAATAACCCCCACCCACCTACCCCAGGGACCAGAGGACAACACATAATAAACTTCTTACGTTAAACGACTTCTTTGCTTTGCACCCGATTGAAAACGACCCAGACTGATGATTTGGTTGTGACCCCTGTTCCTCTCTCTGTTCCTCTCTGCAGCACTTCTCCTCAGACCGCACGGAGAGGCACAGGGGGGGGGGGGACTCCCGCGAAACCTGGACCGGAGGTTATGAGAACAAGCGCGGCATCAACCCCAGGTCAGTCGGTCGTACTCATAGTAGCATCAACCCCAGGTCAGTCGGTCGTACTCATAGTAGCATCAACCCCAGGTCAGTCGGTCGTACTCATAGTAGCATCAACCCCAGGTCAGTCGGTCGTACTCATAGTAGCATCGACCCCAGGTCAGTCGGTCGTACTCATAGTAGCATCAACCCCAGGTCAGTCGGTCGTACTCATAGTAGCATCAACCCCAGGTCAGTCGGTCGTACTCATAGTAGCATCAACCCCAGGTCAGTCGGTAGTACTCCTGAATGTGATTAGTTTCACCAGCTTCTTTCCATCCTGCTCAGTTGCTGCAGTGTGTTTCTCTAACTGTTCTCCTCTTAAAGGGGCACTCTGAGGTTAACACAATAACAAAAGGGGCTGGAGGAGTGTTGCCACAAATGTTGAATCAACGGTGCCATAATTGTGGATCGCACCAGTTTCATTTTTAAATTGAAGCCGTTGTAAAGCGCTTTGGATAAAGGCGCTATATAAGTGCAGTCCATTTACCAAAGTCCAAAAATCCCCCAAACTGACCCCGGGATTGCCCCTTCTGATGTTTGTTGTTGTCTGGTTTCTTTTAGGGAGGGGGGTCGTGATTGGGAATCTGGTGGACGCAAGATAGAAGGAGACAGAACTTGGCAAAGTAAGAGTCATCCGTTCCCTGATGCGTGTGATAGTGATGTCTGTTTTCCTGAAGCGTGTCTGATAATGATGCAGCGTGTCTGATAGTGATGCAGCGTGTCTGATAGTGATGAAGCGTGTCTGATAGTGATGCAGCGTGTCTGATAATGATGCAGCGTGTCTGATAGTGATGCAGCGTGTCTGATAGTGATGCAGCGTGTCTGATAGTGATGAAGCGTGTCTGATAGTGATGCAGCGTGTCTGATAGTGATGCAGCGTGTCTGATAGTGATGAAGCGTGTCTGATAATGATGCAGCGTGTCTGATAGTGATGAAGCGTGTCTGATAATGATGCAGCGTGTCTGATAATGATGCAGCGTGTCTGATAATGATGCAGCGTGTCTGATAGTGATGAAGCGTGTCTGATAGGGTTGGGTACCGAAAATCGGTACCGGTAGGTACCGGTTACTTTACATTCGGTATGTACCCGTACCGAATCGCAAAGGAGATTTCGGTGCCTCATTTCGGTACTTTTCTATCTCGCGACGTCACATCGCCTGTTAAATTTCCACTCAGTGAAAGCAGCGAGTACGGAAGGATAACGAGAAGGTTGCTAATAGCAACTTCCGCTAGCGGGTTGGCGTAACGCGACGCTCGACTTATGGGTGCGTTTCGTAAACTCGTTCTGGAATTCTGATCACCACTCGTGGAATGCCTTCTGTCCAATCAAATGACTTGCTCCCCTTATGACGTCGGGCCCAGTGTGCGATGCGACGCTCTCAGAGCGAGTTTACGAACGCAAGCCTTTGATTGGACAGTGCACTCCAGGATTCTACGCGTCTGTTGATGACGTTGTGCGGATGTGTGGCTGCGTCTCTGCGAGGAGGACAACATGATCGGGGATCTCTTGATATTCGGGTACTGTGTCAGATCATGTATATATCATGTAGATATATCCTTATCCTACTACTGTGTCTGAAAAATCAATCGTCATGTATCATGGACCAGAGAGGGGGAGGGGAGTAGTAGTAGCTGAGCGGCAACAGAGTTTGGATTTTGACGAGGTGGAGGGCTCCAGTTTATCAGAGTTATATTTCCTCTTGGTCTTCTTGGTTCTGGGGGCTATGCAGGCCTCTTCACTAGATCCCTTTTCTAAGAATATTCTGATGTCCTTGAGGGGCTGCCGAACAAGTGTGTACTCGTATTCGACATCATATTCGACATCAGTACCCAGCTTAATGGAGTCCCCAAGGCTCAGGAGTTTTATTTTCATTTATTTTAATTTGAGTGTATATTTAACTAATATATATTGTGCCTCAGCAATAAAAAAGTTGTTTAATGTTGTCGACCGTGTTATTATTATATATATATATATATATATATGTCATTTAAAAAAATCAAAAGTACCGAATTAAGTACCGTTTTGGTACCGGTACCGTTTTTAAAGTATCGGTTAGGTACCGGTACCGGATAAAACCCAAACGGTACCCAACCCTAGTGTCTGATAGTGATGTCTGTTTTCCTGAAGCGTGTGATAGTGACGTCTGTTTTCCTGAAGCGTGTGATAGTGACGTCTGTTTTCCTGAAGCGTGTGATAGTGACGTCTGTTTACCTGAAGCGTGTGATAGTGACGTCTGTTTACCTGAAGCGTGTGATAGTGACGTCTGTTTACCTGAAGCGTGTGATAGTGATGTCTGTTTACCTGAAGCGTGTGATAGTGATGTCTGTTTACCTGAAGCGTGTGATAGTGACGTCTGTTTACCTGAAGCGTGTCTGATAGTGATGTCTGTTTTCCTGAAGCGTGTCTGATAATGACGTCTGTTTTCCTGAAGTGTGTGATAGTGACGTCTGTTTACCTGAAGCGTGTGATAGTGACGTCTGTTTACCTGAAGCGTGTGATAGTGACGTCTGTTTACCTGAAGCGTGTGATAGTGACGTCTGTTTACCTGAAGCGTGTGATAGTGATGTCTGTTTTCCTGAAGCGTGTGATAGTGACGTCTGTTTACCTGAAGCGTGTGATAGTGATGTCTGTTTACCTGAAGCGTGTGATAGTGACGTCTGTTTACCTGAAGCGTGTGATAGTGACGTCTGTTTACCTGAAGCGTGTGATAGTGACGTCTGTTTACCTGAAGCGTGTCTGATAATGACGTCTGTTTTCCTGAAGCGTGTCTGATAATGACGTCTGTTTACCTGAAGCGTGTGATAGTGATGTCTGTTTTCCTGAAGCGTGTCTGATAATGACGTCTGTTTTCCTGAAGCGTGTCTGATAATGACGTCTGTTTACCTGAAGCGTGTGATAGTGACGTCTGTTTACCTGAAGCGTGTGATAGTGACGTCTGTTTACCTGAAGCGTGTGATAGTGACGTCTGTTTACCTGAAGCGTGTGATAGTGACGTCTGTTTACCTGAAGCGTGTCTGATAATGATGTCTGTTTTCCTGAAGTGTTGTCTGTTGTCTGTTTTCCAGGTAGAGACAAATCCCAGGACAAAGCCACCTGGCGCGGGGTGGAATGGCGAGGTAACTAACACAAGTCACATGACTCTTTACGTTTCCTCATATACCCGTACCAGCAGAATGCCATGTCATTTTGAAAGTTTGGTATCCTTTAAATGAAGGATTTCATGGTTTAATGAGTACAAAATAGATTTATAGGCATGTATTATATGATATTAACCGTATCATTTAAATCTGAGGGGAAAAAGTTTAGATGAACATGAAACAAGGAACCAGCATGGTTACACATGAAATGTATGCTGGGATGCTCTGTATGACAGTCATGGTCTGACTGACAGTCAAGGGGCGGCTGTGTCTCAGGAGGTAGAGCCGCCGTCTAATGATCGCAAGGTTGGCAGATCGGCGGTTCGAGCCCTGGCTGGCCACATGTCGAAGTGTCCTTGGGCAAGACACTGAACCCCAAATTGCTCCCAGTGAGCGGGCCGGCTTCTTGCATGGCAGCTTGCCGCCATTGGTGTGTGATTGTGTGTGTGAATGGGTGAATGAGAGGCCGTTGTAAAGCGCTTTGGATAAAGGCGCTATATATTTGATTTGATTTGATTTGATTTATTGTGGAATTAAAAAGACAGTTTCCAAGGGATAAAAACACATGATAAAGCGCAAGCGCTTATTTCCATCATGGTCCCTGATTGAGGACAGGACAGACAGTTACCATAAAACAAATTTACAGAACATGATAAAAACCATAAAAAAACAAACATAGATAGTTACACAAATTTCCTGCACTCCCTACCTATGATGTGTTTCTACTCTGTCATTTCACTAGCTAGCCAGTTCTTTACCGCACGTTTAAAGCTTACCTCTCCCTCTAAGCTTTTTAGGGCCACTGGAAGCTTGTTCCATTCTGAAGCGGCTGTAAATAAAAATGCATTCGTATAAGTGCAGTCCATTTACCTATTTGACTGTTCCTCTTCCACAGTCGCGGAGGCTACATCCCGACAGGAACGTCCCAGTCTCTGTCCGGCGCTCTGAACAGACAGAACCAGATGATGCAGGGGAGCGGTGGTGGGATCCAGGGTGCCGCCTTCGGCCGGCGCTAGTGACGTCCCAGCCGCCTGACGACACCTCCTCTGTCCCCTCACACACGTTTAACTATACTGAAGTGAAGCTGTCCGCCGCCTGTACATTTGCTTTGTGCTCACTGTTACTTTTATAGACCTTTTTGACTCCTCCTCCTCCATCATCCCCCCCGAAAAAGGGTAAGAAGAGGGCAATGAATGAAACGTTATTGTACGTCTTAGGTTTAAATTTCCCAGATCAGAATCTGATCATTCAATGTTTTTTTTCATTTTCATGAACGTCCTTATGTTTTCAAAAGGTTTTGTTGTTGATTTTTTTCAAGTTTTTATGTTTTTGGTGTATTTTTAATGCGATTTGTGGTGCGTGGGTTGAATCTTGGTAAGAAAAGCTCAGGAATGCCTCCTCAATACTAGTTTATTAACACAAAGCCCCACAGCAGCAGGTGTATTGCTTACAAGACATTTCATTCTCATTGTAGAGCAGAATAACCTGTACCCTGCCATCCTTTCTTTCTTTGGGGGTTACCTATTATTACAACAACAGTCCACCATGCGTGTGTTTGACATTCATTATCCTATTTCTTCTTCTTCTTCTTTTCAGTTTGAATGGCGGTTTGCGACCAACTTAAGGCGCATTACCGCCACCTACCGGACTGTGTTTGGACGGCATATTTGACAGGGAAAACATAAAAATGAAAGAAATAAACAAAATTGGCGGGGGGGGGGGGGGGGGGGGGGGGTGTTAAATCTTGTCTATCAACCCAGTATCTTTCAAATACTGAATTACCTGGTGCTACTTGTTTCTTCTGCATATCTAATTTGAACTCTCCTAGGTAAATTATCTCCTTTTTCCATTCCCCTCTACTTTTAGAGAAAATCACCTCTCTTCCTCATTTCATTTCCTCAAATCAGATTCACCTTTAACTGTCCCTGCCTCCTCACCTCCTCACCTCCCACATGACCCGTCTCAAACCCCCTCCTCTAGCCAGCATCATATTGTACATACCCAGGGCCTCTCCTTTCCTTGCCCTACACCTGTGCTAGCACACACACACACGCACACACACACACACACGCACATACACACATGCACACACATACACACACACACACATACAAACACACACAATGATAAACATGCACACATCGACCATACATCCATTTAATGACAAAACTAATTAATGTCACTAAATCCTGATACATGTCCCCTTATGTAGGTCTATAGGGTGCATCCCGTGGGCTTAATGCTACCTGTGACCCATACAACTGCCCAACTCAATTGTAAATTTGAAACGCCTCCGCTCTCCCCAGCACACCAACGTGCATGTGTTGTGTCATACAGTAAACCACACACAGGAACCTATCTAGCATAGACACAAAGCTCTGCTATAAATAGCTCACTAGAGTGTTGGTGCGGTGAGACATATCTCAAGCTTACATATCTGGAAGTTACTGGAAATAACATCACTAATCGCCTACTACAACAACAATACCAGCAGCAACAGAGGAAGAGAGCAACACATAGGAGATGTAAAACAAATGTATTGGATTCAGGACCATTATGAATAAATGAATGGCCACACTTATGCCTTCTGTTTTCTTGATGTCTTTTTCTTTCTTGTACACTTTAGCACTACAAATGCAATATCGACATGGTGAAAACATCAGAGCAACTGTGATGTTATATAGACAGAGATAGACAGCCATGTATATCATCTTTGTCTGTTATTTTGGAATGTGCCTTGCTGTCCCATGACCCCTGCCTGGTCTAAATATATTCCCTGGAGAGTATTACAGCATAGGTCACATTACGTCATTACAACCAACAGTTGCATCTCAATCGACCTGCAGTCAGACCATATTGAACCACAAACTTATGGAGTACTTTTGGACATCCACGGTCTCAAGAACTGGATTTGGCTTGAGGGAGAACAGTGACCTGAACGACATTATCCCAAGAAGCAGATCAGTCTGTCTATCTACAATCTGTCTGCCTGTCGGGCCAGCTGGACAACCACAATTAGAGATTAATTTGTCACATTTCAAATACATTGATTTGGAGGAAACGGTATGATAGATCCAGTTCAGAAATAGACCTATCTGTTTGATGCGCCTAGCTGAAGGAGAATTTCTGTGGACATGGGGAATGGAATAAATAAGGTAGTGGTAATTAGTAAGATTGGAGTCCAATGTGTTTTGCATTGAGAGCATTTGCTGCTGATTGAGAGAAAGGTTGCACTGATCATTGTGATGAATGATGAAATCTGTCTTATTTTTTGCTTAATAGATACTGCCTGATTTGTATCTGGGAAACTTCAAAGGTAAAGGCTCTCCCCTCTGTGTCATGTTACTAACCCATAGACTAGTATGTAGGATTAACTTTGAGATATTTGAATGATAAAGAGGGCAATAATGGGGAGATCTGTGTGTTTCACTTCCCTATTTGAAACTGCATGTGGTGATACACGGCTCTGAACCCAGTTTCTATAGAGTGGTCAATAACTCACAGTCTCAGGACCCCTTGGAAATGGGATAAAAAGTAGCTCATATACTCATCACACTGTATGAGAAAAGGTGTGTGAGTGAGAGAATTTAATGGGATTCAATGTGTTGTTGCATGTAGTGTATAGTGTACAGAAAGTTGCTAGGTCAGGGTGTTAGGTGGGGGTGTCCCTTTTGTGGGGGTGTCCCTTTACCAACACAGTTTTCCATATAATTCGAGCACAACGATAATAATCTGTTTATGTAACGAGTGAGAAGGGCTCTTTCCAGCTTCGATTCGTATTCCTTTGAGTACATCCGATTTGCTTTGAATTTATTTATGATATTGTAATATAATTTAATATAATATAATAATAATGATATTGTAATATAATTTGTTTTCCATATTTTAGTCATGCCTTTTCTTTGAATTGGACGTTGCTTTTGTATCAAGTGTAAGAATGAATGAACCGAGGAAGTGTTTAGGCTACTGGTGGAGAAACAGTTTTCTGTCACCAATCCATATAGGACATCATCACTTTTGATGGATCACACAGGTCCAATCAACCGATTTACCTTGCAAACATTTATACACATACTGTCAAACACTTGCCTCTTATTTACTTGACCAATTAACTAATATTCAGATTGTTTTCGTTCCAATTTTATATCTGAGCATTTCAAATATCTACATCTACAGTATGATATGTATATCCTGTATTTTGATGTTCAATTATTTGATTTCTTTACATAAAATATCTCTGTTATTGCCGATGCAGTAGGGCAATTTGGCTTGGGCCTCATTTCCAATCCTCAGACTAAGTGCAGTCCTATCCAGTCTTTCTGCATCTGACCTCAGTAACCTGCAAACCTGCAAACCTGCAAAGCATCAGAAAAAATGCCCTGGGCACATCTGTCTTATGTAGAAAGCATTTGGCTTCCTTTTAAAGACCAAATTTGATTAGAACATTTACTGTTTCTTGCTTTTAGGCCAAGGTGTTGGACTGTTTTAGAAACATTGGTTTTCCGGTTTTTCTTTCAGTTCAAAATAAGAGCAACCTGTTCATAAGGCCATGTTGACTTGGAGGGCTTTGGGGAGGGGTGGTTGTTATTGGTTGTTGTTCTTATTTAGGACTGGGGTATGTGTGGTCATTGTGATTGGAAGGTAGTGCTACATGTGATTTTCTGATATTTTCTTTCCGTAGATGCACAGGACAGGGGGTTGCTGGCACAAAACAACATCACCCACATTCTCTCCATCCATGACACAGCTGCACCCATCCTAGAGGTGAGACACTGGCCCTACCAGCTCTGTCCCTCACCTGGGCACCAGGATATATGCCCCCTATAACCCATTTAGCACTATCCCCTGTGGTAGGCTATGCCCTACACTTGTATGAAAGCATATAAGGAAAGTGGAGTGATAACCACAGACTGTTCTAGAACCCACTCTGCCTTTATCTTAACCTGAGACTGCTCTTGTCCTTGATCACAGCCACACTAACACACATACTTTATATAGATCTATGACTTATCAGTACATAAATGTTGTAGAGTGTAGTTCCATATTGGGCAGTAATATGTCACATAATCAGAAGTCTGTTCTGCCTTGATGTTATCAGTGCAATAAAGATCCCAGACAGATACATACTTATGAAAGGATGATATCTCCAATACACCCTTCTCTGGTAAGGCTCCTGAAATAGAAAACTGAAAATGCTGTGGAAGTCAAGCTTTCTTATATCTATTTTCAATGTTGTATGATTGGAAACTACTACAGACTTCTGGTATCACTCACAAGACAAAGGGGCTCCACCACAAGTTATGTAACTGAAGGTGGATCTGAAAAGAATGTTGTTTGCTGTGTTCTAATTACCATTTATACAACAGTTAGTTCCGACCAAGTAATTTGATTGGACAAGAGGCATTCCATGAGTGCTGATATACAGTATAACAGCACTGGGACTTTTAACTATATGTATCACTCCGCCGCACAAATGTTCTATTAAATGACCGTTAATTAGACTACATGTTTGTGTTCAGGTTACTAGGCAACAGTCCATTTGAAGTTCAGTTGCGGAACAATTTTTTGTTTATTTTTATGATTAAATAAACAAACAAGGGGGCGCTTAGGTGGCGTAGTGGATTAAGCGCTGACCATGTACCGCAGGGCTCCCGGTTCGATTCCAGCCGCGGACATATCCTGCATGTCATCCCTTCTCTCTCTCACCCATCCTTCCTGTCATAATCTCCACTATATCTGTCATTAAAAAGAAAAATATGAGTGGGACTGCCCCACTCAGAAAAAATTACTTAAAAAAATAAACAAACAAATCATAATCTGTTGTCGCTTATTACTGTTAACTAATAAATCGCGCTGTAGAACTGTTGTATAAAAGGCCTTGTACCTACGTCCGAATCACAGCCGTGTTGATATTCAGTATATAGTAATATATATATACAGTATATAGTATATCAGTAATATAGTCCATTGAGTAATATAGTCACACTATATATACTTGTGCAGCTGAATGTGCCTTGGCTATATGCTATATATATGAAGTGTTTGTGTTTGTGTGCAAAGAAGAGAAAGCAGACAAACCTTAAACTGAGAAAACCAAAAAGACTATGTGGTTAGGAGTGATTTTGACTGCAGCTATTTCAGTTGTAGTGAAAAATACAAACACACGCATCATGTCTGATGCTGGTATTTCCCTATCATGTAAAAAGAAATGTATTTATGATGGGTATATACAGTCATCTTAAGAATCTTGACTTCAACTTTAAGTACCGGTAGTCGAGAAATTCAGGTTATTAACCTGAGGCTTGCGTACGAAATATCATGCAGGACTTTTGCATTTGAATCAGTGATCAGTGAGAGACCATCCTGGGAGTGGCTGGTGTTCTGATAGTGGTGGAATGAGACAGCTGGGTTCTTCTAAGACCACTCTCAGAACTTTCCTCTTTTCTCATTGAAAGCAAGTCTGAAAACCATACCTCAATCTCTATTCACTTTCGGTGTCTGTGACAGCAACTAAGGTTAGCTGTTGTCACAGTGTTTTCGCTAGCTGCTAATATACCTGAAGCAAAATAACAGCATACCACATAGTTCAGTGGCAGGCTGTGTATTTCACATATAGGCTTTCATCCCGTAATTAAAACACCTTCAAATAACCTCACCGTGACATTAACTTAATTCACTTACAACATAAATAGAAACAATTACTAACAATTTAACAACATTGAACAAACATGCATAACACTTTACATAGGACAATTAAAACTTAATAACATAACTCTCAAAGTCTGTACACAATGGATGCTGGGAAACAGGAAGGCACAATGCTAACCATGTAGCCCTGTAATTACAATACGTTTGAATGCGTTTTAGGGCTGAAAATGTTGCTCCTAGACAGCTAGGCCAGCTAGAAGGCTACAGCGTGTCAAAGAATACGCCCAACATGGCAAACTCGAAATCTGATTGGTTAAAGAATGTGAGAATCAACAAGATCATCCCCATTTGCTTCAACAGCAAAGGGGATTCACTCAAAATTCTGAAGGCCTCAAGGGTAGATTTTTCACCCAGAGAAAAAATGTAGCCTAATGGAAAATCTGATTGGATAAAAGATCTAATTGATATGAGCTGCACTGGAAGCAGCGCAACTGAGGGAAAGAGTAGCAACGAAATGACTGATGAGAATGAACTGTAAAATATAGCATATAGCATTAATGAAAATATATGTTAAATTATAAAAAATATAATTTTCTGATAATTCTCTGATTCTCTACGCATCTGGTTATGCTAAGGATTTTTAAAAGCATGGATGCATTTATACCTAAATGGACATAATGGACACTCAACCATTTACATTTACATTTTTGGCATTTAGCAGACGCCTTATTCCAAAGCGACTTACAATCAATACATTTGAATACTAAGCATGAGAATCATCAGTCCACCATTCGTAGCAGGAAGAGTAATCTAGCTCAGGCCCGGGGCCATTGATAGAAGGAAAAACCTTCTCCTATCACCTTCTTCTAAAACCTACTTGTTGTTTTTTTGTTTTTTTTACACTGGAGAAACAGAGAAACAGTACAAGGGGGGCAATAGAAGTTCTTAGGGACACAGTAGAGGGGAAAGCGGGTGTCTTTAGGAGACGTAGTGGTGAGGGGCAGAAGATGATTCAAAACAATGCTGTCATACTCAAAACCTCCTTCAATAAACTGCCTTTGAGTTGTGATTTTACCAACTGTTAGCTGATTATTTAATGGCTAGTTAATGACATAGTTACAACAGTGCTATTAAAGGCATACCATATGTCACCGCAGAGAGGCTTATGACTCAGCTCTGTTCTGCGTCCGGCAAACTAATGGCCAGATGGGAGGCCTATTTGCATAACCAACAGTCAGCATATACTTATTGATTTCTTGGAAAATGGGCTCTGTGGTTTAGGTTAGAGGAGGGGGTTAGCAACCATTACGTCAATAAGTTGAGATCAGCAATTTCAGCAGATAGTTAACTATTGAGTTCATAAGCGTTAAGCATAAAGGATAAACATGGGACATTTTATTAGGCTCCCATAGCTCACAGCAGACACAACATAACACATCAGTCACAAAATACAAACAATCATATTGATTTTAACATTCATTTAGTCAGGTAACTCATTCAAAACGTTCATCAAGTCATAATGGAGGTTGTGACTACATCAAATACAGTTCTTAAGTTATGATTTAGGTTTGCTGACTGGGTTGTAATTGTCAGTAATAATTATGACATATATTATGATGCATGTCGAGGCGAGGATGCAGTTATATATTAGGACATTTCAGGATTACTGCTCTTCATATTAAAATACTTCCATCTGTTCTCGTTTCTCTTTTGGGTGTGCTTTGATATATGTGTATATGATGACCATAGAGAGTTAGATAGATGCATGCCTTCCTCTCTCTGGTGGTGGAGTGTGTCTCGTTACCTATGCTGTCCCGTCTGGAGGACTCCGATGCCTCTGTCTGTCCCAGAGGACCGAGGGGCTTTTGCAGAGGTGCAGTCATAGAGGGACATGGTGGTTTCCACCATGGGGCCATAGGCTTATTATCAGCTGTCAGGTGCACATTAACCACACACACACACACACACACACACACACACAAACTAAAGTGCATGGTCATTATGCATTACTGCTGAGGGGTTTGGGGGGACCGAAAGAGGAAGAGAGCATCAGACCCCACCACCACAAAGTAAAAATTGAGATGATAAAGACCGTCATTGCAAAATATATGTGATATATCCTGACAATTGTTTATAGCTCCAACTAAGTGTCCCATACCTGTCATTTCTGCCAATGACGACTGATGAAATAATGTAAATAATGTAGTATTATAATAATATAGTGTATAGTAATATAATATTCCTTATAAGTGAAATGGTCATGTACTGGGTTTTCCATGCCAAACTGTAATCAGTCATAATTCACTAAATATAAAGAATTTTTAAAATAAACATTTTGAAAGAAAAGTATTTGGGAGAGGATATGACATTGTTGCCAAAATGATAAAGTCATTTTAGTCCAACACATTTAAAATAACTCCAATAACTCCAAAACCTAAAATATGTGTAAATGCTTTACACACTGTAGTTGAGCTGTAACATTAGTTGCTGTGTTTGTCTCTACAGGAGCTGACATACCTCTGCATCTCTGCGGCTGATCACTCCAAACAAAACCTGTAAGTATGTGTTTAGGTTCTGTGTGTATTTGTGCGTATACAGTAGCATGTACAGCACTCTGGATGGAAAACCAGAGATGCTTGTATGAGGATCATTTCACATGTTGCCATCTCACTATATCTGGTGGTGAGTAGATCAGTTGTCAGCTACAGTATTTAAAAAAAAAAAAAAAGGAAAAAGCACAACATCTATTGGCAGGGATTCAATGCTTCTGTTTACTTCTGTATGTTCTCCCTCAGGCATACACTCCAACCATTACCATACAGGGAATATGCATGCTTACCCTGCCGCTGTATTTGTGTGTGAATATTCGAATATGTGTGTTATTATCCTATTCCCTAGTCTCAGTGTGTGCTTTCTATCCTGTCTCCTGTGATCATGTCTTTAGGATTCAGCACTTTAAGGACAGCTTCATGTTCATCCATGGGTCCAGACTGAAAGGGGAGGGCTGCCTTGTCCACTGGTGAGTGACAGACATCCTTGAGCTCCTATTGGCCTGTTGGTCATTTCCTCTCTATCTCAATGGCCTGCTGGCTGTCTTCTTTATCCTCATTGGTCAGCCTAGTGTTTACTCTGGTTGGGTTGTCATGGTTGAGGGTTAGGGTTAGACATGGACTGATGCTGTGTTCCCCAGTGTTGCAGGTGTGTCCCGTAGCGTGACGTTGGTGGTGGCGTACATTATGACGGTTACTGGGCGGGGCTGGGTGGACGCCTTGGCCGCAGTAAGAGTGGTGAGACCGTGTGCTGGACCCAACCTGGGCTTCCTACGACAGCTAGACGAGTTTGAGAACTGGCAGGTGCCAGAGGTGAGTATACAATGTGATCTGTCAGTCCCTGGATGGCTATCTGCATTTGTGGCCTTGTCTCTCTTTCTTTACATGTTAATCATAATCATTACCTTCTCCGCTTGTTTTGGGTGCTAACTGTCCTCCTCTCCCTGTGTGTGTGTGTGTGTGTGTGTGTGTGTGTGTGTGTGTGTGTGTGTGTGTGTGTGTGTGTGTATGTGTGTGTGTCTCTCTCTCTCTCTCTCTCTCTCTCTCTCTCTCTCTCTCAGTATAGGGTATGGCTGATGGATATGTATAAGGAGAACCCATTTAAAGATGAAGAGCAGATCCGAAACCTTTTATCCCAGAAATCTCAGGCCAGCTTTAACGCCATGACAACCACCACCACAGCACCACTGGGCATGAGCAGCATGTGAGCTGGCCAATCAGACTCCCTCCTGCCTGCTCATTCCATGCAGAAACCCAATGCCCAGCAGCTGGGCAGTGTTCTCTATCCAGTTAAGCAACTGTGGAGTTTGTCTAAAAATATGAGTAGGGTCATATGTTAGGAACTGCTAGAAGAGGGGGGTTTCTCAGTGGTCCTTGAGAATGACTTGGGTCCTCTTCTCCCCCAACTGTCCCTGCATGCAACATGCAAGAGCAGTCAAGCTGAAACATCCAGTCGACACAATCCACCAATTCTCCCCCTCTGTGTATGTGTTTGTGTGTGTGTGTGTGTGTGTGTGTGTGTGTGTGTGTGTGTGTGTGTGTGTGTGCGCGCGCATGCGCACGTGCGTGTGTGTGTCTGTGTGTTTGTGCAGTGTGAAATTGTTAAATAATCTCATTAACGTTTTTTTCTAAAATAAATTCTTCAGAATCCATTTAATTTAGGCTGTCATCCCCCACCACACACAGAGGGGTGGTTTTCATGTAATGTATTTCTATGGCCTGACAGTCTGTCATAGGCTTTACTTGTGTTCATATATGTTTTTACAGTGGTCTCATTGTCTCATAGCCTACTGCATTTCCGTTATCCCACCACAGGACGGCGATCTTTCCGTTGATCACAGTTACAGTACTTGGCGATACGTTGTTATGATGTCTGTTTAATTAAATTCTAGTCCTATATAGAGTGCTTTTGCATACGTTTATTTCATTACTATTATTGCTCCTATTTGGCTGGTAAAGGCAATAAAGGCCTTATCGTGAGAATAAAACATACTTGATATGAAGGCTATTCATAGTGCTCATATAATTTCAAAGAATTGTTTTTCTCTACCGTACTTTGAATTGATCGTCCCACTTTCCATGTTTGCGGGTGTCAGCGACTGACGCTCGCGGAGGGTTTCCCCCACGTCTTTACGGGAGGCCCGCGCAGACAAGGTTCATAGAATGTGGCAGGTGCGTGCACACTGGCATACTCTCCTCTCCACATCGTGTCGCCCCGCCCCTTCTTGTGAATATGATTTAAGTTAAGTTGTCCCACAGCATTGATGATCTTTCGAGAGTGAGACTGATTGATTCCAAAACTTGAAAGTTTCGGGTTTCAGAGGTAAGGCAATTTGATTTGCTCCCGCTAGAATTAGTATCTTAAATCATAGACATTTCTGCACCAAATTAGAATCTTTAAGCTAATTATTACTAAAACAATTACAAGACAGTTGATTATAGACTAGGCACATAATTAGGTGATCGTGCATAGACACGATCACCTGCACAATATTCTTGATCTTTTTGCTATTTGTAATAGTGTTTACATTTGTGTGGCTTTTGCAACTTTGGAGAAGTGTTTGACTATATACATTGGATAATTGGATAGAGATGAGCCATGAAGCGGACTACGAGATGTCTGTGAGCTGTGGGAACGGGAAGCTCCGGGCGTGGCTGATAGAGCAGGTGGACTGCGGGAACTACCCTGGGCTGATCTGGGAGAACGATGACAAGAGCATCTTCAGGATACCGTGGAAGCACGCGGGCAAGCAGGACTACAACCGGGACGAGGATGCTGCGCTCTTCAAGGTACGGCACGCTGCTCGTCGGGGTATGCGCACTGCAACAGAGAGTGTGGGGGAGAGAACAAGTCACAGAGAGAATGGGAGAATCTATCCACGAGGGTCCCCAAAGTGTTGCATCATAGGGGCTTTGCCGTAGCACATTTTGTTTCAAGGTGAATCACTTGCGCTCTGCAGGTGAGAGAGAGAGAGACAGACGTATATATATGATCAACTTTACCAAAGATCATTTGGTATGGACATTTCTGCTAATAGTTTTTGTACAGTTAACGCAGCAGTTGAGACTGTCCCCAGTGCGACTTTCACGCGCAATGGGCTTGCCTGCGCATAACTACATTATTACGGCACGCGTTTCACGGTTCCATTCTCCGGGATTTCTTTTCAGGCTTGGGCGCTATTTAAAGGCAAGTTTCGGGAAGGCATCGACAAACCGGATCCGCCGACGTGGAAGACGCGCCTTCGCTGCGCGCTCAACAAAAGTAACGACTTCGAGGAGATCGTGGAGCGCAGTCAGTTGGACATCTCGGACCCCTACAAAGTTTACCGCATCATTCCAGAGGGCGCCAAGAGACGTCAGTTTCATTTCATATGCTTGAAAAATAGTGACAGATTGATTGTTGCGATGCAATAGAGGAGTTAGAGAATGTTTAGGGAAAACAGTTATCCCGAGTCGGTGTTTTAATTGGATGTTGATGCAATTCTATGGTTGTTTTATTAATGACCAGGATGCATAGATAATCTATTGAAAGTTATACAAGGACATACTTCTTGTTTTTATATGAACCGCTATCAGGGGACACGGTTGACACCCATGTTCTGAATGCCCCAGCGGGTTGTGTTAGGGATCAGTGACTTCTGTACAAATAAAAACATTTCAGTATGGTAGAAAATCTGACAGCATAACCACAGTATACTTTCAATATACATTGCGATGAAGTCCTGCTTTTTCTGTATCTTACCCTCCTCTCATAAGTGTACATGTTGAGTGTGTGTTTATTGGTATGAGTGTAAATGATTCCCTACTATACTGTATAATAAACGTATCTTTCTTGCTTTATAGGACTCAAACAATCAGAGGACAGTGGCAGCCCCCTGAGTCCTATGAGCTACCCCATGCACCCCTCCTACCCTGCTTTGCAAACTCAGGTGAAGACTGTGTGTGTGTGTGTGTGTGTGTGTGTGTGTGTGTGTGTGTGTGTGTGTGTCAATTGGGAGGAGAGAGTGCAGCTGCATTCACTGTCACAAGTGGTGTGACAACATCACATGACTACAGACAGCACACACACACACACACACACACACACACACACACACACACACACTCTCACACACACACACACACACACACACACACACACACACACACACACACACAGGCATGGTAGAGTGGTTCACTGCATCACATGAGCCTAGTGGTGCTGCTTCCTCTTCCATACTATCTAACACTTGTCACATGTACAGTAAGTCTTCAGACCCCTCTCTGTGTAGATGTCATGTTTTGACTGACAGGTGTGTGTTTGTCTGTGTGTAGATGCCTGGGTACATACCCACTCCTGAGCGGGGCTGGAGGGACTACCTCCCAGAGCAGGCCTCTCTGCCGGAGCTCCCCTACGCCCAGTGCCCCTACCCCCCCCGTAGCCTGCCATGGCAGGGCTCAGCCATGGACAACGGTACTGCAGCATCTGTGTGTATACTAGTGTGTCTGTTAGACTGTGTGTATACTAGTGTGTCTGTTAGACTGTGTGTATACTAGTGTGTCTGTTAGACTGTGTGTATACTAGTGTGTCTGTTAGACTGTGTGTATACTAGTGTGTATGTTAGACTGTGTGTATACTAGTGTGTATGTTAGACTGTGTGTATACTAGTGTGTCTGTTAGACTGTGTGTATACTAGTGTGTATGTTAGACTGTGTGTATACTAGTGTGTCTGTTAGACTGTGTGTATACTAGTGTGTCTGTTAGACTGTGTGTATACTAGTGTGTCTGTTAGACTGTGTGTATACTAGTGTGTCTGTTAGACTGTGTGTATACTAGTGTGTCTGTTAGACTGTGTGTATACTAGTGTGTCTGTTAGACTGTGTGTATACTAGTGTGTATGTCAGACTGTCATTCAGGATGAGTAGAATAAATGAGATCAGTGTTTGTGTGTATTCCTTTTCTGCTGCAATGGCCCTATGTGTGAGAGAGGTATAGGGGAGTCAAAGTGGGTGTGTATGTTTGCCTCTGTTGAAGTCCTGTCTCCCGTCCCTAGGTCCAGGGTACCAGTTCACAGGGTCATTTTACACCTACAGCCCCGGGGACACCCAGCCCTCCTTCACACTGGACACCAGCATGAGATCAGCAGAGGCCCTCTCAGGTACACACACACACACACACACACACACACACACACACACACACACACAGGCACGACTCCACCCTGTTTCGCTGATCCGGTTCCCCCTACTGCCCCCCTCCACCCTAGACTTCCGGTTGCAGGTGTCTGTGTTCTTCAGGGACTCCATCGTGAGGGAGGTGACCACCTCAAGTCCCGAGGGCTGCTGTATCGCTCCCTGCAACCCGGAGGACAAACCCTTCCTCCCATCCGGAGGTCCGGAGCTGGTGCCATTGCCACTGGAGAGCCTGAGGAGGGGAGATGAGTGCCCCCCCAGCCCCCCTGCCGCCCTGGAGAGGGGCGTTCTGCTGTGGATGGCCCCAGACGGCCTCTACGCGCGCCGCCTGTGCCAGGAGCGTGTGTTCTGGGAGGGAGGCCTCTCCCCGTACGGAGACAAACCCAGCAAGCTAGAGAGAGAGCACACCTGCAAACTGATGCATACACAGGACTACCTCACAGGTGAGCCGCCTGCTACACATCATGTACTAGGCTGGCCTGGTTAGGCATCCGCCGTGGTTGGTGAGAACGTGCTGGAAAGGACAGTGTGAAAGGAAAACATTCAAGACAACACAGTATGGGTTGGGTTCACCGTATAGTGTGTAAAGCCCCTGATGATCATACACAAATGCACACACACACACACACACACAGGGCTGGACTGGCCATCTGGCATACCGGGCATTTGACCGGTGGGCCGCGGTAGTTTTGGTCCGAGCCGACCGGCAAAAAAAAAAAAAACTTTTTTTTTTTACCAGCCGGCCCGGCCGAAAGGTACCATCGAACGGCCCATAAATCGAAAGCTACCATTGGACGGCCCATAAATCTGGGACAGCAGCCCATTGGCCAATTTTCTATACAGACACTGGGCTGGCCCAATCAACAGAGAGAAGGGGGGGGGGGTCAGGGGTCACGCACGCACGCAGCACCAGACCTCCGTCTCAGTTTCGCGGTAGTTTTGGGCCGAGCCGGCCGGCAAAATAAATTTAGTTAGCCTGGATAGTTACTAGATAGATACTGAGAGAGATGGAGCGCAAAAGCACACTAAAACGGAAGGGAGGCTGGGAAAAAGTTAGGGAGAAAAACAAGAAGAAACTCGAGGCAGATGCTGCCAAATGTGTAAACATTAGGGACATGTTTGCTGCACCCTTAAGTTTACCACAGCAGCAACAGCAACAGGTTGAAGAGGAGGCTAGCAGGGAGGAGCGGGAGCAGGGTACAGATACAGAGGATAGAGAGGATACAGAAGAAGCGGGGCCGAGTCAGCCTGTAACCGTTGACCCGGTAAGGAAAATATAGGTAGCTGTGTAGGGGTGTAACAGATCGCCCCCCACGGTTCGGCACGCATGTGTACCGCGGATCAATTGCAAAATGTAACCAAGTAATAATATTACTTAATATTAGTTAATATCCCTTGTAAATCACAATGTAGAGTTGCCATGAATAGATAGACGCGACAGTTGCGTGCTTTGTTTTACTCTAAAGCGCAATGATAGGTTGATAATGGAGAAAAAAAATCTAGAACAACAAGGCTGCGTTCGTAAATTCGCTCTGGAATCTGATCACTGAGTACACTGGTCTACTTGCACTGGTACCATTGCTTACTGTATGTAGTCGTCTTTGTAGTGGTTTGGGGGAATACTACAGTTTGTCATATGACTGTACAGCACAGTATATAAGACGAGTATATAAGGCAAGTATTTTTGTGCTGGTGGGTGTGGTCCGACCGATTGGGGTGGGCCTGTCTGGGCCAAAAATGCCAGGGCCTAATTTTTGTCCCAGTCCAGCCCTGCACACACATATACACATACACACACACACACACACACACACACACACACACACACACACACACAGTCTTTTCGTAAATATGATACACAGGATGATTGACAGATCATGCTAATAGTCTGTTCAAGTAGCTTCAATGGTTTACGAATGACTCATAATCATGCAACCTCATCGCCCCCACCCTGCATTACCATACGTGTGAGGCAGTCTAATTTACACACCACCAAGACTTTCCAGTCATACTACCTCAGAAGTCATGCCAGCTCATAGAAATCCCCTCTAAATGAACCTAGTATTCACCCCATCTCTTGTGTGAACCCAAACCTTGCCTTTCCAACCTAATTCCTCACTTATCCCTCCCCCTCCTCCTCTCAGAGCTGCAGGGTTGGGCCCTCCATGGTCGGCCCCCGCCACGCTGCCAGGTGCTGCTGAGTTTTGGAGACGAGTGTCTGGACCCCCAGATACAGAGAAGGACCCTCACTGTCCAGGTAACACCAAAACCCAACCTAATACCCCTCCACACTACCCAGACTTCACTACCCCACCTCCCTGGTAAACCAGTATGGCAGACTGACCCTGTTCCCCTCCACACCTGTAGGTGGAGCCCTTGTTTGCCAGGCAGCTCCTGTACTACACCCAGCAGACCAGCGGCCACTACTTCCGCAGCTATGACCTCCCTGGGGTCACGGAACACGGCATAACTCCCAGTGACAGCCAGTACCAGAGGGTCATCTCTCATCATCACAGCAACAACCTGCAGGACTGACCTCCTCCTACTATGCTATGATCTTCTTCTGGACTATTGAACAGGAAGAGGAAGTAGTGTATACACTCCTCTCTTGGTCCCAGATATCCCTAAAAGCTGTGAACTGGGCCAAACCTACCAAACTGAACTGAATCAGATCTGACAATGGAACCACTGAGTGTGTGTGTGTACGTGCGTGTTGGCACGTCTGTGTGTGTATGTGTGTGTGTGTGTGTGTGTGTGTGTGTGTGTGTACTGCCTACTGATGCAAACATTACTGATTTTGCAACGTCCACTCTGTGCCACATAACTGACAGCTGTAGTGATTGTATAGCCTTTCTAGAAGTGTGTGTTTTTATACTATATGTGCATGTAAATACATTTCTATTGTTGTCACTTAGTAGACACTCATATCCACAACAGGATCAATTGTTCAGAAGTATGAACAGCTGAGACACCACTGACTACTGACTGGGTGTGGTTGGATCAGACCAAAGACACTGAGATTCTGTACCCTTGGATAAGCTCAGTGGCTTGTACATTATACATGTTTTGTTATCCAAATAAAGAAATAAAGCAAGACTTCTGTATATCTTCATTATACTATTATATAATGCATACATTATCATTTGTAGAATAAACCCAGTAGGGCTTGTGTTTGAGACGAGGGTGCGTGTGTGTGTGTGTGTGTGTGTGTGTGTGTGTGTGTGTGTGTGTGCTTCGTGAGTAGGACGGAGTCTCGTGTTGGTGTGTACAGGAAGCATGGTTCAGATGCAGGAGGATGATGGTTCAAACACACAGGAGAACACTGTCATAAACAATGTGATGACATCACAGAGGGAGACAGAAGAGGAAGAGGTTGGCTGCTCTTTCCGCCCTAAGTCAAAGAACGCTTTCCTGGCGTCTGCCGGCGTGGCCGACTACATTTCCACTTTCATGGAAAAAGAATGAAAGCCCCAAAGATACTGTATATCTCAGAAACGGCAACTTATTGACGGTTGAATAAAGTAAACAAGACTGATGATGTCAGTAGATACAGTACATTGTCATATATTTTGGAGGGAAACGGTTGTCTGTCACACAGAGGGCCATGCACACATCCAACCAACCATGTTACAGTAAACCCTAGAAATTATAACAGTGTCATGTAGTCACTATGTTTTTACATCCAGACAGTTAGTGGGGTCCCATTGGGGACGAGAGAGTGAGCAAAGTAGAACCATCTTAGTGGGAAAATAATACATTTACCTGGATGTTTATAGTAAAGCAACCCATTGAGGGACAGTCCTCAAGCCACCTTCAAAATTCCATTCTACCTGCGGTTGTACCCTTATCACCCAAAAAAAATCACATTACAAAGAATTAAGCAAGAGAAATGTAAACATGTTTTGCTAGCTAATCGTGTCACGGTGAATGGAACAGAACCAGAGTGGTGTAAAAGTCCCCTCCTCACCTCCTCGTACTGTAAACACTGTGGTGGAGGACGGATGAGGCTCAGGCTTTGAACCTGCTTTTGTGAATGAATCCGTGGGTGGACAGAGAGCTAAGTTTAGAACACAGAGAGAATAAAAACAACCCTCTGTCTGTGTGGCTTTTCCCCCGATCTGGGAAACCAAGAGTAACAGTCAAAAGGTGCAATGAGGAGTGGCTGTGTGTTTTTAAGGACTGATGTTTAACTGGCGTATTTCATTATCATAAATGAGTTGTCTCATAATGGTCTAGGGGGGGGTTTCTCTAAATCTAACCACTATGATCAATACGAATGGAGATCTATTTGTTTATTTAAACGGATCCCCATTAGTCATCACCATAGTGAAGACTAATTCTTCCTGAATGATTCTTTAGTATTTTAAAGCTTTGGGGAAACTCATACATACATACATACATACATACAT
>NC_137677.1:15868488-15885988 GCF_963989245.1 Nansenia antarctica | reverse complement strand
TGTCCTTGGGTAAGACACTGAACCCCTGATTGCTCCCAATGAGCAGGCCAGCGCCTTGCATGGTAGCTTGCCACTACTGGTGTGTGAATGGGTGAATGAGAGGCCGTTGTAAAGCGCTTTGGAATAAGGCGCTATATAAGTGTACTCCATTTACCATTTACCATGTGCTTTAGCCTAAGTAAAGCTGACTTCCATTAGCGACTAATTATATAATTTATATTAGTCGCTAATGTATTTTTTTCATCAACTGAATAATGTGCTGTGTGCCTGTGTCTATAGCCTATTGCTCTGTTGCTGGCATGGATGGTTGCTGGCTGAGAGCTGAGGCTCGTGTGCTGAGCTTGTGTGCTTCTTGTCTTGGTATGCCAGCAGCACGCATGCTCCATCAGCAGAGACCTGCCCGGGGCTTTTGCTAATGCTTTCTTCTCACAATGTCCGAGACAAGAGGGAATACTAAGCACATGCTGTGGGCAGACAGACACAAATGTTGACAAGGAACTAGTGTACACCAGTGTTTCCTCTATATGCATTTATTGGTGGCGGGCCGCCACGAATGAATTTCCTCCGCCACTAATTGATTCAGTCCACTAAGTGCACGATTTCAAAAAAAAATAAGAACATTTAAAAAAATCCACCTCTGAACATTTTAGCTGATTAAAATATATCTGATCCTAGATCAGCGCTATAATGGATGTTGACTAAAAGTGCACCTAAATCCACGCCCATCTCTCTCTAACCGCTGATCCAAAATCAGATTAATGACATTAAACATTCAGTTGATGACGTGACACAAGGGCTACTCCTGATTGGTCTAAATGTGAACCATCTAAAAGATACAAAAAGCTGATCTAGCTAGCTAGGTGCACAAATAAGATATCACGTTAAATAACTTCGAAAAATTCAACGAAAACAGCGACAGATGGATGGATTTTTCAAGAAAAAATATGAGCCCAGACACTTCAAAGATTTTTGCAATTAATGTTTTTAATTCTAAGGCATTTATCAATAATTTACTGTCAGTACCATTTGATGTTTTGATGTGTTTTAATATTCAGGACTAATGATGACCTCTTACAGTTTTTTTATGACTTTTTACGTGTTTTCTGCAATTAATGTTTTTAATTGTTCATGTTTATTCTACGGCATTTAACCCTGTCCCTGCACTGGATGACACAGTCATCCAAGGTCAAGACAAGACTATCACTTGGATGATTTACATCCTCTGCCTTCATCCTCTCCCCTCTCTTTGGATGCATCGGAATACTGCAGTAGAGCCCTCAAAATCTTTTAAAACTTTTTAAACTTGCTATTAACTGATAACTAATTAATTTGTGCTGTTGTTTTTAAAGTTGTTCATCAAATTTGATGTAAAGAAGAGTCTAACAAAAAAAATAAACAAGAGAACCATTCCCTTTACCTGGTAGGAGCTTCACTGTCCCATTACTTACACAGGCCACTGTAACCTGGCCCAATGTTCACCTGTAACCTGACAATACTGACACACCTACAGTATATATCCTGACAATACTGACACACCTACAGTATGTAACCTGACCCACTGCACACCTATAACCTGGTAATACTGACACACCTACAGTATGTAACCTGACCCACTGCACACCTATAACCTGACAATACTGACACACCTACAGTATATAATACAGTGTTTCCTCTATATGCATTTATTGGTGGCGGGCCGCCACGAGTGAATTTCCTCCGCCACTAATTGATTCAGTCCACTAAGTGCACGATTTCTCCAAAAATAATAATAAAATAAATAAATAAAATCCACCTCTGAACATTTTAGCTGATTAAAATATATCTGATCCTAGATCAGCGCTATAATGGATGTTGACTAAAAGTGCACCTAAATCCACGCCCATCTCTCTCTAACCGCTGATCCAAAATCAGATTAATGACATTAAACATTCAGTTGACGACGTGACACAAGGGCTACTCCTGATTGGTCTAAATGTGAACCATCTAAAAGATACAAAAAGCTGATCTAGCTAGCTAGGTGCACAAATAAGATATCACGTTAAATAACTTCGAAAAATTAAATGAAAACAGCGACAGATGGATGGATTTTTCAAGAAAAAAGATGTCCCAGACACTTCAAACATTGCTGAAGCTAGCAGTGGCTATGAGCGATCCGAAACTGCATGGCAAAGGAGCTAGTTGGTGGATCAGCTAACAACGTTTATGGCGGGCGAGTTCATCGAGGCTGTTCGCACCTGCACCAAATATGTCCCAATTTGTGCACTCGAAACAGCCTCTCAGAGTATCAGTGGCAGTTGCAGTCCAGGACTTAACGGGTTTGGGTGTCGTATTGCAGGATTTAAGTTTCTGTCTATATTTCGGGACGAGGAGCAGCATGGCATGGTCGGACCTTCCCAGCGGTGCCCTCGGGAACGAACGGTAAGCCTCGTTGATTGTAACGTAGCAGTGGTCTAGTATGATAGCTCCTCTGCTGGGGCATGACACCTGTTGTTTGTAATTGGGAAGTTCGGTGTGCAGGTTGGTGTGATTAAAATCGCCGAGCACAATAACTGCTGCGTCGGGATTAGAGTTTTCCACAGAGGAGATGTAGGTAATACTTGGGACATTGCAATTGAAATTGCGTTCTAAGTAAAACACACACACACACGCAAATATTGACAGTAGAGCTTGGCTTGATAGTGTATATCCCCACTGTGCTGGGTCGCCTCCACACCTGGCACCACAGGGGCCCGTTAATAAGACTGCTGTCTGTGGATTAGTTCGAAAAATGTTTGGCCCATACAACGTTGTAGTTGTTTAGTACAAATGGGTCTATAGCAGCTAGGTAACATTAGTCCTGTATCAGAGTTGTGTTGTTGGGTCTTGTACAGTTGCTCAAAATGCAGATAAGAGAAAGTATAGGCTAATATCAAACAACAATCCTAGAGATGACTAACTCAAACGTACGCATAACTAAATAAAAGCAGGCCAACTAACGACAGCTACACGCCCTCAACTGGGAACATAAAGGATAAATGAATTTTGCAATCGAACGTGTCCTATAGCGACAGCTGGTCGTGCAAATCAGGTTCTGGGAAGAATTTTTTTTTGTTGTTGTTTGTTTTTTGCCATCCTCCCTCTAGTTTTGGTTGAAATTAGGTCGTTGTTTTGAGCGCGCGTGCACGCGAAAAATCACGGACAGGGCTCTCCGCCACTAATGTAAAAATTCCTGGAGGAAACACTGTACACATTTCGTTGAAGCATGAGTGACACAAGTTGCTGCTATCGAATGAACTGGGTGGCGTCAGACTTCAATGTGTACCCCCCCCCCCCCCCCCTAACCCAATACCTGTATGGGAGAGGTGTTCTCTAAAGTATCCAGTATAGATGTCTATGTAAGTGTGTGCATAGAGGAGGCTACCTGTAGTTATAGTATAACCATAGAAATAGAATGAACATCCTATGATAAATGACGATGTGTAGTATTCTGTACCTGTAGGTGCCTGGCAGTCCCTCCAGTCAAAGTAACCAGCATAGATTCCTGGTTCCAGGGAGCCAACGATGGGGTCAGACTTCCTCTCGATGTACGCATCAAACAGCTTCTCATCCAGCTCACGCACTGCTTCCACACTCACCTGGGAACAGATGAGAGACGTGCCATTAGAAACACTGTACATCTGACCAGACTACAGCCACACAGACATAGATAGGTGAGGGTAATATGACAGATGTCCTACCAGGCATTTTCACTATAGTGCTTTGAAATATCCAGTGATTTCTATTGGTAGTTACATAGTCACACAAGATGAGGTGCAGAGAGTGGAACACAATTACAATGAACTGCACACACACTGGCAGTGGACCAACTACTGACTCAGTCAAAGACCATGTTTCGAGAAAACACCAAACCATTCACCATTTTGCCAAGCAAAAACTGTACCAGAGTGATTCAGTATTTAGTCAACTTGAAAATAGACTATATATGCAAATGAGTGTGTTTGTTGGCATATGAATGTGTGTGTGTGTGAGAGAGAGAGAGTGAGAATGTTGAGAGCTGCCCTTTGACCTTTTAAAAGGAAAGAGAGTCATCTCTCTGCTCAGAAGAGTCTTTTCTCAGCAAGTCTTTGGTGACTAATAATCATTTTAACAAAACAGCAAACAGCAGAAACAGCAGAGTCAAACATGTCTACAGTTTGAGAAGTGAGCATGCAAGTGTGTGTGTGTGTGTGTGTGTGTGTGTGTGTGTGTGTGTGTGTGTGAGAGTTGAGGACTCCACTCACCCGTGTGATCTTCTCTGTCCCAGTGAAGCCGTGTTTCTCAAAGTGCTCAGCCAGGTTGAGGAAGGTGTGCTTCTCCAGGTAATGACAATTACTGAGGATGATCAGCAAACGCTGCTCCTACACATGCACATGCACACACAACATTGGAATAGGTCATCTAAAAATGGGAGAAAAAACACACGGTTCCTGGGGGAATAAAATTACAAAAATATCTCTGTTCCCCACAAAACAAGAAATCCAAAACCATTTAAATGGAAATGATCAGAGTTTGAACACAGCGCCCAGTGAGACCCAATTGGCGACGTAGCAAAGACACTGAAAACAAGCTGAATGGCTTGTTGAATCGCATGTTTTCTGAAATATGCAGCCCACAAACATTTGAATTGCTTTATTTCAGTTTCTGTGTTAGTAGGGTCATCAGAGGGTCATCAGAGACCCAAATGTAGAGCACACGTTTTTCATAATATGAGACCTTTAAAAAACGTCCATCAAAGCAGACGCCATTGTTTTCAGTTGGCGCAGTTCATGTTGGGAGTTATTAGAGCGTGACACATGAAAGGCCCTGATTGACAGCCAGTGTGATTGACAGCCAGTGTGTTGGATAACAAAGTCTGACAGGAAAAATGTATGGCTTTCTTGTGAGATGAAGATGTTGTAGCTTTTTGGTGCTATACTGCTCCATGGAGTGACAAACTCAAAGTTTCCGATACATAAAAACGTATCTGACATATTTATGGAAATATCCTTACAATTGATTGGCTGATTGTTAAAAGTATATCTGTACTGTAGCAGTGTTGTATATATAAAGTATATCTGTCCTGTAGCAGTGTTGTATATATAAAGTATATCTGTCCTGTAGCAGTGCTGTAGTCATATTCAGTGATGTGCATTCGCTCTTCACAGGGCTTTGGAGTTGAATTTATTTAAAGAGATGATTTGGTGTGAGATCTAATAGCTTGTGACTCTGAGCCCATATGAGGTGTCTCATTAGCTTGGAAGTAGGCAAAACATATTTACAATAGCAAATGTTTTAATGCTGATTCAAATTCAAATTACATTTACAATTTCCAACTAAACGCTTTCTTTTCAACTCAATGTTGATACCAGGATTGTAGCATTTTGCCTGCAGATTCATTTTTTATTCCCTGCATCTCTTTTTTCTTGTTTTCTCCCTGAAGAAATCAAACAGGCCCAATCCCTACAAATATTTAAAACTAAGCTAAAAACCTTCATGTTTTGTAGCAGTTATGATTAAGCACTAACACTCCATGGGCCGGTTTCACAGACAAGGCTTAAGCCTAGTCCTGGACTAAATCACACTTTCAATGTAAAATCTCCATTGAAGAAGCTTTTTAGTCCAGGATTAGGCTTAAGCCTTGTCTGTGAAACTGGCCCTATATCTTTTTATCCATTAACCATTATCTTATTATACGTTTTATCTATATACTTCTCATATCTGCAGCAGTTATGAGTTTAAACTGAAACATGATGAATGGGCATCGGGCAGGATAGCGGGTGAATACAGATGCAGTATGGAAGGTGTCATTTACACTGCGGTCTCACACGCCGTATCACGCAAGGTAGAGGTTGAACACAGACGCAGTGCCTGCAATCTCACACGCCATTTCGGGAAAGATAGCAGTTGAATACAGTTGCAGTAATAACACTTTTATCTATATCTTTTTATTAATTGTCTTATTATCTTGTTAAATGTTTATCTATTTATTTTCTATATATATATATATATCTTCTTGTAATTTGTATTTTCCTACCATCCTCCTCTTGCTGTATTTTTGAATGCTATATGTAAAACACTTTGAATTGCCCCTGTTGTATGAAATATACAATATACTATACAAATAAACTTGCCTTGCCTTTTCTTCAATTCAATGGGTTCTGATTTTATGTAATTTCCCAAAAAATTCAAATTAATTCTTGAATTATTAATACATATTTTACGAGTAGTATAGTCGTTTGTCAAATTTTATTTTGCATGAATATGAATACAGGTGTGCCTTGAGATTTTGGCTTCTCCTTTGGTTCTGGTTTGAAAACCAGTGCTGTAGTGTATCTTCAGACTATCTTCAGACTATCGCTCTATGCCAACCCTTCATGGGTCAACCAGGTCAGCCTCTCTCCAACACCCCCCTGTGTTGTTCAGTGAACATGTTGCTCTATGTACGGAGGTCCATGAGTGGCACAGAGACTGGGGACACTACAGGTTTGAACTCGAGGCAGCTTCCCTCAATATAGCCATGCTCTCTCACCCCTGCTAGCGATTACAGCTCAGGGGAAACCCCTTACAGTACCCTGCTCTATTTCTCTTTACCAGAAACACCCTACATACTCCTCTTCCTCCTCCTCCTCCTCCCCTACACTCAGGCCCGTTCACTCTCATCTCAGAGTATTTACAGGAAATGAGGACGTGTCTGCTTCCTGTCCACAACCAGGAAATAGCATGATAACAGAGAGGTGGTTTGCCTGTGAATGAGACACACACATGTGCATGTGGGGGTGTGAGACTGATGGAGAGATGGAGAGAAAGAGAGAGTGAAAGAGCACCCACATTCATTGACATTGACAGTCCTCTGGTGTGGGATCGAGTTTTAAAATATGAATCTTAGATTGAGACAATCAGAGTTCCGTTCTCACCAGTGAGGGGCGGAAGTCCTCCTGAACTCCACTGAACAGGTCAGGAGAGGCCAGGTCCACTGACATACTGAGAACAGACAGAGATGACAGGTTAGCGCGCACGCACACGCACACGCGCACACGCACACACACACACACACACACACACACACACACACACACACACACACACACACGTAGAAGGAAGCACTCACTGAGACGAGTCCATGTCACTGTCTGTCTTGGTGCTCAGCTGCTCCAAGCAGGTGATGAATACCTGAGATGAACACAGATGCATGGTCATGGTCATGGTCATGGTCATGGTCATGGTCATGGTCAGTCACTCTGAAGAACATCACCACATGTGGCATTTAACATTCACGCAGAACACTGCACTCTACTGTAGTCACAAACTTTAAAGGTGCAATGCATACTGTAATACTCATTTCTAATGCCCATTTCTAATGCCCCCTTTCAGGTGCCCTCAACATCCTAGTTCTACTAGACCTGAGCGCAGCCTTCGACACAGCGTCTCACTCCATCCTCCTTCAAAGGCTGCGCCAACTGGGTGTTGAGGGCACCGCCCTGGACTGGCTCACCTCCTACCTCACCAACAGACATCAGTTCATCTCCCTCTCCGGTCACACCTCCTCCTCCTCCTCCTCCTCTGTCACACAGGGGGTCCCACAAGGCTCAGTCCTCGGCCCCCTGCTCTTCCTCTGCTACACACTCCCCCTCGGTCACATCATCCGCCAATTCAACCTGGACTTCCACTGCTACGCCGATGACACCCAGATTTACATCACCACAAACTCCACCCAGAACCCACCCCTCACTCACATCTGTTACGCGCAGGGCTTGACGCTTACCTTTTCCCCAGGTAGCACTGTGCTACCATGTTGAAAAATTTAGTAGCACACCAAGAATTTCAGTAGCACAATGAAAATTGCGCAATTTTCGTCAACAACGACAACAAATTATCATAATCATAAAATATCAAAATGATCATAACCGGCTCTTGGCCGTAATAAAAATGGAGACTCACACAATGTAAAGGGGAAGTAAGAATATTAATTTCAGTTGGCCCACGGTTCGGTATGAACCTCGGTTTTTGGGTCACAGTCCGTTTTTTTTTTTTTAAATGCTACTATTTATTTACAAACTGTTACTTTATTTTGCTTATACTTATGGAACTTTAACATTTAGACACATTCCAGAATATGACTGGTAAATTGTATAATATAAATATATATAAACAAAAAACACTTTCAAATGTAAAAAAAATACATAAACACTTTCAAATGTGACTTGCTGTTGACTGGAACTACGGATCATAAGCTTTCAAATGATGTGTCATACATTGAAATCCGAAAAAAGATGAAGTTAGAGTCATTTGAATGTTGTTAGACGTCAGGCACATATAGGGTTAACCTCTTTGTAATGAAACCGGAAGCAAACGCTGCTAGCAGCTAGCAGCTAACAAAACACAGCGCTACGAACTATGAGAGCTGTATCCCATATACCCATTATGCGCATTTTAAGCGCATATAGGACTCGCGTGAAGCATTTCTGCGACACGTGTTTCTGTTCACAGTTTTTATTCCCTCATCGCTTATACACATAAGTTTGACTGCGCATGACAGTTCAGCAGCCTTTTAGTCGCACTGGTGCGATTGAATGTATTTCCAAGTCGCACAGAAATATATTCACTCGCAAATGCGACCAAAACAGTCGCACTGTCGAGCCCTGGTTACGGTCTCCTCCCTCCACTGCTGTCTTGTTCTGATTGTGTTGCAGGATGGCAGTGGGGAGAGGAGGCCTGATTGGCTGATGTAGCACACCTGTGCCTATTTAGGTTGTGCATTAGGGATCAGTCCCCCTCTCTCTCTCTCCATACAGGTTATGCTTTTTTTGACTCCTTTGTTAGTGGCAACGTTTTGTTCCTTTGTTTACACCTTACAACATTCCACATTACAGATCACTCACCCACACCCTACACAACTGATAAACTGACTATCACATCCCATTTCTAAATTACTTTTTGTTTTAGTTATTAATAAAATAATCATTTATCTTTACCCTCGACTTATTTTGTCACTTACTCTGAGTAAGAGTAAGAGTTAGTGACACATCGAAAACTGCATTTCAGCAATAAAAACCTGGCTCACACACAACTTCCTCAAACTCAACAGTGAAAAGACCGAAGTCATCCTCATCGGCACCAAATCCACCCTCAATAAAACCGGACCCATCACACTCACCATTGACGACACTACCATCACCCCCTCCCCCCTGGCTCGCAACCTCGACTTCATTCTGGACCCCACCCTCTCATTTGATCCCCACGTCAGCTCTATTGTCAAGACCTCCTACTTCCACCTCCGCAACATTGCAAAAATCAGACACTGCCTCTCCCCGCCCGCTGCTGAATCCCTCATCCACGCCTTCATCTCCTCCCGCCTTGACTACTGCAACTCCCTACTCACCGGCATCACCTCCCGCTCCCTCCATAGACTCCAGATGGTCCAAAACTCTGCTGCACGCCGCCTTTCAAACACCCGCTCCCGTGACCACATCACTCCTGTCCTCCACTCTCTCCACTGGCTCCCCATCAAAGAACGCATCCAATTCAAAGTCCTCATCCTCACATACAAAGCCCTCCATAGCCTGCCCCCCCCTTACCTGACTGACCTCCTTCTCCCCCACCGCCCTACCCGTACCCTCCGATCCTCATCCATTGTTCCCCTCACTGTCCCACCCTCAAAACTCAAAGGCTTCGGTCACCGTGCCTTTTCACGAGCTGCACCCCGCCTCTGGAACTCTCTCCCTCAACCACTCAGAGACTCACCCTCACTCCTCACTTTTAAATCCCACCTCAAAACCTACCTGTTCTCCCATGCCTACAGCCTCCCCTACCCCTAGCCATCTCCCCCATCCCTGCCACCCCCCTGATATGCATACAGCCTCCCCTACCCCTAACCACCTCCCCTGTCCCTACCCGCCCCCCCCCCCCTCCCCGTTCGCTGACTCTGTGTTCCATGTTGCTTGTTGTTTTTGTGTTTTCCGTGTCTCCTATATTGTCAGCGTCTTTGAGCCTCGGAAAAGCGCTATATAAATCCATGAATTATTATTATTATTATTATTATTATTATTAATGTGTAGGACTGTAGCTACCTTCATGATGTCCACACACAGCTCTGAGGCCTGGTCCTGAGCCGGCTCCAGCTGGAGGATCTGAGGGGAAGGCAGGGGAGGGGGACACTCAACAACTTCAACACACTATTCCTCTTATACTGGATCATTACACATGTCACCCACTACCACACCTACAGCTCATGGACAATTTCATAATACTGAGAAATAATAACAGATAGATACAGTATATAATGGAGGTGAATGTGTTTGTAAGCATGTGTGTGTGTGTGTGTGTGCGTGCGTGTGTGTGTGTGTGTGTGTGTGTGTGTGTGTGTTCCTTACATTGACCTCCCCAGGTTTGGTATCCATAGGCTCTTTGAGTGACTGTAGCATCTGCACCATGCACTGCTCAAACTGGGCCGGCTAGACACAACACAATACATGGTTCAGACACACCATGTCATCACCTTATGGAGGAAAGGGAAGCTGTCTGGAGTTCATCGGTAGTCATCTTAAAGTTCAATGGTAGTCATCTTAAAGTTCAATGGTAGTCATCTTAAAGTTCAATGATAGTCATCTTAAAGAAATCTTAGGTCATGAAATTCAATATACTGTACATTTTCTGTAATTCAAGATGTATTTTGGACATGGTAAACCTGCTCACCAGACTGGTAATTCCTTCATTGTCGACGACCCAGTCTTCCTTCTCTGCAAGTCTTATAACGTCTGAAAAAAATAAACGAAACATGAACCAATGTCACACTGCTAATTGACCAGGCAGGTGTGTGTTTGCACCTTGAGATGATTTGTAGAACCGTGCGGGACAACATACTAACGGTTAATGGTGTTGAATGGCCAGGCGTTGTGGGCAGGCCTTAGGGGGCCTGGCCCGACCAATTGTACCTACTTGCCTCTCCACATAAAATAAATGGTGTTTATAAAAGAAGGATGGTTTCCTCCTGCTCACAGTCCTACACAGGTATGTGGATCACAGGCTAGAAAGGTTCGTAGGCTACACCACTCCAAAGCAGAGGCAAAAAATATTTATGATGTAGGCCCCTGTTAATTGCTTATAAAATGTGCATTACGTTATTTTTAGCTTACACATTGTAATCCTAATTGTAACCCTCCATGGAAACCCCTCAATGATTCATTGTGTCGTCGGCCCTGTTGTATGGGACATTTGTCTGGGCTAAAAAAAAGTAGGCCTAGTAGTCCTAGGGTCGTAACAGGCCACACTATTACTAGAATAGAGAGTTGTACAGAGGGAGGCCGCGGCCAACACTTAACTGTTACTATCAACTTGAGTTACGTAGATCAATGACTATTGTCATATATTGACCAACAACATTTAACCACAAGCCTGTCCCGCTGAAAATAAACACTTTCTCTTTCAGAACCTGGAGCCATTGTACAGTATCATTGAGACTATTTGACAACCGTTTTCCCTTCCCCAACCATCCCCATTCTCTCCCACACCTTCCCTTCCCCTCCCAGTCCTCTCACCCTCTGCAGTGTGGTGGAGGGTCACCAGCAGGCAGTGCACTCTCAGGTCCAGCAGGAGATCCTGAATCACCTGCAGGAGATCATTAGGGATCTCCAGAGCAGCAAGTGCCTCGTGGCTCACCCTGAGAGAGAGAGAGAGAGAGGGAGAGATATATTGATATAGAGCACGAGAGATAGAGGGGGGAGGGTGATTAGATCGATACATGTACTATCTATACTAATACATATCTAGAGTGTGAATACATACATTGAAACACATATTGATGAGCACACGGATGAGTTCGTACCTGACAGTGTGTATGACTTGAGTGAGCCAGGGTCCTGTGAGCTCACTCTTCCCCTCCCAGCCCCCGTAGAATCTGACATCCAGCTCTGACAGAGTGGAGGGGAGGAGAGCCCCGCGAACCAGCTTCACCAGGCGATGAGTTACCTCCTCGATCATTTTCTACAGATATAGACGCACATCCTAAAGTCAGACAAGGCCATGACAAAGCACGATATACCACTACATCGTACTAGGGGGTGTAGCGGTTCACAAACATGTCGGTTCAGTACATACCGTGGTTTTTAAGTCACGGTTTGGTACGTTTTCGATACAGCAGGGTAAAAATGCACAAAACATATATAAAATGTGTTATTATTATTAAACAGTGGCTTACTGAACAGTGTTCTCGACAACAGAGGATGGTCCGCTGCTATAAAAACACCTATGTCGTTTGTTATTGCTTTGGCCTGGTCTGTATGTGTGGGAGCTGGGTTTGCACTTTGCAGTTTGCAGTTTGTTTTTAGTTTTTTCCTGTGATGTTCACATTCGGGTGATGTCTCAAATGAGTGAGCAAGTTCAACATACAGCCAACCGCACACCCAATCACAGTTGAACAATGCTGGCATATAGCTTTGTTGCGATCCACCTGTCTTTGTCCATCGTCATTGTAGGTAACTGAGAAACCGTAATGTTCCCAAACAGGACACTTACAGGATGCTGGAGGAACATCAAGCTCTAGTTTATCTGTGTTCGCCATAACAACTGCTAAACTACTGACAATCTCTCTGTGGTGTGTGTGCGCATGCGTACACACACCGTGGGTAAAAGAACACTGCATTTTCGGTACGAATATGTGGACCGTTACACCCCTACGTACAATAAGAACATTGTTTTTTACATGTTTTATACTGTTGTCACCACTTGGCAAACATCTGGATGTCACAACACAACAAACGTTAAACTAATACATTCAGGAGAGGAGAAAAACTGAAAGAAAACTGAAAAGATGACAAAAGACTGAAGAGAACATGACTTACTTTAAAGACTGAAGGTAACATGACTTACTTTAAAGACTGAAGGTAACATGACTTACTTTAAAGACTGAAGGTAACATGACTTACTTTAAAGACTGAAGGTAACATGACTTACTTTAAAGACTGAAGGTAACATGACTTACTTTAAAGACTGAAGATAACATGACTTACTTTAAAGACTGAAGATAACATGACTTACTTTAAAGACTGAAGGTAACATGACTTACTTTAAAGACTGAAGGTAACATGACTTACTTTAAAGACTGAAGGTAACATGACTTACTTTAAAGACTGAAGGTAACATGACTTACTTTAAAGACTGAAGGTAACATGACTTACTTTAAAGACTGAAGGTAACATGACTTACTTTAAAGACTGAAGGTAACATGACTTACTTTAAAGACTGAAGGTAACATGACTTACTTTAAAGACTGAAGGTAACATGACTTACTTTAAAGACGGAAGATAACATGACCTACTTTAAAGACGGAATATAACATGACTTACTTTAAAGACTGAAGATAACATGACTTATTTTAAAGACTGAAGGTAACATGACTTACTTTAAAGACTGAAGATAACATGACTTACTTTAAAGACTGAAGATCACATGACTTACTTTAAAGACTGAAGATAACATGACTTACTTTAAAGTCATTTTGTTTCTGTCTGGCGTTCTTCTTCGATTTCTCCACCTGGCCAGATTTTTCACCAGTCTGTAAAAAACAACAACAGTCTGAAATAGAACATTGTGAGAGATACGCTAGTGAACATACAGACTGCTGGCTCATAGAACCTATGTTGTGTTCTGTGTGTTGGATGTACATACTGTACCTCACTGAAGAGGCTCCCATTGACGTAGGAGATCCACAGCTTCCAGAAGTTGGGCAGCTGACCAATCACCACGTCTGACAGCTTCTCTACAAACTGCACCTGCTGGGGGGTTTCATAGCGCCAGGCTGGGACACACACACAGACAGTCACAACACGACAGACAGGTTAAACCCAATAAGAGACTAACAGACACTCATAAGCCATGTTTACACTGCTGATCTGCCATAGAAAAGCCATCACAGTGCGGTTATTATTATAAATACATTCATTTACACAGACATTCAATTTCGGCTACTTAAGATGGCATACTGTCTTTCCACACAAAAACTATCAGTGGGAAACAAATGTATCTTCCGTGCACACACTGAAGCTGATGCTGCCAGTAGTTGAGACCGCAACAGAGACTGCTTTCTGTGCCGCCATTATGTTGGTGTGAAGATGGCTTTCGCACCAAAAGTGCTGATAGGTGACAGAATGCGATCGGACCATCATTTAGTTGGCCTTCAAATAACTAACTAATCACTATGCTTTTTTCAATTTAAAATACTGTATACAATTATTGCAACCAAAAGAATGCTCACCATATGGGGCATTGAATAATCGCCACTATGCAGATTTTGTCGTGAGGAAAGTAATAGAACATCTGTTTTGGTATTGTCTGACTTTTGGTCTAAGGTTCAGGAATGGCTGGCAAAAAAACAATATTCATCTAAAAATAACCTGACAAAAAGCGCTATTGGGTGACTTAGTATCTGACGAACAATCATTAATCAGTATGTTGTGGTGTCACTCACTGCTGGGGCGGGGTGCACGCAGGCTGCCCCCCCTCTTCAGAGACGCTGTGTGGCTGATCCTGCTGAGGGCCGATGGGCGGGGCTCCCCCTCCAGATCCAGAGCTATGGCCCCTACTCCCACTGAGGGAGGGAGGGAGAGGGAGAGAGGGAGTGTGAACCCACAGAGACACATACTTCAGATATTAAATAAACCTTTTTCATAACTCCACATTCCTCAATAATCTCAGCAGGCTTTCACACCAAACAACCCTCCCTCGCTCCTCTCCTCCTTTCTTTATTTGTCTTTTGATCCATCTCTTTCTTGGCTAGTGGTTGAGAGAATGCCCCGTTGTTTCAGAGGGAGGAGAGAGGGCACTGGGTTTGTGCGGAGTAAAGGTGAACTGGGTTTAGTTTGTCCAAACTGGGCACAGTGACATCCAGGGATCTGGGTCAGATTACTCTGGTCTGATCAGGCTGGTGTTCTCCACTAGATGGAGATAGAGAGCTACGTAGCTGTGGCGGCCAGCAAGTGACACTCTTATCCCGCAAATGTATCAGGGTCCACAATGTCCCTAACTCCTGTGGGTCACTAGTAGAGCTGAGCAAACAGCAGTGGAGGGGTGAAAGTTCACACTAACTGAAAGTGAAAGCTTAAATTCAAACTTAAATGAAAACTGAAACTCAAGGTAAAGTACACTCTCTGGTGGCGTAAACACAACGCCTACGGGTCATTATTGTAAACGCAGTAAGAAAGAAGAAAAAAGTTCCGTTTGTTTCCAAAATAGATGACACACACATACACACTCAAAGAGCACGCTGGTTAGTCACAAACACATGTGTACTGATGTACAGTATATTTGGCACTGAGAGCTTTGAGAAATCCCCTCCAGCTGAAGGGCAAGTGCTGAGCAGAAAACTCTAAGGTGAGTCAGGATTACCACCAGTAAAGAGACTAGACACAGTATGATTACCACCAGTAAAGAGACCAGACACAGTATGATTACCACCAGTAAAGAGACCAGACACAGTATGATTACCACCAGTAAAGAGACACAGACACACACACACACACACACACACACACACACACACACACACACACACACACACACACACACACTTGACTATGACTCTCAGTATCCCCCCCCCACCCTGGGATACTATGGCAATGACAATACTATGATGGCTGCACATCCCTGGTTAATGTGATCACTCTAACGACCTTTGCACTACTGATGTTTACAATACTACCTTTTCACATATTGTATATTGCACATGTCTCTTGATATAGCTTCTTTATACTTCTGCACATAGATACTGTACATAAGCTACCACACTGTACATAGCTCATAACCCCTAACTAAAGTGATGTTTACAATACTACCTCATACTCTACCCTTACTGTATTATTTATAATAATGAATAATTTAATTTTGCCATTTAGCAGACGCTTTTATCCAAAGCGACTTACAATTACGAATTACAGGGACATTCCCCCTGGAGTAACTGAGGGCTAAGTGCCTTACCCAAGGGCACACTAGTAGTGGTGTGGTTTCAGGCGGGATTTGAACTCACAACCTTCCGATCACAAGTCCAACTCACTATCCACTAGACCACCACTACCCCATTTATATCAAGTTCTTATCACTATTTGCATTTTTGGTTAGATGCTAAACTGCATTTCGTTGTAGAGTACTTGTACTCTGCGATAACAATAAAGTTTAATCTAATCTAATCTAATCTAGAGCAGGGGTTCTCAAACGTATTACTCAAAAGTCTGCATCAGATTTTTATTCAAGGTCAGAGGTCCGGAATGATTGGTGATAACAAAATAATTGTGTTTAATCAACTCACTTATAACTTTTAAGCAACAAGAAAGTCAAAATACATTCAAGCCTAGTGGGAGAAATGGCATTGTTTGCCGGCAATCAGTTGCTTGAACCTAGGCACAAAAAGGTGTGAAAGTCAGGTGGAGGCACTGAACCAATTGTTCATTGGTCAAGCTGCTGCGAAGTGAGCTTTTCACCACATTTATTGTGGAGAATGCAGACTCATACCGATATGTGGAACCGAACCTGGTGAGCACAAAGCTGGCCACTTTCTGGAGGTTGGGAGAATTTGCTGCCGTAACTTGTCCAGAGCATCACATGGTCACATTTCACTCAAAGCCACAGGTCAATCAGTTCAGTCTGCAGAGATGCAGCGTTTGCCCATGGGAAGATGCTCTTGGCCTCTCTTGAAAACCCCTCAACATTCTTCACCAGAAATGGAGATCCAATTTGCCTCGGGCAATATTAACGCATATTTGTCTGTCCACTCCTTTTTGAATACTCTGTGTACTTGGTCAACTTTTCTTTTCGTCACCTCATTGGCGCCGGTTCTGTGAAGATTTCTGATCACAGTATTACATAAAAATCGAAATAATTCAAAATACGGTAATAACTATGCATTCACTAGATTTCCATTTAAAATCAATAGGCTAGTAAAATAACAATAAACATAAAATAGGCTGTTATATATAAAAGTAGGCTAATAAAAATTATCATTTAATTTCAATGACGTATTAAGGCCTGTGAACTGCCTGGTTTTGGCTACAGTAAACTACAGCGCTGCTAATCATTCTCTTAAACGTTCGGAGAAAATGAATAAAAACGAAGAAAATGTAAACTACAAAAAACTCATTAAACATTAAATCCTAAACACACATACATATGTATCAGTGGAGCCAGTGGAAAGTTATTTTCATCTAACTCCCTCCGACATGTTTTGACAGGTGTCAAGATTTGACAACAACCACTCATTGTAAACGACTAGCTGGCGCAAACTCTTCCAAGTTTAGGATACCAAGCTAACGTAAATACCGCTAACAAACTACAGACTACATTATGCTACAATGCCTAACGGAACACTTAATAGAAAACATACATTACTGACAAACTGTATAAATACTTATGGGACATTTACCCCCCTGAAAGAATAAAAGGAAAATACAGTAGTTGTCCTCAGTGGCTTTCCTGTTTCATTTATGTAAGTGGGCAATTACATATAAATATCCGATTTGCG